>NW_024427107.1:68357625-68480159 GCF_017311325.1 Ursus maritimus
CTCTTCTTTATTACCAGCCCCTTCTCACTTCTTACCCCCTTGGTATCTTCTTGCCCCCCACCCCCTAATTCATTCTGCAAGACAGTGAGTTTCACTTCTGAAGCATAACTGGTTGTTTTATGTCTGGCTTAAGAACCTTTAACAGGTCTCCATTGCCTGGAGGAGAGTGTGCAAATTTCTCGGTGCTTATTTCTCTAATACATAGAAAATCCCAGCGGGCTTCCTGTGCTCTTCTTTCTCCCATGCACAGCCCCTGCACTCAAGCTGTGCAAAGCACTCCCCACTTCAACCCTCTCTCTGTCCCCAGCTCAACCCATCTTCTCTGCCTGGAGTGCCAGCTTATCTCCCCTCACCTGGACTTTGAAATCTTACCCACTTTAGATGGTCCTAATACTAGTTACATATGGAGGAGAGCAGGAGACTGGTGCTTGAAATTCAGTAAAAACTAAGTTCGCATGCAGTTGGTGTTTAATAAATGCTTCCTGCCTAAAATATGCGATGAGAAAAACCATCCTATAATTCGGGGCCCCAGAATTCCCTGGGAATCTCCTCCTAGGTGAAAGCCGTCATCACCCTATGTTTCCCACAAAGTTTTCACGATTCCATCCAAGTGGATACTGCCTTCTCTTCTTCCTGGAAACTCTTGCCATTGCCTGAACCCCTTTCCTCCCCCAAAGCCCGGCACTGCAGTGTGTGTGGAAGGCGCTGCTCCCGCTGCAGGATGCTGGGGGCGGGTAGCGTGTTTCTCGAGGCAAAGACAAAGACTAAATTGTCTACTGCCTCTTCTCAGAAAAAGATGATGCAAGATGGGCCTGTGTGCTTAGCGGATGGACATCTCGACAAACGAAGGAGGATAATCATCTTTTGTTCGAAAATGAAAATAGGGGGAATGGGTCAAAAAGTGCGGAGACCCCACCCTCCTTGTCTGCGTCTCGAACCTCCCTCCTCTTTGACTTATCGCAGAAAGGTCTGCACTTTGGAGCTAGTAAATCTGCTTGGCAGGTAATCGCTACCCATCCACCAGCTGCTGCCTTGGCAAAAGAGGCATGGCCATCGCCATGGCAACGCACAGGCAGGCAAACGGCGAGCAGGCCTGGCTCCGGGCCAAGGTAATCCGATGGCACTGGGCTTTGTTAATAGAAAGAGCAAAGCAGGCCAGAGCCGCTTGCCTCTGCCTCTGCTCCCCTCTGCCTCTGCCAGTAAAGGCTGGACGGGAGAGCAGTGCAGGGCTAATTAGCCGGCCCGACCAGCTGTTGGCTGCCGCTTGCCAAATCCGACAAGTGGCCCGGGCTTTCTCTCTCCCTAACCCTTGTCGTCTTCCAGGGAGGCTGGGGGCTGGGGGAACAAGAGCCTTTTCTCGGTGATGTCATCTGAGTATTTGTAGAACTTCCTCTTTGTGGGAAAGTTCTCTGGCAAAGTATAAAGGGATTTGACTTCCCTCGGAAGACCCCTTGGCCTTTTGAATTTTGAAGAAAGATTTTTGTAGATGAGAAACGAAACGAGGAGGGGTGGGGAGGGGGGATGGGTTATCCATACTTGAGGTCATGCATTAGGTGCCTAATCTGAGGCAACTCTCAGGAAGGAACATTAACAATGCAAAATCCCTCATCAGCTGGAGCAAGGCAAGGACCACCTTCAATTAGGAAAAGTGGATTATCTTGGAAAGACCATTCCTGAAGGAAAGGGAGTTAACATATTGAGTATCTAGCGTATGACAGATTGCTCATGCATACACAATGCCTGCGAGGTAGGGTCTATGATCATGACTGTCCAGATGAGGAAAGCGAATGAGGAAGGAGCTTGCCAAGGTCACATACCTGAACATGGCTGAGCTGAGCTTACAGCCTGGACTAGCCCCAAGTGCGCATTCCCTCTTTCAGCCCACGTTACTACGGTGACCATCACTACACTCACCGCACTGCCGGCATCCTGAAGAATACCTTGTTTTGTAGGAATAAATAATCCTGACAAAGGATTTTTTAAAAACGTATCAATATATGCATAGTGAAACTTTACAAAGATAAACAATTTAGCTTTGCATGACCTCTATTTAAGATAATAACCATCCCTGCACTGAGTGCCTGTGTATTAGGCATTTTACGTACATTATTATTTTTTTTTTAAAGATTTTATTTATTTATTCGACAGAGATAGAGACAGCCAGCGAGAGAGGGAACACAAGCAGGGGGAGTGGGAGAGGAAGAAGCAGGCTCATAGCGGAAGAGCCTGATGTGGGGCTCGATCCCGGGTCGCCGGGATCACGCCCTGAGCTAAAGGCAGACGCTTAACCGCTGTGCCACCCAGGCGCCCCAGCGTACATTATTATTATGCTCCAAAATAAAGAGTCTTACCTCGTTTATGAATGAAACAAATAAGGCTGAGAGAGCCAAGGGGCAGTGAGTGAAAAAAAATTGCGTGATAACAGGGTTCATCAGACTGGAAAATCTGGGACACTTGGTGGCTATATATGGCTATAGCCTTGAAGTCTTAACACACAGGTACCTGGGGTAAAGCTAGGAAGGAAGGGCAGGGTTCCTGTGACTGAGAGATAGAAGGAGGACATGAGGGAAAGCAGTGGAAAGTCTCAAACACGCTGGCGTTTTGCCCTAGAAGCTCCATGTATATCCAGAAAACTCGTAGGACCGATCCCTCTGAAGTTGGCTATTATTTTCCCAAATAGAAATAGCATTTCCAGTGGGAAAGAAGTCAGGGCAGAGTAGGGGGAAAGGTCATGACCAAGAAGGGGTGATGTTCTAGTCCTTCTCATGACTTCTGCTTGAAGCATTTACAGGCAGAACTATGGAACATCCGCTGAGAAATGGTAGGGAAGGCTCATTCTACCTGCATCACGCCAATCGCTCTGTCCCCCTCATTTCAGTTAAGACTGTGCTCTCACTGAGAGACAGATGTTATAACCCCCAGGCCACATGATAAACTGAGATGTAGGAAATGGTGAATGGACTTCCTGAGGAAGAACCGGAACAAGAGGACACAGCTCCTCACCCTAGTCATTGTTCTTTCGTTCTTTCCAGTTTTCCAGGAGAGCACCTGATGTTGCATACTCAGGAATGTGGCCCAGTGAAACTGAGCATGAGTTAACCTGGGCACAGGAAGCCAAAGGTCATGAATAATCAGGGGCCCAAGAAAGGCTGCTGAGCAGTAAAGGGAAGAAGCCAAATCCCTGTTTGGTTCTAGGTAAGAATGGGTTTAGGAGCTGAGCATGACACTGAATCGGGAACGAGGTAAATGTAAGGATGAAACAAGAGACAACAGACAAGACCATAAATGAGTTGAGGAGTGGATATTACAGATAAAATTCTTGTGGACTGGGGCGCCTGGGTGGCGCAGTCGTTAAGCATCTGCCTTTGGCTCAGGGAGTGATCCCAGTGCTCTGGGATCGAGCCCCACATCGGGCTCCTCCGCTAGGAACCTGCTTCTTCCTCTCCCACTCTCCCTGCTTGTGTTCCCTCTCTCGCTGGCTGTCTCTCTCCATCAAATAAATAAATAAAAATCTTAAAAAAAAAAAAGATTCTTGTGGACTGGCACAGTGCAGGAGAGCTTGGAGGGGCAAGGGCTTGAGCAGCATCCAGACTCAGGTTTGACTGGTCAGCTTTGCTTCTTTAACACTTAGGTGGCATTTCCCAAATGTCAGGCTTTACATATATAACGTCACAGGATCCTCCCAGTAGCCCTATGAAATAAGTCATGTTATTTGACTCTATTTAAAGGTAAGAAACTGAGGCAAAGGGAGGTCAAGCAATTTGTCCAAGACCCCTGCATTATCTATCGTTGTGTAACAAATAACCCCAAAATGTAGAGGCTTAAAACAATATCTATGTATCATCTCACATTTCCTATGGGTAAGGAATCAGGACAAGGCTTATCTGGGTCTTCTGTTTCACAGTTTCTTATAAGGCTGCAATCAAGTTGTCCTCTATGAAAGGGATCTCATCTGGAGGCTTGACAGGGGAAGAATGTGTGTCCAGGTTAACTCATGTGGCTGTTGGCAGAATTCAGCTCCTCATGGGTCGTTGGACTGGAGGCCTCACCTCTTCACTGCCTGTTGGCCAGAAGTCACCTTTAGTTCCTTGCCACAAGGGCCTCTCCCCACATTGGAACTTGCTTCATCAAAGTCAATAATAGAGAGAGTCCGCTAGGAAGATGGAAATGATAGTTCTTATAATCTAATCACCAAATGACAACTATATAATGTTACCATAGTCTACTGGTTAGAAACAAGTTAGTCAGTGGGAGGGGATCACGCAAGTCTATGAATACCAAGAGCAGAGATCAATTGGCATTGTCTTAGAGCCTGCCTACTCCAACACTCCAGCTATCAAGCAGCAAAGCTAAAACTTGAACCGAAGTATTCTGTTTCCAGAGTCCATGTTCCTAACCACCATGCTAGATAGTTACCCAGTCATGTGACCTTTGGCTAAATACTTTATCTCTTTGGATCTCCATGCTCTTTTTCTATAGACTATCCATTGATAATATTTGCATTTAAATATTGCCATTGGGATCAAATATAGTACATATAAAAAGCCCAACATTCACATTGCTAGTGTCTCAAAAGCATTCAGATATGCTGAAGGGGTATTAAACACAGATACTGCTGTTTAACCAGAGTAATCCAGCATAACTTGTGAAGGGAACTAGAGAGCTACCATTGAACAACACAGGCTATATTGATCTGTGCTGGGTCATCCCTGGCACTTTGGACCTTCCTTCTTCTTCAAAGACCCACTTAACTCTTGGCCTTTCCATTCCTCCCACTGTAGTGGTGTTGAAGCTCCTTCATCATAGAATTGTCTCTAGGACTGAGATGGATCAAAGCCTTGGATGTAGCCTAATGCAGGACTGTTCGTAGGAAATCATGGCAGACCCTGGAATATTCCAGAATACCCTTTCAAATGAAGATTCTCACCTTTCTTTCCTTCCCTCCCACTGCCTGACAAAGTTGAGGAAGCTACTGCCCACTCTTGCCTGCCGTCTAACCTACTTTAAAGCTATTTCCCNACAGCATGACAGGGGCACATACTCTTCCTGGGTAGAGGTCCTGCAAAAAACTTGGTTCATGAAGAAACTTCTGCCACTTGCCACTCTGTTGCAGGGATTGTGTTTTATTGTTTCCCTAGAGTGAGAACAAGGTAAGGCACAAGCTGGTGTTTAACATATTCCTGTTGCCCTAAGTGTCCTCATTCTTCTGTTAGAGAGAAAGAGAAGAAAATCTCCAGGCTATGGGGAATAATATCCTATGAGATTCTTACAACCCTAGACTAGTTGATCTTACCTTTACTGCTCTTGCTTTTATAGAACCCATAGAACTCCCTCAGTCAGGACTCGTCTAGCCCACATTCTTGACACTGTTCTCTGAGCTCCCCCTCATACCCCCCACACACATACAGATCCAGGTGACAAAATCTGAGGAATACTACTTTTGGTCCCTGCATTGGGAACTGGAACAATAGAGTTAAATGTGAAAGCATACAACTACATGTCTCCATATGGTATGTTTTAGCTCAACTTCTATCTCATGCCTACTAGTAGCAAGAGACCTGGATTCCAGTCCTGCTTCTTAAACCATCTGTAGTTCACTGCGTGGCTTTGAGTAAAACCTTTTCCCTCAGCAGGAATGGAAAGCTTTAATCATACTCTCTAAGTGTCCTGGGATTGGATTGTGTGATCGTTTCTTTCTTTGCATCTGTCATTGAGTTTCCAGTGTAAAATGTAACTTGAGGAAAACTCTCTGTGAATCTGCATTCCAAGCTATCCTAAATATGGCAAAGCAAAGCCATTTCCTGTTAAGTTTCCTTGGAAGCATAAAAAAGCAGAGATTGTGACTTCTCAGCTAAGTACATTTTTTCCCCGGACCTACTTGAGGGAGGATGGGATGGGAACACTGTGTCAGACAAAATCAAAACGTACCACACAAGTGGAGCCCTCGGCTAATCCAAACAAAATGATGGGGGTGGATGGTCAAAGCCTGAACAATTTTAATGCAGGCATGAAGATAGGCCACACAGTTAGATCAGAATTTAAATAACCTCACTTCACATGTTCCATTTTAAATCCCCCCTCACAAGCACTCAAAAAAACTTCCAAATGTTTCATTTTGGGAAGCAGATGCCCCTGAAAATGAAGACCATTCCCCTATTGTCTTCTCCTTTCTCCCTTCTCCAGAGTTAACTACTTGCTGTCCAGGACTGGGAATTCTGGCAGCTGGTGCTTCCTCTCTACAGAGAGGAAGAGTGGCTCACTGTTTTGGCCTGCCTCTCATATGACATGAGCTTCAGTAAGTAACATGTTTATGGGATGGGCTGAGCCAGACAGTCCCAAATACAGACCAGAAAATTCAGATGTTTGTCAGCAGCTACATGAGGCACCATCCAATCAGCCAAGACTCATTGAGCATCTTCTTTATACCAGGCCCCAGCAAGAAAGTGATGAGTAAAGCAGTATAGTCCCTGCTCTCATGGAACTTAAATGTCTTTTAAATGTAGACAGAGGAAAGATTTAAAGCACAGGTGAGGAAAGCATAGCTTGCTCCTGGAAAAACAATGCCAATTCACTTGTTCAAAAAGGTGAGGTGGGATCCTAAGTGAACCATGAGTTTGAAGCTTAGATGGGAGTAGCTTGCTGGGAGGTAGAATGTAATAGAACAAGCTGTCCAGAACCAAGATAGGGAAGAAGGTAAGACTATTGGAGGCCAGCTTCTCATGGGGCAAGCTGAGTGGTGAAAATCAGACTGAATAGCTTTGAAGGATTCTATTGAATAGAAGAATGGACAACTATGAAACCCTCCTCTTTGCTTTGTTTTTTTATTCTGCCCACCCAGACATTTTTTACTTCTAAATTACATATTTTAATATTTTTTTATTTTTTATATACTCATATTTATCCTCCCTCTTTTCTTTCCATAATTATGCTCTGATACTCTTCTCCACATACATAGTTAAAATGGATGCCAAGATATTTTTTTTTTAGCTTCCAAAATGTGTTCACAAGTGGCTTTGTGACTATATTTTCATAGGTAGTGTAGCTCTGGGTATTATTTTTATGAAGGACTTCTGCCAATAAGAATATAACTACAGGAGAGTGAATAAGATAAAAGATAAAGTGAATAAGATAAAGATAAATTAAAAATTATTGTCATTTCAAAAACTTCATTGGTGCCAAGGATGGTGCACTGGGAAAAGAAAAGTTCTGAAGATTTGGAGGTTGTGGCGAAGCATGGCAGGCTCCAAAGAGTTGATGGAATGAAATGTGAACAAGGGATTAGTCAGGTGAGGATGAATGGTGGGGAATTATAAGGAGAAAGCTATTGATTCAATCTGAAGTAGAATGTATATATAGAAAGAGATAGACAATACTACCAGGAGTTGACTCAAGAGGTATTATGCATAAACATAGACAAGAAGCAATGTGATCCAGGGACCCTACGGTGGACACTGTGGTGGGCCACCCACATCTCCCATCAATGGTGAACTTGTCCCTAACTATAAGTCCTTCCAAGGATTACCTTAGTTCTAGAGACCACCTCAGGGAACCTACCCAGGACAACCCAGACTCAATGACTGATTGATGTGAAGATTTAAAGGCCTGACCCAACTTGAAATAATTCTGGAGGGCCAGTCTAGCTTCAGCCCTTCCCATGGGGTCAGATAAGGGTTCTGAGATTGCATTGTGGCTTGATTCCTTCCCTTCCCAGTCCTACTTCTTCTTCTTCCCATCAACAGGTATTGATTCTAAAAGCTTGACTTAAAATATCCTGCATATTTACTTCAACTTTGTCTCGTAGACTGTTTCCTAGGAAACCCAATATATAACAGCACTTAATATATCAAAGTACAGGACATTTTCTTTTTTGGTTATTGCAATTATTTGAACCTGATTGAGAAATTAAGGACTTTCATTTTATTTTCTCCTATCACTCTTTGAGGGTTATGTCCCTTCCTCCTTCCCTCTTTTTTTCCCCTCATTTTTATTTTCTCCTTTTTCTTTTCTCTCCTGTCATTGCCTTTTTCTGGCTTGGTTCAGGACAACTGGGGCAAGATTGGACATGAACCATCATTATCTCAGGATTATTAGAATGAGTCCAAAGCAAAAACGATTTTCAGGACCATGGGCAGCAACATATATGCCACCCATTCCACCCCCAACATTTTGACTCTCTCAATAGCTATGCCAAGCAGAATCAGAAAACTCTGTGACGTTGATATTGCAGATGTGACTCCTGCATTAGAATAGGTAGATTAGTCTTCTGAGTTGGTATCCAACTTCGAGAGTTTATGATTCTGGGCTTGAATTTCTCATGTGTTCCGCAGCTCTTTCCTTAGCAGCCTGCCTAAGTATTAGATTTATGTATTAATAAAACTGGGCCCATGAGTGTCTCTGTTGGATAAATCTTATTGAACCGCTGCAAGCCATTTATGATCTTTTTGGTACATGGCTGTCTTGTTTACCTAACCAATAAAGACACCTAAAGAGTAAATTATAACCTTACATACATCACATGAAGCAATTTAGTTTCTTACTCTGACTAATGTTGAAATGTATCATTTGCTCTATTCCAATAATCTTCTATGGAACATATTTGGAACTTCTTTTTCCCAATACATCTTTTAAGCAAATAATGGTTTTTTTTTACTTAAAATGTCAACATGGGGACTATTTGTAGAACAGCTCCCATCACTTTTGCCTATATTTAAGTAAAATATAGGAAAGGAGAGAGAGAGAACCCTTAAAAACAACTAGTCTATAAGTTTCTTGAAGGCAGATCTTACCCTTCTCGATCACCACTGTATGGCTAGAGTAACCAGAAAAAAAAAAAGAGTGTTAAAACAATAAAAAAAGTTTAAAAGTTAATTTGAAACAAGTTAAGTAAAAGGCTCTAATTTTGGAAAATAAAGCAACGATGCTATTTGAAGGGAAGCTTTTTCTGCTCAGAGGGGGCAAAATCAAAGTTCTGTGCTACTGACATGAAGATAGAGATTCAGTGCATCTCAAACTCAGAGCAAAGAACACAACACCTCTGTCTTCCAAAAGGAGCTTTTGTGCTTTTGTTGATAAAGTGATGCTTCCAACTTCCCAGAGGAGATATTGCTTCTGCCTAGCGGATTAGAACTGTCCTTGGGGGGAATGAAAGTTAACTTGAGGTACTATTCTCAGTGATTGTCTTTTCATATGGGTTGAGAAATGGTCAGGATGACCTGCCTTGAGTAGGACAACGCCTGTTTTCTTGATACCTTAGGTAAAGACCCTAAAAATAGTCAAGCCATTGCAAACAGTCTGTGCTTTAAGACCACCACGAACAATAATAACAACAAAATAATAACAAGAAGAAAATAAGAATTATAATAATGGCTTCTATGTAAGAGTCCATATTATATATTAAGGACTACTATCAACATTTTACAACACTTAATTCTCCTAGCACCTCCTGTGATGTATTATCCTCTTCTTACAAATATGACAACTCAGGGTAGGACCAATTAAGTTACTTGTTCAAAGCCAAGAAGTAAAAAACAAAGCAAAAAGTTTGTTGAATCCAAGTATATATTCCATAACCTCAATGAACTGTATAGCAAATTGTCTAAAATTAATTCTTCAGATAAATGCTTGCTATGGCATAGAATTTTTGGAAATTTAAGCAATGACTTGGGTTTTCTAGACAGATCATGTTAAACATTGGTCTAAAATCTGAAAGTCTAGTATCTAGCCCCTCTTCTGTCATTGATAATGGTAAAAATGTGGGGGATTTCTTATTTCTCTGTCTTACTAAAGTCCTCAGTAAGGTGTTTTTTGGGTATTTAAAAAAAATAATGGTGTCTGAACATCACTGTCAGACAAGAAATAGTGAACAAACCTCCTAAGTAAAATAGAAAGACAATTCTTCATCCTGGTTTGTTCAAAACCAGCATGATAAAAATGGATTAAAAAAATATGCTTCAGGCACATTCTTTGACCATGTTGGTTTTCTACCTGGATCAAATGAATTAAAAGTTCTTCACACCACCCTGACCTTCCTGCCCCCAAAGTCCCTGTGCAGACAGAGACGTAAATGGGATTCCCACCTTTGTGACTGAGAAGCACTGGACTTAGTGCCCAAGAGCTGGGGGGTGATGGGCAAATCTTTTCACTGCTGTGGGCTCCAGTTGCTCCTTTTGAATGAGACAACAGAAACCTATATAATCCCCAAGGCTTCTTTCAGCCATAAATTCTTTGATTCTGAGTCACAATAGATGTTATTATCAATTCTTCAAAAATATCTTTCTTTGATCATTCTCTAGAAACTTCTTATATTATTGAGAATGCAGCCAGACCAAACCAATACACTAATTAACACATTTTTTTCAACAAGTCTCTTCTGAATTCCTGCTATGCACAACATGTTGCCATAAGTAGGTTCAAGGGCTAACACAGTGAAAATAACAAACACCCCTGTCCTCATGAAACCTTACTTCCACAAGAAGGAGATGGACAATGGGCAAGGAAACAAGTAAAATAAAAACTGTGCCACATAATGAAAAGTGAAATAAAGTGGAGAAACAAGGCAGGCAGTATGGAAGTAGGGATGGATTCCTATTTTAAATAGAGTGGTCACAGAAGATCTCACTGACCAGGCACTAGGTGAGAGATAGTAGAGCCAATGGAGAGAGTGAACTACACAGATAACTGGAGGAAAGAGCTTGCTAAGCAGAAGAGTGCAATGCACGGGCTCTGAAACAGAAGCAGCTTGGTGAGGTCAAGGAAAGCAAGACCAGGGTACCTACAGCAATTCGAGTAATGGATGACATGATCTGTCTTAAGTGAGGCTCTGGGTGCTCCAATGAAAAAAGATGGAAATGAAACAAGGGTAAAAGCAAGATGGCCGTGTTGACAGCCCTTTTATAAAGGACTGCAGTGTGGACGTGACTGCCTCACAGAGAGTATGTCTGGATGCTCTCCATCAAAGGTAAGTCTGCAGTCTATTCCTAGGTACGACACAAACTCCTGCTGTACCTCTCTAGATAAGCTTTGACCATGGCTTATTGAAAAATATGTGGGATTTTAAAAACAGTAGGAGATAAAAGTATAAGTCATTCATGAGTTCCTCCTTAGCTTCAGAGCAGGGGAAGTCTTATACTATGTTAAGTCATATGCCACAAACAAGAAGTTAATATGACTACTTTATAAAAGACGCTAAAACCTTCAGGGGCAAAGGACCAAAAGCCCGATTTTTAAAAAACTACAAATTACAGAAAATCTATAAAAATAGTCTTTAAATAAAAGAAAAGATTTTCAATCTCACTCATAATAAGCACTAAGACACCATTTTCACCTACCAGATTGGCAAAAATTCAAAAATTTAACAATATATTTCATTGGCAAGGCTGTTGGGAAACAGTAACTCATTCAATGCAGACTCATACAAACATTTTAGAGAGAAATTTGGCAATAGTGCACAAAACTACATTTTTACCTACCTTTGATTCATCAAACCCGCTTTTAGGAATTCATCATAAAACTGCACTTCCAATAGGAAAATGCATATGCAAAGAGCTTTCCTTGAAACATTGTTTATAACTGCAAAATATTGGAAACAATCTGAACGCACCGTACCTTGGAGAGTGATTGGATAAACTTCGGTACATCCACCCAATGGAGTCCTATGCACTTGTAAAAAGAATAAGGAACATCTTTCTATACTGATGTGGAGTGATTTCTAGACTATGTTGCCCTGTGAAAAATGCAAAGTGCAAAAGATTAACCATTGTATGCCACCCTTCTTGTAAGAAAGCAGGAGATAGAGGAAAATAAACATGCACCTACTCAAATATACAGAAGAAGTACAGAAAGGATAAAGTAGAAACTACTAAGATTGGCACCCACACGGAGAGGGTAAAGACATGGTAGAAAGAGAGGGTGCGTAGGAATATGGAGGAAGGGTGGGAGATACAGTCTCTGAATATATCTTTCTATAAGATATTTTAAGAGCTTTTGACTCTTAAAACAATGATAATGTTCATATACTCAAAACTATGTATAAGTGATTAAAATCAGGCTGTGAAGAAAACCTAATGTAATGTAAATAGTAACAAATAAACCTAATTGTATTACAACAGAACAGCGTTACCACACTAATGCACATGGGGAAGAGAAAAACAAACTTAAGTTACTTTGAAAATAATATTTTGACCGTATATTGTAAGGCTAAAAGACAGGAAGAACCCTGAACAAAGATTATTTATATATTATAGTAGTACTACCATTATATATTAGTGTTCACTAGTATGTATTATTAGCAGTAAATGTCTTTTCACAAGGACACAGGTTAATAATACTGAAATGTTACATGTATTCTAAGACCAACCAAATAGGTAAATATATTGTGGATAACGAGAGGACCAGATTTCTCACCATCAGAGAAAGGATTTATAAATATGGAAAGGAATATAGCAAAAATAAACTCTATGGTGTTGAATTAGAATAAAAAATATCAGTATGACCTCATAACTGTTAATATATACATAGGTAGTGATATAAATAGATATAAATGTTGTGCAGATGGGGATGTTTACCTCAATTCTTCCTCCCATCTCTGAGTGAGCCTAGGTGCAAATGGCACCTCAGCAGCAATTAGCATGCCTAGCACCCATATATTGGCTTCCAAATAACAATATCCAACCCAAATAACCAGAGCTCCTTGGAGAAAGGGCTGATTTCAGGGCTGAGGCAAGGAAGGACAAGATGGAGCTCATTGGCAAACAGTCTGTAGCTTAGAATTAGACGTGAATATTCACACAATGGAAATCTGAAAACAAACAAAAAATCATAGCTTTCTTTTTTCTTGTCTTTTCTTTCCTCCTTTCTTTCCTTTTTCTCTCCTTCTTTCCTCCTTTCCTCCTTCCTTCCTTCCTTCCTTCCTTCCTTCCTTCCTTCCTTCCTTCCTTTTTCTTTTTGAGAACCAGTTTACCAGCATATCTTGTGGTACCAGAGTAAGAACATGCTTTACAGATCATGGTATCGTTTTGAAAGGATCCAGGAGCCAATTTGAAGGTCCTAATTGTCCAATCAGTATCAATAGGTGTAATAAAATAAATACTGACAGTAATGGGTTATAACTCTCATAGACTAAACATCCTTGAGTTCATACTGATATAAACTTTTTTAAAAGAATGAAGAAATAAATAGGGGAGAAGGGAAAACTCACCCTTATGGCAGAATTTTAATTAATAAAAGTAGAAGAAATAATAGAAATAGAAAATCACCACTTGGGGAACACTGCAGTAATAATTGTTGCAGGGAAGATTCATGAAGGTAATAAAATTAATGGGTAAAAGTATGATGAGAAACAGGTTATTTGCATAGTCTCAAGATAGCTCCCCACAAAGTAGTTACTAAATACAAAGGGGGAAATTGTTAACTTTGTAGGGAAGAAATCTGGCAGCTACAACCTTATACAAGTGTTCTTATTAAATTGTCATGTATAATGAGACAGCAACATTATGCATCTCCTTGGTGATGGTATTTTTACCAAACATGCATACCCAAATTTAATCATGGAGAAAAATCAAACTAACCTAAATTGAGGGATACTCTACAAAATAGCCAGGACTCTTCAAAAGTGTCAAGTCATGAAGGACGAAGGCCGGATTGAAGGAGTAATAAGAAGACATGGCGTCCAAATGTAACATGGAATCTGGACTGGATCCTGGATTGAAAAAGGACATTAGTGGGACAATTGGTAAAATTTACATAAGGTCTATAGATCAGATAATGCTATTGTCCCACCATTAACTTCCTGGTTTGATCATTTTACCATAATTATACAGGAAATTAACATTTGGAGAAAGTGGGTGAAAGGCATACGGGAACTCTGCGACATTTTTGGAAGTCTTAAATTATTTTTAAAGTAAAAGTTAGAAATTTTAAAATAAAGGAAATTAATATAAAAATAAAGCTATTAATATTCTCCCCCTTCCAAACATCTTGCTGTAGAATGACCTTGAGGTAAATGCTGATAGCAGTTTGGTATATTTTAAAGTGTACAATTCAGTGGCCATGAGTAGGAGCATATTTTTTTAATAATAATTTTTTATTATATTATGTTAGTCACCATACAGTACATCCCTAGTTTTTGATGTAAAGTTCCATGATTCATTACTTGCGTATAACACCCAGTGCACCAGGCAATACGTGCCCTCATATTTTTATATCATTTTTTGGTTGCATCTAAAGTTCAGAATGCAGGCTTATGTTTGTTTTATTCAGTACAAAATCCTCAACACCTAAAATAATTACTCTTTGGCATGTATCATCTCTCAATATACAATATCTCAATATTCATCCGTTAAATAGAGCAGCAGCAGATATGGGTTTATATCTTAATCCTGCCGTTTGCTAGCTACGTGATTTTGCAAAGTTTGTTCAACTTCCCTGAGTCTTGGTTTTGTCACCAGGAAAAAGGGTATATCTTTGCCTGGCTCACAAGGTCATTGCGAGGTTTAGTGAGGCACAGGGAGCAGAGTGCTGGCCCACAGTAAACATTCCACTAGTACTGATTCTCCTTTCTTCCCCCATCAAAACCTTTCTAGTAATTTCAAAACAATCATATTAGACCCACATCCAGTATCCTGTTCCTATTTTTGTCATTTTGACCCCTGAGTTTGAAGCCACGAAGCTACTTTTAAAATAGCAACTTCTCTGTTTCAGGAAGGTTCTCATGAATCTCCTACCTCTTACCTAGATTTATTTTAACTTCCCCATCCCACAGGCTAAATTGGCTCAATAACCTTTAGGTATAGTAGTGTTATGATCCTGTAGGTTCTGCCTTGAATCCTTTATATCCAAGACGGGGTAGGGGGAATTGGGAGATAGGGCAGAGACCCATCGTTGATCAGGACCTTCCTCTGGACTGAGCCAGGTGATTCAGGATTGTTCTTTCCATGAATCCTGTGAAGTAGGAATGATGCCCATTTGAGGAAACTCAGGAAACTAAATGTCAAGTAGGTCAAGTATCCTGGCAGCATCCCATAAGACTAGGAGATAAAGGCAATGAAATTGGCAATATAAAAATAAAAATGCAGACAAATAAACAAACTGGGAGCACTTGAAAAGACACAAACAGTTATCTCATAGCCTGTATTCCTCATATCAATAAAGGCAGGGAATTTGGGGTTTTTTCCCCCTTCACATTCCAATTTTGCATATACCTGCATGTCTCCTCTTCGTCGACTGGAACCTTTATTATGGTCCTACTGTGTGCCTAGGGGAAAATTATGCTTTTTACAAATGTGGTAATGATTCCCTCTGATGCATCACAGCAGAACCCTTTTTGGGCAGCTTTTGACTCAGGCACGATGTGTAAAATATTTTTTAAAAACTATTTTTAAAAATGTAGTCCCCTCCTTCATCCTCCTTTTTGTTTCTCTTCCATCTCATTGATGGAATCACTCCATCTAGGACTCACCTCCTTAAGAGCCAGCAGCATGGTTTGGGCTGGGGACCCAAGGTCAAAGATCTGGATCCTGGAGCTTGAGGAGGGGCAGTGGCTTCTCTGTGCAGAAGCTGTTCACTTGCTTTGCCTTTCTCTGTCCTCACTCCACACTTGGTGTTACTGCCCTGCGGCTGCTTTTCCTACTATTTGCTTTGAATGTATACTTGCTATTTATAGGCCTCTTTTTACAGTTCAAATGCCCCTGTCCATATACTAACTCATTCCACGGGCACTAGCAGCCTGTGAATTAATTATTATGACCCACATTTTATAGGTGAACGTGGAGCCTCAGAAGGGTGATTATTTGCTTCAAGATCAGTGGTTCACAAGTAGACAGTCAAAACTTAGACTTGAGATTATTGCTCTTTTGAACACACTCCAGCCCTCTGAACATAACTACCTCATAGGTAACCTAGAGCAGACATCCCAAACTCAACCAAACAGCAGGTCTGGCCCTAGAAAGCACATGAGTTTCCAACAAAGGGAGCTTTGTCCCTCTCCGATAGGACCGTAGGTTTCAAGCTACAGAAAAGTTGAAGGTAAGATAGAGGTTCTAATGAGCAATTGTTGCCACTACATCTGCAGTTGTTGGTCTCTTGGTTTTGAGAGTAGCTTCATGTTTTTGTCCTGGGCTTTATTCAGCTCTTCTCTCTCCCTTTCTTGCAAGAGGAAAGATGAGAAAACTCTTATATGAACAGACTGGACAGTATGTAATGCAAGGAAGATGGTTACTGGTGCCATCCATTCTTTTCCCACTGTCTCCAAGGGGAGGGTAGAGGAAAAGGGCTGGGGGGGGGGGAAGACAAGAGACTGTATTGAAGAGGAACCACTCAGTGTGAAGAGCTATTATGTACTCAAAGAATATCAAGGGCGTATCTGCTAACTTTGCCCTGGTAACCTTTGGGGAAAAAAAGACAGTTCAGCTGGTGAGATAACCATTCATGCTTTAGCTATGTCCCCCAGCACTAAATAATGAATTCTAATGAATTTTCCAATGGAATTTTTTTTCCAGCAGTGAAGGAAACAAGGGATTGGGTCACAGAAAAATATTTGAGCAGAAGTTGAAAAGAGGGTTAAAGAACTGACACTTAAGAAATTGCAACCTCACTGTCCACTCCAGCATTTGGAGACAGGTTGACCTCTTGGTATGACCACTCTACCACCCAGCTCTAGTGTATCCAAGCGCCCCCCGAGACTCTGAATATGAAGAAAGATATACTTTATTGAGTCCATCCTCACTGCACCCAACAACTTGGCCCCCAATTCACTGTTTGAACAGTTAGCAAGAATAACAATTGCAATGGAACCCATGGAGAAGATATTAGTTGGAGGAACAGATTATAATGAATAATCCAGCCTTTGTCATCACAACCCTAGGGAGCACTGTGCACGTTGGCTCTTGCTCATCCTGGAAATAATGATTTTTATTTAGTGGTCTTGCTTGAGAAGCCAAATAGTCTACATAGCATTTTGAGTTGGGCTGATTGGCCTCTTTTGAAGCAGGATAGGTAATGTGGCCCCTGGGTCCGATGACTGGTAGATTCTGCATAGAGCTTCTATGTATAAAACAGCAGAGCCACCAGAAAGCCCATTATGTTTCCCTGTGAGCCATCGTGCTCAGTGGGCGATCAGCAGCCCTATGCCTGTGAAGCTGTTGCAGCTACTGCCAGTCACTAGAGGCTGGAGAAATGAGGCTGGTGGTACCTAGTAGACCGGCCAACTTCTTCAATTCAGCTCTTGATTTTTGTCTTCAGTTAGCGAAAGTGTGTCCCTGGAGAAGGTATAAATCAGCCTCACAGATGAATGCAGGAGAGAGGCATGGGAACACAAAGAAAGCAGACTGGAAACATGTTAGCATCAGAGTGAATAAGGACCAGGCTTAGTACCCTTGTACTTCCGTATAAGGGTATAGCTGACCTTGGGAATGACAGCAAAGTTCAGTTCGGTTTAGCTCAACAGACATTTATTGAGGTCTATTATCTGCTGGGATCCAAGCTGGGATCCGGCAGTAATAGTATGAAAACAAACAATAGCAATGATTAATATGTATTTAACACTTTCTTCTTGCTAAACAAAGCTAAGAACATTAAGTGTGTTATCTCATTTAATCCTTACAACAGTCCTGTAAAATACAAACTGTTAATGACCGAGGAGACCAGGGATTCGAATGAGCAAGGTTTTGCCCATGGGCATTTGCCTCTAATAAAGGTAGCCTAGGATTCCAACTTGGGTCTGATTTCTTAACATTGCACTTGCTGGTTGTGGCAGATTGCTAACTGTCTACCAACATCCATTTCTACATCTTCCTGAGCCTTTTTCGCAATGGGGTCTAGTTATATGTGCCTTCTAGCTGGTAGATCGTAAATAGAAATGATGTGTACCTAGCATCAGGGCTTTAAAGAAGAGGTATGCTTCCTCCAGGAATTCTTTCTCATTCCATAGTCTGAATGCCAATCAAAAACAGTGCAATGGAATAGTAGATCACAAGATGGAAAGAGGCTAGGTCCCCAAATCACTGCACAGAAGAAATGCATATGCCAACCAAGAACATTCACTTTAGACTGTTATGTGACCAAGAAAGAATTTTACCCTAATTATTGCAAATATAAATAAGTCATAAGCTTTATCCTTGAGTCAAGATGGACAATCATATTTTATAGAGCATATTCTTATGTCTTAAATATTTTTGACTTCCAACACATACATTTTTCCCCCTCAGAATGCTTTCTCCTATCAAAGCTCTTAACACTGGAGGAGAGACTGATTTTATAAAAGAAATAGTTGAGGAAATAAGAACATTGATCTTGGATAACAGAAAAAGAGCTGGGACAACATGGTCATTATTTTCAAATGAAGGGTTACCAAGTATAAGATTCATTAGCCTTAGTTTCTGTGTCCCGAAGAAGCAAAATTTGGACTAATGGAAGAAGATTTAGAGACTCAAGTTTTAGTTCATTATATAAAAGGCTGCTCTATTTGGTCAAAGTCCACAAAGATGAAAAGGGTACCTTCAGAAAATAATGAGTTCCTTATCATTGGGTTTCTTTAAGAGGTAATGAATGAGGTTAGACAGACATTTAGTACAAATATTGTAGAGCAAATGTAGGCAGTGGGCGGGAAGTTCCAGATTCGTGTGTCCTCTAATCATAAGACCCTGTAATTCCAGGATCATTTGATTTTGTGAGTCTTTGAATCAAATTCTATGACTCCACGTTCCTAAATCTCCAGATTTCTTCCCGAGGTAATGGCTCAATGTATGCGTCTCCTAGAAAAAAAGATGAGTATCATGGCTAGATTTCTCCGTTTGAGGGCTGCTTTGGTATGAATGAGAGTTGATACCATTACAGAGATTCTGCCAAGCGCGATGACTAAGGAAATCAACGGGGATGGTGACCCATTTTGCTGACCCAGATACACAGTCTGTTTATGTGTAATTGAAATGAAAACCTAGGAAAAACCATGATTGATCAAAAAAGAGCAACATTGTCAGAATAAGAGCAGAGCTAAGGAAGTTCCTTTTGAAACATCTAGTTCACTTTTTAAGAGATGTTTACAAATTTCTTGCAAGATGTTTTCCTGACCTAAATTGCCCACCTTCTAAGATTTTCATGCAACATCTGCTTTGTTTGCTTTATTTAGGATTCATTCCATTAAACACCTGAACCTCCTATGTGTTCCTGAAGCTTTATTTCCTAGCAGATATTACAGTTATTCATTATATTTTCTTACATATTCTAGATTGCTCTTGCCCCCTCCCATTCTCATGTTGCCTCTCTCTCTCTTTCTCTCTTACTGAGTCATAAATGGGTTCTCCAGATTCCAGAACTAGAAAATTTGAAACACTGTATCCAAAATAGCTTGGAGCCAGAGGATGAGTATGACAACAAGAGATGAATTTAGGCATTCATCCCAAAGGTCCAGAGGAAAGGAGTGGAATAAAAGTTGATCATGAGGGGAGAGAAAAAATTGCAATAAGACTAAATAGAGGGTCCTAGTAATTACTGTAACAGACATAGAGTTTCTGATATTTTTTTTATTGGCCTCTAACTGCTAGAATTATGAGTGGGTAAGCATTGGTAAAAAGTTGAACATTACGAATAATGTATTATTCATTTATTCATTCATCTGGCAATTATTCATTGAGCACCTACTAGGTCCTAGGGATATGATGATAAGCAGAGACGTGACCATGACATTCCTGCCTTCACGGAGCTTACATTCAGGGAGGGAGGTCGTGAGGGATGAGTGATAATAAGAGTATTCCTGTGGAGATCAGGTCTTTGAAGACAGGAGAGGTGAAGGTGTTAGGGAATGATTGTGTGTGTGATTATCGAGAGAGGAAGAACAGATGTGTGTGTTCTACCGAGAGAGGAAGATTGTGTGTGTTCTACCGAGAGAGAAAGAACAGATGTGGAGACACTTGAGCTGAGCCCTCCAAGACGAGAAGGAACCAGATGCACAAAGAACAAGGGTAAAAGCACTCTAGTCAAAGGGAGGGGCAAGTTCAGGTCTTTGAGGCAGAAATGAAGAGAGGCCATCACTTAAAGAAAGCCGACAACACGTGAGCTAGGGGGAGTTGGCACCAATAGAAACCAGAGAGGCAGAATGGGGCAGTTTCCTCCAGGCCCCGCAGAGCACGGTAAAAATCATAGTAGGATATTCCCTCTTGTTTTATTCTTTCTCTTTCCTCATATTATTTGGCGTTGCCCAAAGTTAAACTTTTGTATTTGGCTTTTATTTACTCTTTACTTTCTCTCTCTTATCTCTCCTGTCCACATCTCCCACTTTGACAGGGATTTGCACTAATTTCTTTCCCTCTCCACTCTCCCCCAAAAGTTACTTATCAGTTACCCTTGAGAGCAATACCTAGAACACACTCTTCCCCTGCCGATTGTGGATTCCACCTGTTACAGCATCCCCCTGATTCTGCTAGGAGTTCCCCTTTACCTCTGTAGCCTGAGGTCTTACCCCTCCTCTGAGTCTCAAGTGAAATGAGTCCATGTACACATAGTGAGGCAGTTAATCACCCATGACCTTTCCCACTTGAGTTCTGATATCACACACACGTCTTGGGCACCTTAATGCATGTTATTAATTGCTCACAACTGTCTTTTAAGGTAAGTATTATTATTCCTATTTTTACAGATAAGGAAATGCCCAGACGCTTTCTCAACGTTACACAGACAGGAAGTTGCAGAACTGGAGTATGAATGCAGGTGTTTTTAATTCCTTTGATGCTCTCTCAAGCTCATACTTAAATTTTATATAGCTATTTGACATTTAACTTATTTTTTGCTAGTCTTCCTGTTTTGGTGGTAAATCTGGAGAGTAGAGACTATCCATCTACCATTTTTCTTTCCCACATCTGTGCTTTCTCCATGAATCACTGACTCCTTTCTTGGTATATGCTTAGTTTTCCCATAACTTCGAAATTTTCAAGCTCAGTAAGAAACATTTAGTGCATCTTTCTCTGCACTCTCTACAAGTCTTCTGACTACCTTATCACATTACTATGATTATTTGTTTATCTCTCTTCCTCTTCCAGTTCGTCTCTCGCCTGTGTTGTCCAACAGTTGCCACTCACCATGTGTGGCTCTCCAGCACCTGCAACATGGTTAGTATGGCTAAAGAACTGAAGTTTAATTTTGTTAAAACTTCTTGATAAACTTACATTTAAAAATTAAAGCAGCATGAAGTTGTTTTCCATTAAACACAACTTTAATATATTAGTATGAAACATTTCACTCTGTAACTATTAAAAATTAAACATCTGAATCGAGATATACTCTACCTATAAAATATATATGGATTTCACTAACTTACTAAGGAGAAAAAGAATGCAAGCTATGTCATTAATAATTCATTGTATTGATGACATGTGGAAATGATCACATTTTTGGACACACTAAGCTAAATATAATCTATTACAAAAATCTACTTCACCTATTTCTCTGGCTTTTAAATGCGTCTACTACAAAATTTAGAATAACACATATGACTCACTATATTTCTGTTGAACACTGATGCTATCGGCACTTCAAAGATAGAGATGGTGTTCTGTTGATCTTTTTTTTTTACTGTTCTGTTTATCTCTGGAATCTCTGACTCTGGCATATGTCAGGTGTATAGTAGGTGCTCAAAATAAGTGGTATGAATGAGTGAGTCTATGAATGAATAACTTTGCTTCATCTTTTAATATTTTGCATGCTGCTTGACAGGTAGGAGGCAGTCAATAAACATTAGGTTTTCAGTTGGTCGACTGATCACAGGTGTAGATAATAGTATTTTATCCAAAAGAAAGCATAACTTTTATCCCTTTCCTCTGATCACCACTTGTGACTTCCAGGTCTCTTTTGAAAGGAACATAAACATAAACTCAGAAAAAAAGAGAAGAAAAAACACACAAAACTCATGAATTGCTGCAGTAAAAATGATTAGAATTTTTTTTTTTGCCCTTATTATTAAAACACAAGATGAGGTTTTAAGGAACTTACCATCTGCCCTCTTTATCTGATTCGAACGTGCACATTTCTTCCACTTTTTATGTATCTGACAATTAAGCTGTCTCCTACAAAGGAGGAATGTGTTTAATGCAGCCACACTAGTCATTTCCCTATTTTTATCCACAAAAAGCTTTTATTAAATCAAACTGGTTTCTTATTATCAATAGCATCTAAGAATCATGGAATAAGCGTAAAGCTAATGGAGATTCAAGACCAATACATTTGCATGAACATAATGGAATATTTGTGATATAGCACAGCTTTCAAAGGAGATGTTCTTTCAGGGTCCCTCCAGGATTTGTTTGTGATGAACAGGTATATATAAAACCAGATAAATGGAGTCCAAAGCAGATCAAGGGAAAGTAGAATGAAAGCTTAAGGAGACCTGGGCTGCTTTGATTGGAGGAGGCTTCTAAGAAGTGATGCAGTTGCTTAGAAACCCTTTTGGTATATTTCCAATGGATAAAATCCAGCCCAGAACAAGCCCTTTCCTGATCTGATTTTTACCTTCTTCTTTATCTTCAAATCCTACTACATTCCCTGCCTCAGATTTTATGTTTGAACATATCTTAATACTCATACTCTTCAAATACATGCGATGACTTCAACTATTGTGTCTGACCATTTTTTCCCTTTCCCAAAGGGCCTTTCGTTTGGTTGGATAGTTAGAAAGTTGCTATTCTGAGGGCTTCAGAGGGGAGGGGGTGGGGGAATGGGATAGGCTGGTGATGGGTAGTAAGGAGGGCACGTATTGCATGGTGCACTGGGTGTTATACGCAACTAATGAAACATCAAACTTTACATCAAAAACCAGGGATGTACTGTATGGTGACTAACATAATATAATAAAAAAAATTTAAAAAAAAAGAGAAAGTTGCTATTCTTGTTTGAGATGAAGTTCAAGCTTTACTTCCTTTACAGGGACTTCTCTAGATCTCAGATCTGGCCCATTTTGAACATAATTCTATTAAAGAGTCCATAAGACATTCTTTTCCACATCTGTCTGACCAAAAAATTTTTGAATTTCATGACAATAAGAACCTTGCATATAATTTGATTTCCCTAGGGAATTTTTTTCCAAGACTGGCTTCACAATAAAATCACCTAAAGACCTTAACACAACAAGCAAAGAAACAAATGAAAACTATGCCTGAGACCACCTGAAACTGGGTATTAAGTCGGAATCTCTGGGAGTAGGGCCAAGGAATCAGTACTTTTAAAGTAATCTGGTGATTCCAATATGTACTTGGCTTGAGAAGCATTAATCTATAACACAGCACAGGCAGGAGTTCATGCATGTTCACAGATTTGAATTGAATTGAAGATTAAAGGGAACCATAGTAAGTTGTAGCGGGAATTCAGAATAAAGCAAACAATCTCAACATTACACTGAAAAGAGTTCTTATATGCACTAAGACAAAAACTAAAACAAAAAGAATTACAAATATTCTGCTCTATATTTTAAGAGCTGGGATCACCTACTCTTAACAACTGTCAAGTATGCAATACAGTATTATTAACTATAGTAACCATGCCGTACATTGTATCTCCATGACTTAGTTATTTTATAACTGAAAGTTTATACCTTTTGACCCTTTTCACCCATCTTCTACCTCCTGCCTCTGGCAAACACCCCCCCGAAAAAATTATAACTATGTATGGTGACAAGTGTTAACTACACTTATTGTGGTAATCATTTCATAACAAATCCAAATATTGAAACATCATGTTTTACACCTGAAATTAATGTAATGCTATATGTCAACTATAACTCAATTTAAAAAAAGAAAAAAGTAAGGGCTGAGATCATAGAACTGAAAATATTTTACTCATCTGTGAAGTAAAGGGAATTTTGGTCTTAGCACCTTTTTGGTCTTAGCACCTTTTCCAAGTCTAAGCAAATAATAATACCAGAATCATAAAACTGAGACGGAGAGCCTCTTACTGACTACACACACACACACACACCCCCGACGACTCTTATTTTACAAATGACTAAATAATTTTATGTATACAATGCTTCATGATTTCCAAAGCACTTTCACAAACATTATCTCAGAAAACGCCATCAGGCAGAGTTGAATAGCCCCATTTAGCAGATCAGAAAGCTGAAACTTGCAAGTATTATGTGATGTACACAAATCATGCACATAATTGTCTTCTGTCTCCCATGTCATTTGTATGTAACTAAAATTATCGTTTGGCCTATGTGATAGATTATTTGAACACTTACAAATACTCACTTCCTTCCCCTTCTGGCAGGAAGGTACTTCCCACTCCACTAATACTTACCTTGGCTGTTGGATTTCCTTTGGCCATTAGAATGTAAATGGATGCTGCATCCAAGTTTTAAATATGACTGTGCATCTGTGTTTGACTCTGTCTTCACCTGCCAGCACGGCATGTAGCAGATGTGGGCTCTTCCCTCAATCACAACCCCAAAGTGAGAGACACATGGAGCATGAGCAAGCAGAGTTCAAGCAGTAACTGACATGTAATCTGATGAAAAAAAAAAAAAAAGCTTGTTGTTATAAGCCACTGATATTTGGAGATGGTTGTTAAGCAGCAAAACTGACTCATACAGCTAACTTCTCATAGACCAAGCAGATCTTCAAACTATATTATGCATGAGAAACATAAGGTATTTTTAAATACCAAAGTGGTATATGACTTTAGGGAAGACAGGTAACCATTCTGCTCTCCCATTGAAATGTTAACCTATTTAGTTATGGACAAGAGTTAGAAATAAAAAGTAAAAATTGGATATATCTTCTAGTTATTAACAAATGTTAATTAAGACTTCTTGGCTGCAAAGCAAGCATTGTGAAATGCAAAGACTTCATGGGAATGATAAATTTTAAAACATTACCATTATGACCAGAGTAGTTTGAGGCCAAACTTACTAGAGGATTAAAATTTCCCTTTAAATCATTCTAAATTTTAAAACTGTATCATTAGCACTGTATTATCCATATGTTTTTCTCAACTGTTTAATTACAGAGGAGGCAGTTAAGCAGATCAAGAGACTCTATTAACAGACAAATCCAAAAGCAAATATGATGAAATGTAATTACAGGGAGTAAATGATCTGGAGTTTCCCAGAGCCTCCCAGAACTCAAGGAAGGTTTTAAACATGATTTATGCCACAGCAAAGTGAACTGGTACTTAGTACTCCCTGTAGTGGAGAGAGAGAGCACATTTGGATAAAGTTAACTATTTCTTGAATGATCTACTTGCAAGTCAAAAAGTTAGGATTTACCCAATTGAAAAATGAACACTTCCTTTTGATATGAATATGAATTCCTAAGACAGTATTAATTCCAGAGTTTTTTGGCTAAAAAAAGGTATTTTCTTAAGAAGTTAGAAGCCATATGCCTTTGTCCTATGGTCAAAATAATTGTAATTTTCTTGCTTTGTTTTTAACACAGTAATGAAGTGCATAAGCAACAAGGTGGGGGTGCGGGGTTACAAGATTATGGAAAAACTGTGGGGTTCAGGAGAAGAATCTCATTTTAGAATCATCCTTTGACAGGCCTATAACATACAACTGGGTGGAATACGTCACCGCTCTGACTCATTTGGCCCATTTGCTCTGTTCCTTTATTTCAGCAGGTAATGAACAAATATACGTGTGTGTGTACAGTGTTAGGTCTTCCAGACTGCACAGATCTAAAATGATGAAAAGAAGAATAAATGGATAGATTACTGGTTGGATAAATGACTAAGAAGCTGGGGTGTGTCCTTTGTGTTCATTGTGTGTGTCTCCATCTACGTATCTAAGCATGCACTTGAAGGTGGATTACCGAAAACAGTGTGCACTAATGGTACTAATGTCAATGAGATCATCTAAGCTTCAATGTAAGAAATTGTTTTCTGAAAAGCTGAGCTTCAATTGTTTTCACACATTACTTTTAAATGTAAAAATGTAAGGTCACAATATAGATGATCATAGGATATTAAAATTGGAAGAACCACAAGGTTTCTTAATTCAGCTTCTTACTTAAGAATCCTTTGCAATTTATCCTTGGAAAAACAGCTCTTTGTTCCTTATTTAAGTAATATGTTTTGCCCCATCAAAAGCAGCCCTTTCATTGTAGGACATCAGCAAGTTTTCTTTCACGTTGAGCCAAATCTGTGTCTTTGTAAACCCCACCCAGTAGTGTGGTTCCCTATTGAAAAGTTACTCAACTTTTTTTCTTCATATTTTATACAGTGAACACCATTATGGCTTTCCTTAATTCTTTGCTCCAAGATAAACTTCTCTAATTCCTTTGATAATTCCTCAAATCTTCTTTATCATAAGAATAATTTTTTAAACATAATATTTTCATAAACTAATCACTTTGTAACATGCTTTGTAAGTTTACTTTGGTGAGACTAAGCTTTTCTATAAAGCAAAATAATAGCAAATTTGTAATTTGTTCAAAATATTTTCTTCATACTAATATATGAAATTTGCAAATCTTCACGAGGCTCTGCCCCCTTCTTAAATTCTCCTTAGTTTTTCATTGTGGATGATGCTACTCTTCTCGAAATTATGCACTCTTAGGGCATCTTGTGTATACCTTTATCACAGTCTGGGGCAGCAAGCAGAAGCCAACATAAGTGTTTTTAAAACGTAAAGATTTAAAATAGAAATAGTTGGTTCTCAAAGTTCGGGAAAAATCTGAGGAGCATGCTGAATGGGGAAGCAGTAACCTGCTCTGGCATTCTCCCACCCTGAAGAAGTTGGGGGGATAGGAGCCAACTGCAGTTGAGTTCAGGAACAAACTGTCGCACTCTGAGCATTCAGGGACCAGAAAGCCAGCTGCCATGGACCCTGGAGCTTAGAGTCCTTCCCACTGCCGCCGCCATGACTGCTTCTCAAAACCATAAACTTGGAAAACGGACACCGATTCCTCCACTTTCCAGAGGAAGATAGCCTCGGCTCTGGTTTTGCCTTCCCAAACTTGCACAAGTGTGTTGAGTAAGTGGGACTTACTCGTGTCCAGATCCTGAGCCCCAAGGGCGTCTGGACAAAGGTAGTCTGTAGCCCTCCGTGCGTAGCCGGACAGGCGCTACACTAGGAGATAGTGGGAATGGACGCTAAGCCTCAACTGGCCACGTCCTGAGCAGTCCCTAAGCATTTGGTCATGCCAAAGGAAATAAAACCAACATCGACTGCATACCAAGCGGTCTCAGGCATTATGTCGGCCACTTTGCACGTGCATTCGCTAAATCTTCAAAATCCTGTGGTTAGGTATTATCTTCTTTTTGTGCAGCAGGAAACAGCCTCGAAGAGTAAGTGATTTGTGGAGGTCTCCCCATCAGCTAAATGCTGGTCCATATTTACCTTCGCCCTGCTTATCTTTAAGTTCAAGAATCTGTGTCCTCTGCCATGCTTTTTCTTTTAAGAAAGAACTTACTTGGCATACAGTAAAGCATCCCTTTCCGTCACTGGGTAGTTTGGACGGTTATAGAAAGTTCTTCATTATTACTGAGTCTCAATCTCCTTTATCTACACCCTACACCGTGGGATCAGATTCAGTGCTTCTGGTGTACCTTTACACAGAGCAACACTGTGTGTGGCTGTGTGCTTTATCAATGTTATTGTTTCTTTTTCTTTCCTTTTTTGGATCTTCTTCCAGCCTACTTTGAGCTAGGATCACAATTAATGCTATAAATAAATGAACCCCCACCAAAGTTTCTAGCTCAAGTCCATGTTTATGAGTCAACATTTTATTATGAAGTGTGGTTGCTCTTAAGTTACCAAGCCAGGCAAGGCAAATGTAGGAGGGAATTTGGGGAGACAATGGGTATAAAACAAACCATTGATTTCTTTTGTAAGTTCTTCAGAGAAGATGTATTGTATCTATTAGGGGTTATAGCCCATCGCACTGTAAGCTTCTCCAGGAGAGGAAAAAAAACAACAACGACAACAAAAAAACCCAGTGATTTGTTCCCTGGAGAGAAATATAACCGCCAGTGACTGGTGCAAAGAGCCACGTGGATGGCAAGCTTTTTCTCCCTGCAATTACAGCGCAACGAATGTTCTAAGCTAATAAGCAGACAAACGACTGTTGCAATCGGCTTCAGCAGCCCACATTTCAGAGGGACTATTTAAAGCTCTGGGTCTTTTCTAAGCAAATTCTTTTGAACTTGAGTCCTAAGCATGAAGCTATTAACAGTCTACTCAGATAAATAAGATCCTGATGTGATGGTAATGCCATCACCACGATATATTTATCTTTCCATTTTCCTAGACCATTTCAGGCAATAAACGTATAGAGCAATCCCATTATTGCTTATGTGCAAACGGCTCGCATCAGTTCTTTACGTGCTTGTCACCAACAAAAAGTTACTGTTTCATTCTTTTGCACTAGAAAATGTTATTCTTCCTATACAGGGGGAAAGGAAACAGTAGTGATGAAAAGAGCTCTTGAGTTTGTAGAAGAAAAGTTTCCCAAACCAATCTGTACTTTAGGCTTAGAATCCACTTAGACCGTCCTCTACAAACCATTCCAGGTATATAGGTGCATTAGGTATCTCAGAGAAATTAAAAATAAAAGTAACTGAAATCTATGCTGCCATACACTGAGAGAACCATGCTTGCACAGAGAAGCGAAAGTTCAATAGAGTCCATGATTATCCCCAAAGGGAGATGTGGGTGTCACAAGCTAGATCTGCATGGGTTCAAATTTTACCAAGGATTTTCATGATCCCAGAATCCTGGGATTTTTTCTTGGGTTAAACAAAAAATTAATGTTAGGGGTATGAGAGAGCGCGTGTGCATGTATATGTATGGAACGTAGAATGGACCTTCAGCAGAAGGTGGGGCTGGTAAATAACACCTCTGGGAGAGAGCAGCTCAAGGGACCCTAAATGCTATGCAATCTGCCTCTGTTAAAGAATGAATCTGGATAATAGGAAAGTCAAGGAAGGGACTTCCGTATCCCATGAGCTAGGGGACTTCTATCTCTGGTGTCTAACCTCTGAGAAGAACACTTGACATTGGCCAGATTTGCCCCCTAGGTCCTTGGATGAGGCGTACATATGCTCGTTCCATTGCTCTAGCACTGGAGCCCACTCTTGAGGCCCGGGAGCAGAGGCACCCAGGGTAATGCTGGGTTGGATCTGATATTGCCATTTGAAATCCACTTTTGTTCTGTTAAACATGCCTCTGTCTGTGTATTTTCTATTATACACTTGGGTTGAGCAGTTGCAGCTGAGGTAAGGGAGAAGCTTCCGGGGGAAGAAAAGAGAGAAAGGTTAATCATTTAGGGGTTTTCAGAAGGGAGCTGCGTAAACATACTCTGGCTAACTTAAGTAAAAAGGGAGCTTTAGGGGGCGCCTGGGTGGCTCAGTCGTTAAGCGTCTGCCTTCAGCTCAGGGCATGATTTCAAGGTCCTGGGATCGAGCCCCACACCTGGATCCCTGCTCCCCTGGGAGCCTCCTTTTCCTCTCTCACTTCTCCTTCTTGTGTTCCCTCTCTCGCTGGCTGTCTCTCTCTCTGTCAAATAAATAAATAAAATCTTTAAAAAAGGGGGGGACCTTTGATAAAAAGACAGGGTAACTTTCTGAAAGAAAAGAAAAACTGCAGAATCAAAAGGGAAAAGCACCAAGATAGGTCTAGGGACCTAGTTAGAAGGATCTTCAGAGTGCCGTGACTAGGATGACTCTACAAAGGGATTTCTGTCTTTGTGCCACACCATTTGAGGAGAAAGCATTTAACTGGCTTAGGTTGGGCCCCTGACCCACCATTTTTCTGGAAGAAGTCAGGGTAATTTAATTGAAAGTCTCTCCATGATACTGTGGCATAGGTTGACCCCCTAAGCTATATACAGTGTATGTAACAAGCAAAAAAGGAGAAAAGTTGCTGGGCTGGAACAGACAACACACCATGACCATGAAAGCGATGCAAGAGATTGTTCTTAGTAAAAACAATAAAGAGAGAAAATAAAAACAATACCATAAAAACAAAAGGACAAGACAAAGAAGAGAAGCCCAAGAAGGCAAAAAGGAATAATGGAAAAGAGATGAGAGAAGAGAATAGAAAACAGGAAGAGCTGTTGAAAAGAAAAAAAACATTTACCCGAATCCTTAATCAACGCTTGCATCATTGTTATTAATTTCTTTTGACCGAAGAAACTGAGGCTTGGTCAGCAGGAGTAACATGCTAATGGGCACACAGAGGAGCTGGCAGAGTTAATTCAAGACGAGCAGTCTTTCTATTGCAGAATTTTCCCCGCAATCATCCTTTTGTTCACAAACCCTGAAAGAGATCTTCTCCAGACCCCAAAATGTTTTGATGATCAAACGGAGTCACCCATTTTTCTTAGTTATTGTGCACTTACTGGAAGTCAGGCCACCCTGGTCAAAAACCAACTCAATTCAATTCCGTATTAATGGATGAGCACGATGCTGGTAAATTCCAGAGGCAGAGAAGAACTGGGAAGAACTAGAGGGGATCGATGCAGTAGAATTATAAGACGGGGTTCTTTGGGCGGCAGCCAATGGAAACTGGTGCTGGCTAACTTCAGTCAGTTTGTAGCCCCGAGGGGCTGCACATCAGAGGTTAATTCGCACGCATGCCATAGGTTAAGGATATTAATTGGTGGCGTGGAACCACGAACAAAACTGGACATGCTTAATGTGTATATGACAGAAGGCTAGAAGAGCTCATTAGATATTGGATGAAAAAGTCAGAAATGCTAAGACTTCAATACCTTCCAACAAATGGGCCAAATATAACAAGGAAGCCTGGCGTGGGACCACCAGTCAAGTCCTGCAATGAGATCTTCCAATTGAGGATCTTCGAGGATCCAAAGTCCACATTCACCAACAGTATTGTTGTGATCATAGAACCAACGTAAAGTTAACGTTCAATTAAGGAAAACAAATGTCCACAATTAGGGAAGAGAGAATCATGATTTATTGTATATCGTTCATACACTTGTAAGTGTTCTATTAATTAACCACAGTGAAGTCCCCTTGAATATTTTTAAATAATAACATCCTAGCAATGTCATAGCAGTTCACCTCTTTAAAGCATGGTTTCCGACCAGGTACCTGGAATGGGATGAGTTCTCCATTAGAAAGAGCAGTACAGAACAACCTACCATGAGTGCAAATTCAACCCTGAGGAAATGGAATCTCCTGTATTTTTCCAGAGGCTGCAAGCCCGTAAGATGATTGAATCCAGCTCTCACTATGGAGACTCAGCCCATTTCCTGCCAGTGTTGAAGGCTAACTCACATATATTTAGAATAAGAAGGAACCCCATCTTTGTTGAGGACATACAAGATCAGGGAAGAGAAGTTGCTTCCTGACCACTCTCAAAACACAGGCTAGAATCTGGATGTAACATGCAATCTAATGCTCTTTCCATTTCTTGGCCCTTTTAGCAACATCCTCTCTCCTTAATGTACAGCCAGCTCCCTGGTTACTGCTTTCTCTGAATACAGCCCAACATACACATGTGACTGGCTTCATAGATTAACCAAACAGAAGTCAATACAGCAGATTTCTTGGTTATATTATAGGAATTCCTCTTGTCCTGTTTAGGATGTTTAGATGCTTTCTGCATTTGATCAGACTATACTGAATGCAGATTTTCTATAAGTGCCCAGGGCTTCAAATAAATCCGATTATATCTGATGGAATATAGGTAGTTCATCTAATGAAAAGCAGGCAGAGGAACTAATGGAAATCAGGAAGCCGTTCTCAAAGAAATGAATTGGTTTTGTTTCCTTTGGATTTGGATTTCAGTAAGTAGAGGTAATATTGGCAAGCCACCTTGATCTCTGTAAGGCTGCTTCCTGTTGTAAAGCAATAACCAGCCCCCACCATTCATGCCACCCCTCCCCCATTCACCTGCCAGGATCTCTGTCAATAGCCAATACACCTCTGAAGTGTTACTACTCCAGGGAAGTCTCACAATCCTCTTCAAGCAGGGTAGGACATCATTTCAGACTCTCCCATCTCCATTCAAAGCATTTATCTTAATTTGATTTTTATACAATAGCTCTACTTGGTAATTAATGCTTCATATCTATTTCCCTGAGTTTATGGAATGAGGGAGGGAAAAAATCATATTTCTCTCTCTCTCTTGCAAACCACTATTCTTCATCGCCTAGCCCAGTTCCAGGTAAAATACTAATTATCAATAAATCTGGACTGAATGAATGAATAATTGAATAAATTAATATGTATGCTCAGACACTTCTTAGACTAAGAAAGTTATGTCTCCCAACAAATTCACTGCATTGATTTTTTTAATTTTAAAGAGAAACTAATTCATTTTGTTTATACCGTGAAGAGGTGACCAAGTCATTGTAGACAGATAGACCCAGTCATGAAATTTTTAGGGAACTGTACAATTTTTAATTCTACGTATTTATCCTTAGAGGTTGCATTTGTAGATGAGGGATATTAATAAGAGTTATTTCAAGAAGATGAGGTTTATTCAGCCAGGTCATTCAATATTTATTTTGTTCCTAATGGTGTCAAGTCCAATATTGAGTGCCAAGAATACCAAAATAGAAAGACATGTTTTCCTCCCTAGAGAGCTCACAGCTTGCTCTTGCTATAGATAAGTGATCAGTAATTATGAGAGCAGTTGATGCAGTTACTGTAGAGGTATGTCCTGCAGTTACGGGAGGGCAGAAGAGAAATGTGATGAAGAGCTCCCAATTCAGTCCCGAAATGTCAGACATTTTTAGGAACAGATGATACTTGAGAGGGGTCTTGAAATACAAAGAAGAATTGCTCAGGAAATTGAAAAAGAAAAGGTTTTCTAGGCATGATGAAGGCATGGAGGGTGGGAATACTTGGAGCACCCTGAGATCTGTTAGTTTGTTGGTGTGGACTACTTCCAAGGACGTGTGTGATGTGGAGAGAGAAGAGAGAGTAAAGGGAGCCAGATCTGGCAGACATCCTAGTGCCAAGAGGATGATGATACTTAATGTATACACTCCTATGGGTCTGGAGCTTGCTGTGTTCTATTAGTTTTCCCCATCATTCAGCAGAGAAGAAAGCATCACCCTTTGTAGACATGAGTGCCTGCTGAGCAAAGCAGTCATAGCAAAATTAGTCCTAATGACTAGTTCCATTTATTGAGCACCTACAATGGGCAATATCCAATCTAATTCTCCCAAAGCTGCAAGGTGGCTACTAGGTATTCTGTTTTACCAAAATGGAAACTAAGACTCTGATAAATTATATAAGATTCTCAAGGTCACACAGTAAGTTAGGGGCAGGGCTAGACTTAAATCTGAGTTCTAGAATGATTCCAAAGCTCATGCTCCTTTTGCTGTTCCCTCAATGGTGATGACTCAGTGTTACACTAAACATGGTTCTGATTACCCTTGTCTAAATCTAGGAACATCTTTGCTTCATTTAATCATTCTACACAGAGGTTCTTCCCAGCACAAAATAGAAGTGCCGTTTGAAAACACCCAGAAAGTTGGTTTGTTGAGGATTAAGTTACAAAATCACCTGTTTGAAAAAAAAAAAAAAAAAGGATGTTCAGATTTTTCTCTTTCCAAACTGGAACCAAACAGTATAAATAATTTATGGAAGATGTAGGATCCAACTAACCTAATATCTTCCAAGTTGACCCTCCCTCTTTCTAAGCTGGTTCCCTTTCTCGTGTTAATCGTATTTGGCATATATAGCAAAGGTGAAGAATAAAACTTACAGTCTTTAGAGCTAAGGAAAACCTCTATGTCTCCTACAAAAGAAGGCTTGCTGGCAGGACAAACAAACCCACTGAAGTTTACTTAGATTGCTTCATTGTGACTTTAAGTCTTATTTTCATTTACGACCCTGTGTGCAAGCTCAGCAAATCGATGCGAAATACAACGTACTAACATATTTATTCAGTCTTTGGGAGCAAGACCGACATCACAGTTGGTAAAGTTTGCTAAACTTCAGGCTCCAGAAATATTCAACTAGTAATTCTTGTTTTGTTGTGTTTTACGTGATCTTATTTTCTCATTTACTGCTCTTAAACTCTGAATTCCCTAGACGTCGGTGGGGGTTAGATCTAGCAAACCTGAGCAGTTTTCTCTTGTGGCTTATTCATTCACATATTGAAAGCAAAATCACGGTGGTTCTCCACTCCAGAACTGACAGCTTAATGCACAAAGACAGCACTAAATATGGGCTTGTGGCAATTTCAGAATTGGGAGCGCCACAATGAAATCAACGGGGCAGGTCTTTGCAGTTGACTGGTGACGTGTAGGAAACAATGATGAGGGGAAAAAGCAGAAAAAGACAAGCCACTTTTCCTCACGGGGTTTTCAGATAGAACTAGCCTTCTATGAGACAGTATTCATTCATCAAAAGCTTACTGTGTGAAACACTATACGAAACTCTTTACCTTGAGTTAGTACAGACATTTCTTTGAGTTTGGCAAGAGGCTACAGCACAATTTTACTTCATATTAGGTGGGTGATTTTAGGCACGTTTCCTAACCTCCCTGGATAGCTTTCTCATAATTAGAGATTTTAATTGTCCATACTTCATGAACTTACTTCATAAGGTAAAGCTTCTGAAGTGCTGATCACGCAAAGTAAGAGCTCCGTAACTCGGTTCTCGTGGCTGCTGCAATTCAGCCTCTAATTAAGATTGTGATGTGTCATTGGCGAAAGGGTCAGAAAACAGAAAACATGCATCCTGCTAGCCCTCTTCTGCACCCAAAAACTCTATGACCTTAAAAATGCATATAGTGGTCATCCTCCCTCAGTCAGAACCCAAATTCTGATATGACCAATTAGTGTGTCTGGGTGACTGAGCCCACATTCTGCTTCCTCAAAGGTATCTGTGGGCATCCGCTGATTTCCATGTGAGCTGGAGTCTTGTGAGGATGGGGATATGGAATAATGACTGGAACTATGTTCAACTTTGAAGGTTCAAACTTTTATAAATATGTCTGATAACCTCAAAATCATGGCTAAAAGGGCAAGGAAGCCAAATCATAAAAGAAAGGGAACCCAACAGGTGTTTATCAAGTAATTAACAGGACTTGTGGATTGTAGAGGAGCAAAGGGGAGGTGTAATACAGGGACTAGTGAAACAGGTAGCACGTGAATATGGACTGACCCAGCTATTCCAGTGGTTTTCACAAGTAGTTACACAACCAGTTGTGATAGTTAATTTTATGTGTCAACGTGGCTGGGCTGTGGAATGCCCAGATTAAATATTATTTCTGAGTGTGCCGTGAGGGTGTTTCCATATGAGATGAGCACTTGCATCAGGAGACTTAGTAGATTGGCCTCCCCACTGTGGGCAGACATCATCCAACCTATGAAGGTCTGAGTAAAATAGAAGACTAAGGAAGGAGGAATTTGCATTCACACCATCTTTTTTTTTTTTCTGCCCTCTGAGCTGGAACATCTCCTCTCATCTTCTTCTACCCTCAGACTGGATTTATACCCTTGGCTTCCCTGGTTCTCGCCCCTTTGGACTTGGACTCCAAGTTTGGCTTCCCTGGGTCTCCAGCCTGCAGATGGAAATTGTGGGATTCCTCAGCCCCCATAATCATGTGAGCCAATTCCTCATAATAAAAAAATATATGTATGTGTATGTTGGTTCTGTTTCTCTGGAGACCCCTGATTAATACACAGTATATGCCACTCTATGCATTAATACTTGGGTAGCACATATACTATAAGCATAACAGTGGGTAGGAACTTGTCGTTCCCCACTTTGCAAGATGGCTAAGTGGGCAAGGAGAGGCATAGAGGCTAAGACAACATCAGTCTGCCCCGGCTTGGGTGGGAACCTCTGCAGACCAACCGATGCTTTCCCCAGCCAAGTAGTCTTCACAGGGCAGAGGATGGCAGAGAGCCTACATCAAGGATCTGAGAAGTGAAGGCAATGCTGAGCCCCAGAAGCCAGCAGAGAGTAGCAGCCCCTACTTCACATTTTGGTCCTGGACCCATATGCATCTAGTTGGAAGAAAAGTGTCATCATTGTACCATTGTGGAGCACAAGCTAATTAATTAACCATAATTATATCAGCTATGATTTATTGAGCATGTGCTATGTGACAAATACTCTGCCAGATCCTCCGTATAAAGCATTGCTAATTTTCACAACCAACGATTCAGGTATTGCCAACCCCATTTTAAAGATGAAGAAACCAAAACTTAGGGAGAAGACATAACTCTTTATCCATCATACATCTAAGACTCCAATACTGATCCAACCATGTCCCAAGCTCTCACCCTTTCCACTATGATATAGCAGCTGGCAGAAGATGATAATGGGCTGCTTTGGAAAACACCTCAGGCATCACAGACATTTCCTGGCCACCATAGTTACCCCATGATCCAATTCCATGGTCCAATTCCATGATCCAGGGGAATTACTGCCACATGCCTACAAGGAAGCAATACCATTTGAGTCCATGAGACCATTTGATGTTGGAGAGTCTGTTTGCTTTGGCCTGTAACACTGGCAATGAAGCAGTGGTCTGGATAAATAAATGACTGATATTGCTTGTTTGAATAGGAGGGAGGATGTGACTTATAGGCCAGAATCCCCACTAAATCAACCAACCACACAGCAAGCCCTTCATGTTAATCATGACTAAATGGGAGTCCTGTTCATCTAATACAGATTTAGAGATATGTGAATTAGAAGCAGGCTGGTTGCATTCAAAAATAATTAATGAATGAGAAAATGGGCTATTTGTCTCCGTCTAGTAAAGCACCACTGCCACTTCCTAGATGGTATAGTGATTATAAACAGCCCAGAAAAAAAATATCCTCTGACTCCTAGTTTGGCCAAATCAAGAAGGCTAAGAAGTGGTAAAGCTGAAACCAGAATTCCAGACTCTGTCCATATTCCACTACACTGCTGCACAGTAGCATTGGTAGTAATATAATGAGAATAATGAGAAGATGAGAAGGAAAAGAAGGAGAGGGGGAGCAGGACAAGGAGGAATAAAAAGGGAGGGAAGACAAAGAAACTACTGATGATAAATATTTAATGAGCCTTTATACATGCTCTGGGCTAAGCCCTTTATGCATATGGTCCCATTTTATCCCCACAAGAGTGCTGATAAGTAATCATTTTAATTCCCATTCAGCGGATAAGGAACTTGATTCTGGGAGGTTATGTGATTTCTCCAAAGTCACCCAGCTAGTAAGTGGCAGAGCCAGGATCTGAAACATTCAACCAGGATATGCTGAACTCTGGATTGGAACACTAACCTCTTCAAACCATTACTGTGAAAGATCACAGCCACTGTTGTCCACTGTAGCAAAATCTAGTGGGAAAGCCTGACATTCCATTCCATTCCATTCCACAAGTGTGTCCCTGGAAAATACTTTCAGCTTCTCAGGACAGTTTTTTCACCTACAAAATGGAGATAAAGCACGATCTGTGCATCACCTGGGGTTGTTGGTAACGTCAGATATGTTACACGGATGGAAGGTTACTTCACTATTATTGTGTTGGCGGTAGTAGTATTACTCTTAGTCTTACTTCTACAGGTCTCCTGCTGAATCAAGATTGAAGTTCTGCAGCAGTGTAAAAACATGCCCTCTTAACTTCCTCTTCTCGGGAAACTAGAACACTACTGTCACGTAGCACGTCACAGTTGAGGTAGTCGAGCAATGTGGCGCTGCCACAAGATATGTTTACCGTAGACACGCTGCTCACTCTCTGAGGAGGCTCATGGGCTGACACTGAGCTGCCTTTCCCACCCTGAGTCACACAATGCTGTATTTATTCTTCTGAAAAAGATTTTTAGTGCAACCTGACCAATAATAAGTTCCTACTAAATAGATCAATGGTTTCCCCTTCCCCTTGCCTCCTTCCCCTGCCCCAAATGAACAGCAGCAAGGGGATCAGAGGGAGAGACGGGACTGCGATGTGAGGAGGTAGGGAGGTTTTGGCTCATCCATGTCATTAACTAACTAAAGGAACTATAATTACCCAGCACGCAGGAGCTGTGAAAGTCACCACTTTATATTTAGTGTCTGGCACAAAAGCGAGGGGGGAGTCCTCAATAAATGCTTGATGAACCCATGAATCAAAATAAGAGTAGTCAACTCTTCTGAAGGATGTTCAACAGGCGAGGTAGCACACTCAACATTTCACATGCAGTTTCTTATTTAACCCCTTCATTGGTTATTTTTGCCATTTTAGGGATCAGAAAAAGGACATTTAAATAGATTGGAAAACTCAGTCAAGTTCCTATGTTAGACCTTAAGTCAAGGTCGAGTGACTCCACTTCGGGCTTAACCACTGTGATACTCACCTCCCTAGTCCAACCCTATAACGTGACAGAGGAAACAGAAGACTGAAAATGTGCCATCGCTTACCTGAGGAACTCCATGGCTTCAAATCATGCCAATGTGTAAGCATGTCCGGATTTGCAGAAGGATATGCTAAGAGAAGGAGAAGGAAGAAAAGCACACTTTCATAGGGAAATTGACGAGAAAACTGTTCCTTGGAATGAACGGGTGCATTGCTGAATTTCTGAAGTTATCAGAGGTTTTGGCAAATGGAAAGGAAAGTCTGCAAGGAGCCTTGGAGGAGAAGAAAGCAGATCCTAGAAGTTTCAAAGATGATTCATGACTTGTACAACCCAAAAGGGATGTCAGAAGCGCCCACAGAGATTTGGTTGTGGTAACACTGATTCCAAGACCACTGGACTGACTCTGAGAGAGACGTTTTTTGCAGCGATTCAAGGCTATGGATGAGTGGTGTAGTGAAAGCTTTACGAGCAGGGTCATATATGATGTATTCAGGAGAAGGAAAGCCAAGAACAGCAAGTTGTACTTGGTTATAATTCCACTCTATGGTCCAGAGAGAATGACTGTTTCCATATTATTTGGAAATAAAATGGTTGCTAGAGACAATATAGCCAGGTAAAGGCTGTAAGATTCTGTCTCATGCAGGACAAACTAGAGGTATAGACAAGAGGACTTAAAATTGATGTACCGCTATGGTGTGGAGGTGAGAAGAGGATAAAAGAATGATTAAATTATCCAGTGCCCACTTGTAACCCATACTACGATTTCTCTGGGGCTCAGGTCAAACCTCTGAGTCCCTCCATGAAACTTTTTCTGATCCACTCAACTGACAGTGATACCTGGCTCTTTTGACTCCATAGAACTTGTACTCAGAGCCTGTGGTGTATGTCGTATTACATCATGCATTAAATCTGGGCATAGATAAGGCTCTCTTCCCTCCTCCCCCACCAACCAGTGGTGATGCTCTAAGGATGGGAGCTATGTCTTGCATATCTTTTTATTCCTTGTCATACGAGAACAGAATCCTGGTGTTGCTAAATAAGCATACACTCTAGATTCACACAGAGCAGTTCCCAAATGTGTTTTGCCATATGGCTGCATCGTTTTGAACAAGTAAGAAAGAGAACTAACACTTGTAGATTTCCCACGCTATGACTATGTCTATGCCCAATATCACCTTCCAGAAAACCAGGAGCTCAAGCCACTAAGTCTAGTCCAGGTGTGATTTTCCTGACCCCAAGGATGGCCAGGGGATGGAAGGGATGTCATTTTCAGATTGGACCTATTATTTCAAACTGATAGGCTCATCACCGAAGTAGCATGTTAGGGAAAAACTCATCAAAATTTGGGAAGATTAGAAAAGCTTATCAAAATTCGAAGGACTTAGGTCAGAGAGAAGGGGATATTAGGTAAAGCAAGAAGAAGGACAAGAGACAGCCTGGAACAATGCCTTAAACCAGAGACTTTTGTTGCAACGATTTTGAGTAGTAGCAGAAATGAGTTCTCCACTCTGGGTGCATCACATTTCTGTTCTCATTTCCGGGGGAGCTTCCGCCTCGTCATCTGCGAAATAGAATGAGGGAGGATACCTGCCTCGCAGGATTGCTGTGGAAATTGAGGGAGATAATTTAAGTGATAGCACTGAGTACATACTGTGACCCTCCTCCTTTTGCCTACCATCTAATAAATTGTTTATGCTCAAGACATTTTCATTGAATACATGAATAAATGCATAAAGTACTTCATGAATCCTTCCTAGGGTCTTAGGCACTGCACCATCTCCTAACTTTTGCCTTAAAATTTCTTGTCCCAGATTCTCTGTCAAGGAATTGAGGCATTTCTTAATTGCCTATCAGGAACAGAAAGGTTAATTTATTTTTGCTCCTGCATGCTCTGGTGACTGAGACTTAAGAGAAGGTGGCAAATCGAATCTGGAGAGAACAGGGCTTGGAGGTTTATGACACTCTGTTTAGCTACAATGAGTATTTCTTTGGCAGGAATTATCTGACAGGCCACTGGTAAATAGGGGAATGATGTCAATAAAGTGTAAAAGTTGTGTTGGCCAGGACACAATTTTTTCGGTATGTGGATATTTCAAAGCAACCAAGGGCAACTAACTTATCTCATAATTACAAGGAAAGATCTGAAGTGAAAATTGAAAATCTATGAAGGGGACTTTATTTAGTGCATGGGGTGGCTAATTTAATGGCTCCCAGAACTGCAAGCTTTCCACAGTGTTGACCCAACAGGGGAGGACATGTGTGCAGATGAAGAATTAGGAAGACATTTCCTCCTAAATTGAAACAATGCATGAGTGAAAAAAGCTACATCTTGGATCAGACATTTAATTTTGATCATTTTGTTCTCTGTTAGAAGCAAGTGAATTGCAAAGACCTGCATCACTAAGGAGGAGTGAATTCTTCAGCCCCATGTTTAAGGCTACAAAGATTGACTATACTGACTCAACGAAACGTTCCAATGTCAGAATCATCGGCATCTCCAAGGTCTACAGAGGTCTAGAAGAGATATTTGAACAAATTGTAGCTGAAAACTTCCCTAATCTAGCAAAGGAAACAAACATTTGTGTCCAAGAGGCAGAGAGGACCCCTCCCAAGCTCAACCACGACAAACCTATGCCACGTCACGTCATAGTGCATTTGCAAATATTAGATCCAAGGATACAGTATTGAAAGCGGCCAGGGCAAAGAAATTTCTCACGTACCAAGGCAAAGGTATCAGAATTACGTCAGACCTGTCTACACAGAACTGGAATGAGAGAAAGGGTTGGGGGAGCATTTTTAAAGCTCTTTCAGAGAAAAACACGCAGCCAAGAATCCTTTATCCAGCAAGGCTGTCATTCAGAATTGATGGAGAAATAAAGACCTTCCAGAATTGCCAGTCATTGACCAAATTCGTAACCATGAAACCAGCCCTACAGGAGATATTAAGGGGGGAGGGTGTTCTATAAAAGTAAAAAGGCTCCAAGAGTGATACAGAACAGAAAGTCACAATCTATAGAAACAAAGACTTTACTGACAACATGACATCATTAAAATCATATCTCTCAATAATCAGTCTCAATGTAAATGGCCTAAATGCCCGCATAATGCCACAGGGTTGCCGATTAGATAAAAAGACATGACCCATCCATTTTTCTGTCTACAAGAGACTCATTTTGAACCTAAAGATAAATTCAGACTGAAAGTAAAGGGATGGAATACCATCTTTCACGCCAATGGACCTCAAAAGAAAGCTGGGGTAGCAATTCTCATATCAGACAGATTGGATTTTAAACTACAGACTATAGTTAGAGACGCAGAAGGGCACTATATTATTCTTAAAGGATGTATCCAACAAGTGGATATGACAATTATAAATATATATGCCCCCAACAGGGGAGCAGCAAGATACACAAGCCAACTCTTAACCACAATAAAGAAACATATAGATAAAAATATGTTAATAGTAGGGGACCTCAACACTCCACTATCAGCAATAGACAGAGCACCAGAGCAGAAAACCAACATAGAAACAAGAGCTTTGAATGCCATACTCAACGAGTTGGACCTCATAGATATATATAGAACACTACACCCCAGAACCAAAGAATACTCATTCTATTCTAATGCCCATGGAACATTCTCAAGAATAGACTATGTTCTGGGTCACAAAACAGGTCTCAACCAATACCAAAAGACTGAAATTATTCCCTGCATATTCTCAGACCACAACACTTTGAAATTGGAACTCAACTACAAGGAAAAATTTGGAAGAAACTCAAACACTTGGAGACTAAGAACCATCCTGCTCAGGAATGATTCAATAAACCAGGAAATCAAAAATCAATTGAAACAATTTATGGAGACCAACGAGAATGAAAACACAACAGTCCAAAACCTATGGGATACTGCAAAGGCAGTCCTAAGGGGGAAATACATAGCCATCCAAGCCTCACTCAAAAGAATAGAAAAATCTAAAATGCAGTTTTCATATTCTCACCTCAAGAAGCTGGAACAGCAACAGAGGGACAGGCCTAATCCACCTTGCGAGGAAGCAGTTGACCAAGATTAGAGAAATCAATGAATTAGAATCTGGGAGTACAGTAGAGCAGATCAACGGGACTAGAAGCTGGTTCTTGAAAGAATTAAAAATTGACAGACCATCTAGAGACTTATCCAAAAGAAGAGAGAAAGGACCCAAATTAATAAAATTATGAATGAAAAAGGAGAGGTCACAACCAACACCAATGAAATTGGAAGGATTATTAGAAACTTTTATCAACAGCTTTATGCCAATAAATTAAGGAATCTGGAAGAGATGGAGGCCTTCCCGGAAACCTATAAACTACCAAGACTGAAACAGGAAGAAATTGATTTTTTAAACAGGCCAATTAATTATGAAGAGATTGAACCAGTGATAAACAACCTTCCAAAAAACAAAACTCCAGGCCTGGATGGTTTTCCTGGGGAATTCTACCAAACATTCAAAGAAGAAATAATACCTATTCTCCTAAAGCTATTTCAAAAAATAGAAACAGAAGGAAAGCTACCAAACTCATTCTATGAGGCCAATATTACCTTGATCCCCAAACCAAGCAAAGACCCCATCAAAAAGGATAATTACAGACCGATTTCCCTAATGAATATGGACGCCAAAATTCTCAACAAGATCCTGGCTAATAGAATCCAACAGTTCATTAAAAGGATTATCCATCGTGACCAAGTGGGATTCATCCCTGGGATGCAAGGGTGGTTCAACATTTGCAAAACGATCAGTGTCTTAGATTTTATCCAGAAGGAAAAAGCCAAAAATCATATGATTCTCTCAATAGATGCAGAAAAAGCATTTGACAAAATACAGCATCCTTTCCTGATTAAAACCCTTCAGAGTGCAGGGATAGAGGGCACATTCCTCAATCTCATAAAAACCATCTATGAAAAGCCTACAGCAAATATCATTCTCAATGGGGAAAAGCTGGAAGCCTTTCCCTTAAGATCAGGAACACAACAAGGATGCCCACTCTCGCCATTATTATTCAACATAGTACTAGAAGTCCTTGCAACAGCAATCAGAAAACAAAAAGGGATAAAAGGTATCCAAATCGGCAAAGAAGAAGCCAAACTGTCTCTCTTCGCAGATGACATGATACTCTATATGGAAAACCCAAAATAATCCACTCCCAAACTATTAGAAGTTATAGAGGAATTCAATAATGTGGCGGGATACAAAATCAATGCTCAGAAATCAGTTGCATTTCTATACACGAATAATGAGACTGAAGAAAGAGAAATTAGGGAATCCATCCCATTTACAATAGCACCAAAAACCATACGTTACCTTGGAATTAACTTAACCAGAGACGTAAAGGACCTATATTCTAGAAACTATAAATCACTCTTGAAAGACATTGAGGAAGACATAAAAAGATGGAAAGATATTCCATGCTCATGGATCGGAAGAATTAACATAGTTAAAATGTCTATGCCACCCAGAGATATCTACACTTTCATTGTAATCCCAATCAAAATACCAATGACGTTTTTCAAAGAACTGGAACAAATAGTCCTTAAATTTGTATGGAACCAGAAAAGGCCCCGAATCGCCAAGGAACTGTTGAAAAGGAAAAACAAAGCTGGGGGCATCACAATGCCGGATTTCGAGCTGTACTACAAAGCTGTGATCACAAAGACAGCATGGTACTGGCACAAAAACAGACACATAGACCAATGGAACAGAGTAGAGACTCCAGAAATGGACCCTCGACTCTTTGGGCAACTAATCTTTGATATAGCAGGAAAAAACATCCAGTGGAAAAAAGACAGTCTCTTCAATAAATGGTGCTGGGAAAATTGGACAGCTACATGCAAAAGAATGAAACTTGACCACTCTCTCACACCACACAAAGATAAACTCCAAATGGATGAAAGACCTCGATGTGAGACAGGAATCCATCAAAATCCTAGAGGAGAACATAGGCAGCAACCTCTACGACATCGGCAAGAGCAACCTTTTTCATGCCACCTCTCCAAAGGCAAGAGAAACAAAAGATAAAATGAACTTGTTGGACTTCATCAAGATAAAAAGCTTCTGCACAGCCAAGGAAACAGTCAAAAAAACTAAGAGGCAGCCCACGGAATGGGAGAATATATTTGCAAATGATGCTACAGATAAAAGACTGGTATCCAAGATCTACAAAGAACTTCTCAAACTCAATACGCAAGAAACAAATAAACAAATCATAAAATGGGCAGAAGATATGAACAGACACTTTTCCAATGAAGACATACAAATGGCTAACAGACACATGAAAAAATGTTCAAAATCATTAGCCATCAGGAAATTCAAATCAAAACCACACTAAGATACCACCTTACGCCAGTTAGAATGGCAAAAATTGACAAGGCAAGAAACAATTGCTGGAGAGGATATGGAGAAAGGGGATCCCTCCTACAATGTTGGTGGGAATGCAAGTTGGTACAGCCACTCTGGAAAACAGTGTGGAGGTCCCTTAAAAAGTTAAAAATTGAGCTACCCTATGATCCAGCAATTGCACTACTGGGTATTTACCCCCAAAGATACAGACGTAGTGAAGAGAAGGGCCATATGCACCCCAATGTTCATAGCAGCATTGTCCACAATAGCTAAATCGTGGAAGGAGCCGAGATGCCCTTCAACAGATGACTGGATTAAGAAGTTGTGGTCCATATATATAATGGAATATTATTCAGCCATCAGAAAGAACGAGTTCTCAACATTTGCTACAACATGGATGGCACTGGAGGAGATAATGCTAAGTGAAATAAGTCAAGCAGAGAAAGACAATTATCATATGATTTCTCTCATCTATGGAACATAAGAACTAGGAAGATTGGTAGGGGAAGAAAGGGATAAAGAAAGGGGGGGTAATCAGAAGGGGGAATGAAGCATGAGAGACTATGGACTCTGAGAAACAAACTGAGGGCTTCAGAGGGGAGGGGGGTGGGGGACTGGGTAGTAAGGAGGGCACGTACTGCATGGTGCACTGGGTGTTATACACAACTAATGAATCATCGAACTTTGCATCAAAAACCAGGGATGTACTGTATGGTGAATAACATAATATAATAAAATAAATAAATATATAAAAATTAAAAAAAAAAGAAACACCTCTATAAAGAAAAGAAAAACAAAACAAAACAAAAAAACCAAAGATTGACTATAACTCAAGATTCAAATATTTTTTAAATATTTTAAACTAAATGAAAATGAAAACACAACTTACCAATATCTGTGGGATGCAGAAAAACTTAGCTGTACAGTTTTTATGGTTTTTTGTTTGTTTGTTTTCTTAATTAGGATAGTTATTGTTTTTATTAGTGTCCAGTTCCACAGATTTTTCAGTAGTCTTCCTCTAGGCTGATTTTTCTCATAAATTCTGTGAGTTTTTTCATGAGTAATTTCACAGAGCATGAGGATTCTCAGGAACACCTATGGAGTGTCATGAAAGAAATGTTATAAGTACTGTAAGGTAAACATCAGAGGATCTGAGAGCTGGTGTCCTCTGTGGGGTTTTACATGATTGGGATTCCTTCCAAGGACCTTCCAATTAGTAACTGGGAAGACCAGGTTGAGGAGCAAATCAAAGGGAGACAGAATATGTCATTGGACCATGGGGCCAGGAAGAGTTGCAGTGCTGGAAGTCTGTGCAGGACCAGGGATGAAGATGATGTGAGTGGAGAATGCCAGGAGGCAAGGTGATGAAATAAGAGGCTCAGGCACCATTTTAGTCTGGACTGAACTGTCTCCCTAAAATTCATATGTTGAAATCCCAGCCACACGTGTGACTGTTTAGAGATAGGGTCTTAATGAGGTCAATAAAGTACAATGAGGTCATGAGGGCAGGTCCCTAATCTGATAGACTAGTGTCCTTAGAAGAGGAGGAAGAGACACCAGGCTCTCACTCTGTCTCTGCATTCACACAGAAGAAAAGCCATGTGAGGGCAAAGCAAGAAGGTGACTGTCCACAAGCAAAAAGCAGTCCTCACCAGAAACCAAGCCTGCAGGCATCTTGTTCTTGGAATTCCAGCCTCCAGGACTAGGAGGACAGGCCTGTTGTTTAAGCTGCCCTGTCCATCGTACTCCATTACGTCAACCTGAGCAGGCTACTACACTGTCTCAGAAGCTTGGGTAACATGGATTCAATACTGAATTTAATATAATTACCCCCACTTTTCGAAAGTTGTGCTATACCACTTCAATTTTACAGAAGACCTACATTAGTACCTGTTTTCATGCACAGAAAGAAATCTGAAAAGGATTTTTGCTTTTAAAAAGGGTGCAAAAACAGTGTGTCTTCAGTGTTGGTTTTGCAGCAAGCTGTTACAGATGCAGCATCCAAGTGGGGAGCAGTCTGCCGGGCTCCTTCCTCGGGGACCACACTCAGCATCTCAGCATCCACTCCGGAGCTTTGACCTGGGTCTATGAGCACCTCTGCTTCATCTCAATTTTTTGTGGGTATCCACTAGCAAGACATGTCCTAAGATACCAGAAAAGCCTAAAAAAGGTGATTTTGGGGGTCTGGGAATGTTCAAAACGTTCCCATTTAAATTAATGGTATTGCTTCTTCACATTATGTCATCTCAGTTTAGGAAGAGTTTTATAGGGATGTTCTATTTTCAGGTAGCAGGGGGAAACCTATACACCTAACGTGGGCTATCCTTGCAGAAAGGGTGGGACACTAGGCAGGGTCCTAGAGAAGTGACAAAATGCGTCCAATGTGGCCTCTGCATTTCTGCATTCCAAGAGCTCCTAAGTTATGGAATATTGTGGAAACATGATACAATAAGCCCAGAAATGAGAAGACAGAATCAGTAAGTCCCATCTGAAAGCCACTGACAGAGTGCTGTAGGGTTCATTTCAGAGAAGAAAGAGAGTTTTTCTGATAGCCATGTTAATAAAGGATCTGTAGGGAAAATTGCATTCAAGGGTTCCATGCCATTCTGTATGAAGCCAATAAACGTGGAAGCCAATTTTTCATATATTTACCTAAACTGTATGATTTGTGTTATATCTTTTTAATTCACTTTTTACTGAGGTATAATTTACATATCACAATAAAATGCAATGAATGTATACGTAGATGAATTTTTACATGAGTAGATCCTCACGTAACCACCAAACAGATTTAATACAGAACAGTTACTTTTGCTTTCTCTTGTCTTCCTCTGCTCTTTTCCTGGTGTTCTTTTCTTGGAGGGGTGTAGATAATAGAATAGCCATGGGCTGTGTGGGAACTTGAACTGGTTTTTTTTTTCTTTCTTGTTTATAAAAACACTAAACATTCAATTCCAGAAAACCAAAAATCCTACTTTCTTACCAAACACCCTTAGGGGGCATGTCTTCTGCTCCATACCTTTTCTGTTTTTCCTCCTCTCTTGTTAATGCTTTTTAAAACAAACAAGTTTTTTATATAAATAAGGTTTTTAAAGTGTGAAAAAAAAATTTACAGGATATCAGAAACCTCCTTCATAGCCTGTCCCAAATACTATGGCCTCCATCATCGTGGACCTTAACCCATTCTACATTTGATGGAAATATGGACTTTTTCATTTTGAGACTATTATGAATAAAATCATGTATAAGAATTATTTTGGCAGGGGCGCCTGGGTGGCACAGCAGTTAAGCGCCTGCCTTCGGCTCAGGGTGTGATCCCAGCGTTATGGGATCGAGCCCCACATCAGGCTCCTCCGCTATGAGCCTGCTTCTTCCTCTCCCACTCCCCCTGCTTGTGTTCCCTCTCTTGCTGGCTGTCTCTGTCGAATAAATAAATAAAATCTTAAAAAAAAAAAAAAAGAATTATTTTGGCAGAAATGAATTTGTATTTTTGTATAAATAACCACTTGAGTTATAAATGATATAGATACAGATATAGATGGATATCTCACCAAAGAGTTGAATTGCTGGGTCATAGGGTGTATTCATGTTTACATTTTGTAGATATTGGACAATATATTTTCAAAGTGGTTGTACAATTTATAATCTCACTGTCAGTGTCCAAGTATTCCAGTTGCTCCATATACTTGGAAACATTTGATATTATCAGCATAATTTTTTTATGTTCTGGAGGTGGCTTTAAAAATTGTTTCAAATTAAGAACAAAGAACGGGCAATGAATACAGTAAGAAATGTGGTTAATCAATAATCACTCTGAACATCAGGGGTCCAAATGCACCAATTAAAAGACAGGGATTGTCAGAGTGGATCAAAAAGCAGACTCAACTACATGTTGTCTACGCACTTTAAATATAAATACACAATTTAGGTGAAAAGTAAATCAATGGAGAAAAATATAGTAGTAATTAAAAGAAAGCAAAAGTAGCAATATTAGTTTCAGAAAGAACAGACTTCAAAGCAAGGAGAGTTGACAGGAATGAAAAAGGGCATTGCCTTATGATAAAAAGGTAAAATCTCCAAGAAAACATAACAATTCTTAACAGGTAGAAACAAACAACAGAGAGTCAAACTATGTGAGGCAAAAACTGATAGACCTGCAAGGAAAAATAGATGAATCTGCTATCATAGTTGAAGACTTCAACACTCTTCTATCAGAAATGGACATATTCAGCAAGCAGAAAATCAGTTAAGGACATAGTTGAACTCAGCACCATCCAACAGCTAGATATAACTGACATCTATAGACCATTTCATACAATAACATATTGTTCTGAAGCTCATATGGAACATTCACCAACATAGATCAAATATGAACCATAAAACATACTTCAACAAATTTAAAAGAGTAAAAATCATACAACATTCACTCTTAGAACATAATGGAATTAACTAGAAATCAGCAACAGAAAAATAAATGTAAAATCCCCAAATCCATGGAGATTAAACAATGCAATTCTAAATAAAACATGGATCAAAAAAGAAATTTCAAGAGAAATTTTAAAATATTTTTAAATAAATGAAAATGAAAACACTATTTACCAAAATATGTGAGATGAAGCAAATACAGTGCTTAGAGGGAAATTGCATTGAATTGGTGTCTCAGAAAAGAAGAAAGATCTAAATCAATAATCTAAGTTTCCATCTTAGGAAACTAGAAAAAAGAGCAAATTAAATCCAAAGGAGGAGAAGGAGGAGGAGGAGGAGTAAGAGGAAGAGGAAGAGGAAGAGGAAGAAGAAGAAGAGGAAGAGGAAGAGGAAGAAGAAGAAGAAAGAGAGGGAGAGGGAGGAGGAGTTAGAATTAATAATAAGAATTAGAGCAGAAATCAGTGCAATAGAAAAGAGGGAATCAACAAAACCAAAAGCTATTTGAAAGATCAATAAAATCAATAAACCTCTAACAAGGCTAAGAAAAAAAACCACACAAATTAATTTTGTAATTTCAGAAATGAAAGTGGATATTACTATAATCACATGCACACTAAAAGAATTATCAAGGAATACTATGAAATAGTATTGAAATACTATGAAAATTTAATACCCACAAATTTTATAATCTAGGGGAAATGCACCAATTGCCTGAAAGACACAATCTCAAACAGGAAGGAATAGACAATCTGAGTAGGTCTTTATTAGGAAAAATTAAACAGTAATGAATAACTTTCCCAAACTGAAAGCACCAGGCTTAGATAGGTTCACAGGTGAATTCCATCAAACATTTAAGGAAGAGATTATACCAATTCTCTACATACTCTTTCAGAATATAGAAACAGAGGGATACTTTTAAATTCATTCCTGGAGGCCAGTATTGCCCTTATACCAAAACCAGACAATGACATTACATGAAAAAAAAAAAAATAAATAAAACCTATAAACTAAAACTACAGACCAATATTTCTCATGAACATATAAACAAAAATCCTCAAAAAATATTAGCAAATTAAATTCAACAATATAAAAAGAATTATACACCATGACCAATAAAATTTATCTCATATATGCAAACCTGGCTCAATATTCAAAAATCAATTAGTGCAATTCATCACATCAACAGTTTAAGAAAAAAGTGCATAATCATATCAAAAGATGCAGAAAAAGCAAATAACAAAATCCAACACATATTCGTGATAAAAACTCTCACTAAACTAAGAATAGAGGGAAACTTCACAAACCTGATAATAAATAACTACAAAAAAACCCTGCAACTAACATCAGACTTGATGAGAAACTAGAAGCTTTGATCAGAAACAAGGCAAGGATGTCCACTCTCACCACTTCTTGTCAACATCATACTGGAAGTCTTAGCCAATGCAATAAGACAAGAAAAAAAGGCATATAGATTGAGAAGGAAGAAATAAAACTGTTTGCATCTTTGTTGGCAGATGACATGATCATCTATGTAGAAAATCTGAAAGAATCAACCAAAAACCCTTAGAATTAATAAGCAATTATAGCAAGATTGCAGGATTCATGGTTAATGTACAAAAGCCAATCACTTTCTTATATACCTACAAGGAACAATTAGAATTTGAAATTAATAGCACAAATACCACTTACATTATCACCCCCAAGATGAAATATTTAAGTATCAAACAAAATATATACAAGATCTACATGAGGAAAACTATGAAACTCTGATGAATGAAATCAAAGAAAATCCAAATAAATGTAGAGACATTCCATGTTTATGAATAGGAAGATTCAATAATGCCAAGGTGTCAGTTCTTCCCATCTGGAACTGCAGATTCAATGCGATTCCAATCAAAATCCTAGCAAGTTATTTTGTGGATCTCTACAAACTGATTTTAAAGTTTATATGGAAAGGTAGAAGACACAGGATAACCAATACAATATTGAATGAGAAGAACAAAGTTGGAGAACTGACTACTTGACTTCAAGAACTACTGTAAAGCTGTAGTAATCAAGACAGTGTGGTATTGGCAAAAGAGTAGAAAAGTAGATCAATGGAACAGAACAGAGAGCCCAAAGATAGATCCACATAAATATAGTCAACTGATCATTGACAAAAGAGTCAAAGCAACACGATGGAGCAAAAACAATCTTTTCAACAAATGGTGTTGGAACAACTGGACATTCACATGTAAAAATATAAATCCTCACACCCTTCACAATGGAAAATAAACTTAAATGGAAAATGCAAAATTATAAAACTTCTAGAAAATAGCATAAGAGAAAATCTAGATGACCTTAGGTTTGGTGATGATTTTTTAAGGAAAATACCAAAAGCACAATCCATGAAAGAAATAATTGATGAGCTGTACTCTATTAAAATTCAAAATATCTGCTCTGCAAAGGACAATATCGAGAGAATGAGAAGACAACCCACAAACTGGAAGGAAAATATTTGCAAAAGATACATCTTGGGATAAGGACTATTATCGCATATATACAAAGAACTCTCAAACCTCAATTAAAACACACACACACACACGCGCGCGCGCACACACACACACACCTGATTAATAAATGGAACAAAAACCTTAAAGACATTTCATCAAAGAAAATATACAGATGGTAAGGGCACCTGGGTGGCTCAGTCAGTTAAGTGACTGACTTTTGATTTTGGCTCAGGTCATGATCTCAAGGTTGTGAGGTCCAGCCCCACTTTGGACTCTGCACTGAGTGTGGAGCCTGCTGGGGTTCTCTCTCTCCTTCTCCCTCTGCCCTTCTGTCCCCCACCCTGTGTCTCTAAAATATATATATATGTACAGATGGCAAATGAGCATATGAAGAAACGCTCCATATACTATGTCATCAGGGAAATGCAAACTAAAGCAACAATGAGATACCACCACACACCAATTAGAACCAAAATCTGGAACACTGATAATACCAAGAGCTAGCAAGGGTGTTGAGCAACAGGAACTCTTATCCATGCTGGTGGGATGCAAAATGGTCCTGCCCCTTTGAAAGACAGTTTGGCAGTTTTTTACAAAACTAAACATACACTTACCATACAATCCAGCAATAGCACTTCTTGGTATTTAACTAAATGAGTTAAATGAAAGGGTTTTTAGGGCAGTTGAAAATACTCTGTATGATACTATAATGATGGATACATATCATTATACATTTATCCAAACCCGTAGCATGCACAACCCCAAGAGCGTGCCCTAATGTAAACTCTGCACTTTGGGCGATAATGACGTGTCTATGTAGGTTCATAAATCGTAACCAAAGTACTGCTTTGGTGGGGGATGTTCATAACGAAGGAGTTATGCATGTGTGGGAGCAGAAGGTAGATGGGAAATCTCTAGACCGTCCTCTCAACTTTGCTGTGAACCTAAAACTGCTTTAAAAAACTAAAGAAAAAAACGTGTTTTGAATAATGAATATTTAGCACATTTGTCCCATTTCTTACATATGATGAAAGACACTGACTTTTTCAAGCATTTATATGATTCATATCTTTTTCTGGTCTGCCTATCTTGGGGATAGCTTAGGATATTTTCAGGCCAGTTTGTCAAAGGCTTTAAATGATTAAAAATATTCCATGATATTCTAAAAAGAGAAAAGTCCTTAGCAAGCCAAAAACAGTTCTTAGAAGAGGCTTTGGCCTGTATGTATGGAGCACTATAGGCCTACATATAAATTTTAGGTAAATGTGGCATTATGTGAATTGATTGCTTGCTAGGTCTCTAACGTGCAAATATACAGAGGGACAAGTGCAGGGCTCTGCACTTAGTAGGGGCAGGTAGATCCCTATGTGTGCATTGAGTTAGTTAGCTCTAGGTGTGTTGTTTTCAGGCAGGGGGGTTCACCCCTGCAATCTGAGATGCTTTCAAATGACATTGTGTGGGAGGGGTCAAACTAGAGCACTCCACTGAAAGGCTGCACTTTCCATTTTGCCCTCCCAAGTGTCTCAGTAGATAAATACTAGCTGATTACAAATGAGTGGAGTGGCGCCCTGAATGGAGTTTGGACGATTGATTAATACGTCTCAGAAAGCCAAATCAAATAGTATGTAAATGGCTCCTAGAGAAAAAAAATTTCTCCGGCCAATTTTCCATGAGTGCCTGAGTCGATGTTGCCTCTCTATGGCCCCATGCAGACATGGGCTTTTCTGTAGGCTGGTGCAGTTAAGACTCCCATGCAGTGTCCTAACTAAATCACACTTTTCATAAAATAAGCAAACGTTGCTGAACCCTGGCTACACACCAGGTGCAAGGCTGGATGCCAGAAACAGATGAAAAAGATTTGTCTCTGATCCCCAAGAGCTCGCATTCTAGCCAGAAAGACGGGTCTGTGTGAAGAGTAGAAGGGTGTGCAAGAGGCTTGGGTGAGTGAGCTGGAAAATCTTTGCCTTCGGAATCAAAGGCTGGTTTCATTCCTGACTGCTACTAGGAAGGTGAGTGTTTTTCAACATGTTATTTAGTCCCTTTGACATTCCGTTGATTGGCTTCAAAATAATGGCGATGATACTTAGAGATGTTCGCGTAAAGCGCCTGGCACAGGAAGGTGCTGGATGCAGGGTTGTTCCTATTTTCATGCGCAGGTGGAAGCATCCGGGACTGGCCGTGTCTTGCATGTGCCCACGGCCCCAGCTCCTTCCACCATCAGGGTGAGTTTCACAGCTGCTAAATCCTCTGACACTTTTATTTCACCCCTGAGCCTTCCTGACTTTCCAGGAAGTTGGATGTGGGGCTTTGAAGGATGATATAAACACTAGACCTTCTCAGGTGGTTTTCAGACAAAAAGGAAAGTATAGGAAACCAGAAAAAAAAATTTTTTTAAGACATGGACTTCCAACTGTCATCAATCCCTGTTGTCATCTTAAGCTGGGCTGGATTTCTTGATCTCACAAGACTGTCCCAGAAACGGATCATTTTGTGCGCTAGGGATAGCTGAAGCCCTATGCTGGTCGGAAAACAGGGGCAAGTGAAAACAGGACGTGGGCGCATTGAAGGCATAAGGACAAAATTCAACGACCACATCAAAACCTGTTACTTTCCTAAATTCAGATTTGGAATACATCATAGTCTTCTAACCTAATATCATTTGGACGTCTACAGGAGGGAGAGTCATGGTCCCCAAAGATGTCCAGGTCCTAATCCTTAGAACCTGTGAATACATTAGGTTACACAATGAAGAGAAATCAAATACAGATGAAATTGAAAAGGAGGGAGATTATCCTCGATTATCTGGTTATAGCAGTGTAGTCACAGGGTGCTGCAAAGTGGAAGAGGGGAACAGAAAAGAGAAACAGAAGAAGATGTGACTATGGAAGAAGGGTACAGGGAGATGTGACTTTAGTGGCTTTGAGGATGGAAGGGGGCCACAAGCCAAGAAATATGGGCAGCGTCTAGGAGTGGGAGATGCAAGAAAACAGATCCTCCCTTGAGCCTCTAGAAAGGAACACAGGTCTGTGAAACTTTGATTTTAGTCCAGTGAGACCTATTTCAGACTTCTGACCTCCAGAACTACAAGACGTTGTAGTTGTTTGAAGCGTTGTACTGTTCTAAGCCACCATGTATGTGTGGTGAATTGTTACAGCAGACCTGGGAAATAAATACAAGCTGGAGCCACAGACTGGAACAAGATGCTGTAACTTACTAGACCGTACAATGGACTCACATGTGAATTATTCAGTGATCTGGAAGCCTTGCCAAAGCTTTGTTAGTGGTTTCCCTAACAAAACACCCAAATTACAAAAGCAAACCGCAACCTTTACGAATACTAATTTGAAGATTTTTTTTTAAGATTTTATTTATTTATTTGACAGAGAGAGAGAGCACAAGTAGGGGGAGCAGGGAGGGAGAGGGAGAAGCAGGCTCTCCGCTGAGCAGGGAACCCAATGCAGGGCTTGATTCCAGGACCCCAGGATCATGACCTGAGCCGAAAGCAGGTGCCTAACCTACTGAGCCACCCAGGCATCCCTGAAGATATTTTAGTAATAGCTATTGTTATTTAAAATGTAATGATTAATAATAAATAGCAGAACAGTTGTAATTTGTTGAGAAATTTTTATTTGTCAGTTTTAATCCTAAATAGCTTACAGGCATTATTTCATTTAGTCCCCTAAATAACTCTCTGCTAAGGATTCTTATATGCGCAGGGTCTTAAAAGAAAAGAGAAATGAGGTACGAGTATGTCTAAGTCCTAAGTTTGCCCTTGCTCTCAACTTTTTATCTCCAACTCTTTTAAAACAAATATGTTTCAAATGTATTAAACTGCAAAATGTACTGTCCTCTGAAAAGTCTCCAATGCAAGAAAATTTTTTGTTCACATTCAGAGCCAGGTAACAGAAACTTGACTATGCAAACATTCAAACTTTATGAAAGAAAAGCAGATTATTTTATTAGGCAAGAATTACTATAAAATCAGGGCGCCGGCGTGGCTCAGTTGGTTAAGCATCTGCCTTCAGCTCAGGTCATGATCCCAGGGTCCCGGGATTGAGTCCTGCATTAGGCTCCCCGCTCAGGGGAGAATCTGCTTCTCCCTCTGCCCACCCCCCAACTCACGCTCTTGTTCTTATATAAATAAATAAAATCTTTTAAAAAATTACTATAAAATTATTTTGAGAACCAGTGTCTCTAAAGGAATATAAGGCATATTTGTATTTCCAAAATGTTGATTTAAACTGGAACTTCTAAGAAACTGGCACAAGAATTCCTTCCTCGAAGGCATCAGCCAAGATTAGATTAGGCAGATATGAAAAATGCTCTGTGAACTGTGAAATGTTACATATATGTATTGGTTGCGTGCTATTTTTTATAAATCTAGTAGTAACAGCACACATTTCTTTTTTTTTTTTAAGATTTTATTTATTTATTTGACAGCGATAGAGACAGCCAGTGAGAGAGGGAACACAAGCAGGGGGAGTGGGAGAGGAAGAAGCAGGCTCATAGCGGAGGAGCCTGATGTGGGGCTCGATCCCACAACGCCGGGATCACGCCCTGAGCTGAAGGCAGACGCTTAACCGCTGTGCCACCCAGGCGCCCCTCAGCACACATTTCTGTAGCCCTTAGGGTGTAGTCTTCAACATGTACTCATTTAATATAATCCCTAAAGATGAGCTGCATAGGTGTTCTTCAGAAATGAAGAATGGAAGTTCTGTTTAGTTTCCTTTGAAAAACTCTTCCCAAAGACAGCTATGTGCCATTACCATGCGAAACACAGGACAGAAAAGATGGATGAGGTATGAATTCTTCTTAAAGGAGCTCACCATCTATTGGAAATAAATAGAGCATGAATAATTCCAATATGATGGAGTAAATGACCGTATTAAATGACTTTGCCCAATGCTACACAGTGAGAATTAATCCCAATCTCCTAGTTTACACAAACACCCACACCCACCCACTGACCCACATACACACCCACGTACACATACACACACCCTCAGGCCCTTCTTTCCTCCTTCTGCATCTCGCTCTGGGGCTAGAAGATGGTAAGTACCTCTCTGCCTGTTCTCACAACCCTCCAGACTGAAGTCTACTCTGGGCAGAGATGCTGGTTCTCCTCTGACGCCCTCAAATTATACTGTCTAAGGCAATCATGAGAAATGGGGAAAATGGGTTGATTGCAGCTGTGTCTTAAATTCCTCTCTGCACCTATCAGTACGTTGGGCACTGTATTCATAGAGCCTCCTTCATCCATTCATTTAGAAAACACTCACTTAGCATCTACTGTGTTTTAGGTCACGTGTTAAGTGCTGATGGGATACAAATAACATCACTAATTATAATAGCTACCGTCTATCACATACTTATTATGGACCAAGCATTCTTGTAAATATTTTGCATGGGCTAATGAATTTAGTTCTCATGAGAAAAAGTGATATTATTGTCATTGTTCAGAGGAGGGAAACAGAGGGAGGTTGGATACTTTCCACAAGGCACAGTTAGTAAGGAGATGAGCCACATTTCCAACTTAAGAGCCTGGTTTGGGCCAACACACTTAGCCACTCTACTAATCCTTGACTTTGAGAAGAAAACCTCTTGTATTTCCAGTTCCTGAGAATTTTAGTTCCTGAGAATTTTATCTTGAAAGAGTATTGCATTTATCAAATACTTTGTGTGTATATTCATATCCTATGGTTTCCCCCTCTATTCTGATAATGTGATTAGTTATCTTGATTAATTTTTGGAAGATAAATCCACATCATGTTCCTGGAATAAATCCCACTTGGCTATGATATAATCTTTTTACTATGTCTCTAAATTTGATCTGCTAATATTTTGTTTAGGAATATGTTCCTATGTTGATGAGAAATACAAATTTGTAATTTTTTTTTTTTTTGAAATATCCTTTTCTGTATCTGGTGCCAGAATTATGTCTTCATTATAAAATGAGTTGAGAAGTGCTCCTGTTCTCCACTCTTTGAAAGAACGTGTGTGAGACTGATATTATTTCTTTTGCAAATGCCTGTAAGAACATACCAGTGAAATAATTTGAGCCAGAAGTTGCCCTCTTCCACATTTGTAGGTCTGTTTGCTTGTTGGGAAGGGAGTTTTTATTGTAGATTCTTTTTTTTTTTTTTTTTTTTTTTAAGATACAATGCTCCTTAGAGATTTGGGGATTCCCTAGATACATTGCTTTTTATTTCTTGATGAGTCCCATTATGGTCAGACAACATACCCTATATGAATGCAATCTTTTGATATTTATAGACTTGCATTAGCTTAATAGAGTTTGTTTTGGTAAATCTTGCAAATACTCTCAAAAACATTGTGCGTTCTATAGTTTTTGGTGTAGTGTATCAGTATAAATGTCAATTCAAATTGGCTATAGGGTTTTCAATATCCATATTCTATATCCTATTTCAATTTTGGTCTGCTTTTTAAAAAATATATTTTAAAATCTATTAAAATAACTAAGATTTTATCTGTTTTTCCTATTAGTACTGTTATACATATGTGTTGTTGGTATATGTACATTTGGGTTTGTTATGGCTGCCTATCGATTATTCTCTTTCGTCTTTACGAAAGATTCCTACCTCATTCTTTAATACTTTCATCAATGCTTATTTTTTCTGATATTGCTATAGTCACACCAGCTTTCTTCTGGTTTGTTTTTGCATACTGTAACATTTATTATTCCTACTATTATAATTATCATTATTATTATTTTATGTTTAATCTATATTCTTAAGAGTTCACATGTGTCTTTCTTACATAGCATATGCTTGGGTCTTGGGTTTGTATATTTGATTTTTTAATTGGACAATTTTTTTTCTCCAATAGGTACTTAGACAATTTACATTTAATGTAACCATGATACAGATCAACTTGAGTCTGCCGTTTATATTTATTTCTAGTTGTTCAAGCTGTTTGTCCATTTCCCTGTTCCTCCTTTTCTGACTTTTTTTGGATTACTCAAGAAATGTTAGTATTGTGTTTCTTTTCCTTTATTCCCTTTTTACCTATACATCTTATATTATTTGCAGGGATTCTTGGATTATAATACACATTTTTAACTCATTGCAATCTGTCTTTAATTAGCACTCTACCAATCCCTGAACCATGCAAGACCCATACAACAGTTTAATCATTTATAATCCCTTCTATTGTTGTCCTTTATTTTATTTCTACATAGTTTTAACACAGTGCATTGTTACTATTGTTGACTTAAAGGCTGTATGTAATAATATACACTTATCCACACATTCATCCTTTCTAATGTTTTCATTTCCTTTTGAAATTCCATGTTTTTATATAGGATCATTTCCCTTTAACGTGAAAAACATTCTCTAGTATGTCTTATAGTGCAGACCTGTAGGCAGTAAGTTCTCCGAAACTTGTCTGAAAACATTTGTATTTCACCTTCATTTTTTAATAATATTTTGTTGGGAATGGACTTGGAGATAGCATTTTGTTTCATTTTGTTTTGTTTTTCCTTACTGCACTCTACAGATGCTATTCCTTTTCTTCAGGGTTTCATGGTTTTATGAAAAAGCTTCTTGCCTATTGAAGACAATATGTCTTTTTCTATGGTTGGTTTTAAGAATTTCTCTAATCTTTTGTCTTCCACAATTTAATTGTGATGCATCAGTGTGTGATTTTTTTCTTTGTGTGGATCCAGCTTGGACTATTTTCTTGAATCTCTAAGTTATCTTTCATTGTTTTTTAGACTCATTCATCATTTTCTTTTCAATGGTTCTCTCTTCTCTCTCCCCTTTCTTTCTGAGACTCCAATTATATGAATGTTAGGCCATTTGACAGTGCCCCACAATTCTATTATAATCTATTCCATTTTCTTCATTCTTTTCTCTCTCTCCCTTTACTTTAGTCTAAATAATTTCTTTTTTAAAAAAAGATTGTTATTTATTTATTTGAGAGAGAGAACACAAGTGGGAAGGAGGGGCAGAGGGAGAGGGAGAAGCAGACTTCCTGCTGANNNGGGAGCCCATATGGGACTCGATCCCAGGACCCTGGGATCATGACCTGAGCCAAAGGCAGATGCTTAACCAACTGAGCCACCCAGGTACCCTAGTCTGAATAATTTCTATTTATCTATCTACATTGTCACAAATCCTGTTTCCTGCTATGAAGAACAGTGAGTTCTTAATTTATGGCATTGTATTTTTTTCAGTTTTAGAATAGCCATTTGTTTTATTTTATACATTCTGTCTCTTTGTTGGAGTTAGCTATTGATTCATATTCCTTCTATTTTTATTCATATTTTCTTCAATTGTCTTTCATGCATGTGTTTATTTCAAAGCATTTCTGCTGAGTCCCATATTGGCCTGCTTTTATTGGCTATTATTTCTCTCAACTATAGGTCCCATTTTCTTCCTTCTTGTATATTCTCTAATATTTTATTGATGTATATCCCTACGTGTAAAAGGATCATAAGGACTTAAACTGATATTACTTTCATCCAGATAGTGTATCATTTCTTCTGACAGTGTTATCACTGAGCAACCTTGAATTATTCAGCAAGTAAGCTAGGTCAAGATGGGTCTGCAGCTCTAGTCAGATTCAGTTCAATTCTGGCAACAAATCTCTCAAAGGCAAGATCTTTCTTTTGTTTTTTAAAGGTCCAAACTTTGGGCAGAACGCAGCATTGTTGATTCTTGTGCTTCCTTGGCACCCTCCCAAAAGCCTGTGTGGGAAAATAAGTTCAACATTGATGGTACCTATGAATTCTAATTTTTCACACGGGCCAGCAGAGTCAGCCAAAACCTCTTTCCTCACCGGTGTTCCTCTACCTATGGAAGATTTGGTCTTCACGCTATGCTCAGATTCTGCAAATACTCACATTTTTCCTCACTGTGAGAAGCGTTTCCCACCAAATGAGAAGGGTTCTTCCCTTTTCATATTTATCCTTCTAGGCCTTATTTTTGTCCACAGCTCTCCAGTGATTAAAAACGTATAATTTTATCATTTATCCATTTTTCCTAGGTGTTATGATGGGAGAAAACTCTACTACTGGGTCCCAGAATTTAATTAGAAGTTGAAGTCCATATATTTGTTAAGTAAGCAGAAAACTCAACTTCATAAATCTTAAAATCATTTTCAGATAATATAATTATAAATTAATTTTACATGCATTTTAAATCTTATCAATTTCCTTATTTATGAAACCTTATAACATGGCTTTAAAACAAGGGGAAGCAATTTCAGGACATTTTAGAAAGTGGGGTTTGTCTTGCAAAACTGTTGGCAGAGTCGTAGTAATGGGATTTATGCACCTTCATGATTCTGCTAACAAATTTTTATTAAACACTTATTATGTACCGTGCACCAAATCAGTGCTGTGGATCTTCATTGAGCACAATAGCAAATTCTAAGTTCAGCAGAAAGATGATAGTTTCATGAGTGTCACTTATGAAGACATTATGTCTTACTAAAGGGATGAAAGGATTAAAATTTATTAAAGTCATTGTCTTGTGACAGTGACTCAACTCGGCATGTCAAAAGAGAATCCATTCCCCCAAAGAGATGTCTCTAAGGTGGCTCACAAGAAGGACAATCTTTTTTTAATAAATGTAAAATGACATCTTAAAGAGTTAAGATGGTATAAAACTATAAAATGGAAAACAACTGCAAAAGACAATTACTCAGGAAATTGTGCAGCATGTTAGCAAGTTTCGTAACGGACTTGTAAAAGCAGAATACTGGCATAAAATATATAGTAGGCAAACAAATCATCAAATAGCAAAATAGAAGCTAGAAAAATTTCAGGGCAGAGAAACTAAAATGATTATCTAGTTGTGGTGAGCTTCTTCTTGTAAGTTGATTCTTCATTATTTTAAATATAAAAAGACAGACCTAACTAAAATCAAGACTGAAGACACTAAAATCAGAATTCTGAGAATATGGAAATATCTTCCTTGAAATATATCTTCTTGTGTTGTTACTTTCCAGCTTTCTTGATGGGAAGATATTGGCAATAAATAAAAATTTTCTTTTTATTTTTTTTAAATTTTTTTTGAAGGCTTTAATTATTTATTTAAGAGAGAGAGCCACCAAGACAGAGAGAGAGCATGAGCAGGGGGGCATGATAGAGGGAGAGGCAGACTCCCTGCTGAGCAAAGAGCCTGATGTGGGACTCGATCCCAGGACCCTGGGATCATGACCTGAGCTGAAGGCAGATACTTAACCGACTGAGCCACCCAGATGCCCCAAAAGTTTTCTTTTTATAGAGAAGTTTATATTAATTGGAAATTATTACATTAGAGGGCATAATAATAGTAATAACTTACATTTGTTGAGCACTTATTAAGTACCAGTCCCTGCTTTTTATATGATTTATATGCTTCAGCTCATATCATTTGATCCTCACAACAAGCTTATATATTAGATATGATTACTATCTCATTTTACAGAGGAAGAAGGAGGCAGTTTTATTCCTCTTTTAATCCTCTTTAATATTTCCTTTCATCCTCATAAAAATTTTGAGGTTAGATACTCTTACCATCTCCATTTTATAGATGAGGAATTTTAATGCTAGAATGTTGAAGTAACTTAACCAGTATCACAGAAGGAAACCGTGATGCCCAGATTCAACTCAGATATTCTGGGTCTGGAGCCCTTGCTTTTACTCACGGACGCTAAAATATGTCCAATTCAAAAGCATCAGGACAGAGAATAGTATCTTTAAAAGTGTTTAAGTCAGTCACCTTACAAAAATCACTATGATGGTACAGGTTATTTATAGAAACAAGGATGCTTGCAGGACTCTCCAAACTTTTAAAGACATGTATTAAAAGTTTAAACAATTGACCTCAAGTGGTTTACCCATGCTCTTAAAAAGTCTTCCCAAAGCCTCTTTAGTCACAAAGATCTTTGTATTTGTTCTTCCTTCCCCAGAATATCAGAAGACCAGATACTCTTTTTTTTAATTTAATTTAATTTTTTTAAAAGATTTTATTTATTTATTTGACAGAGATAGAGACAGCCAGCGAGAGAGGGAACACAAGCAGGGGGAGTGGGAGAGGAACAAGCAGGCTCATAGTGGAGGAGCCTGATGTGGGGCTCGATCCCAGAACGCTGGGATCACGCCCTGAGCCAAAGGCAGACGCTTAACGACTGCGCCACCCAGTCACCCCTAGATACTCTTTTTTATTCTGTTGTCTATTATTTGTTAACCCTTTCCACCTGCTTTCCACTTGGTTCCATCAAACATCTCTGTCATTGCCCTGTATCCAGTCTATTATTTTCCGAAGGCTACTGTGACTAAGTACCAAAAACTCAGTGGCTAAAACAACAGAAATTTATTATCCCACAGTTCTGGGGGCTAGAAATCCAGGATCAGGGTGTCAGCTTGGTTGACTCCTTCTCAGGGCTGTGAGGGAGAGTCCGTTCCATGCCTCTCTCCTAGCTTCTGGTAATTAGCTGGCAGCCACTGGCATTCCTTGACTCCTGCAACATTGTCCCAGTGTCTGCCTGCATGATGTTCTCCCTGGGTGCTTGCTTGTGTCCAGTTTTCCCTTTTTATAAGGACACTAATCATACTGGATTAGGGACCCACCTTTACTATTAATTAAATTAATATTAATAACATTAATTAAATCAATTAACTGAATGGACTGAGTCACTTGAATAAATTAAATTAATTGAATCAATTAATTACTCTTTAACTAGCTAAGGACTTCATCTTAACTAATGACACCTACAACAATTTTATTTCCACATAAAGTCACAGGCTGAGATACTGGGGGTTAGGACTTCAACATAAGAATAATTGGGGTGCAGGATTCAACCCATAACAGCTGCTGTAGTAGATTTCTTTTTTTATCTCTAGCAATAAAATTAATATTTCTCCCACTTTATAAAGATCATAACAACATCTTTTCTAACCCTATTATCATTTAATCTCTTACCTTCCTTTCTCTTCCAGGCTTATTAGAAGAGGAGTTTATACTAAGTCCTCCTATATAAAAAAAAGTTGTTTGCTTGCAAGTGAAAGAATCTAACTCCGGCTAGGTCAATTTAAAAGGAATATATGAGCAAGGTATGTGATACTAACAGGACAGAAGCTGTGCCTCTGTAAGGACACAGTGGCAGACAGAGGGAAGCACTCCAAACAGTCCATCTTCAATATCAAGTTTCTCACCTGTCTTGCTATTAGGTGATACCATTGGATTAGCTCCTGCTAACAGTTTCTGTGTGTTAGCCATGTTTCATTTCCAAAGGAGGCAAAGAATTGCTCAGGGCCTTACTCTCCTGCTGTCTCTATTTCCCTGCTATAGTAACTGTCAAAAATTGGGTTCTCCAAGAGCAGACGCTGAGACAGAGTTAGGTCACAAGGTATTTATTAGGGATCAATACCTGTTAAGGGAGGGGGAGAAAATAGGATTGGACAGAGGAAGAATTTATCCGTAATGCAGATTCAACAGAGCCTCAGCCAACTGGGGTGAGTTTTACAGCAACTACTACCCATCACAGTGTTCTGAGTTGAGCAGAAATGGCCAGGTCTTTGTAATTCCACCCTGCTCCATATGTAGCCTGCCCAGGGAAACACGAAGCAAGGGTAAAGGGTCAGATCAGGTACAAATCATGGGCTCGAGGCACATTGCAAATAACCAAAGGTAGTCAATATTCAATCCACAATATTCAATCGTTTTTTTATTGCGCAATCTTTCATGTAAGTTAGTCACATGAGGAGGTTAGAAAGGAAAGTTAGCGAACCACTCTGAAAAGGATCTGGGAAGAAGACGTCCCAACATGACCAGCAAAACACTGCCCAGGCATGGGTCTTGCGACAAGTGAAAAGTGTGATTGCAGACAGGTCGCCTTCTGGGCGGAAGGAGGTCAGGCAGCATCCGGCTGGAGCAGTCTCCATACAGGTAGTGTGGGTGGTCAATCAGCTTTGGAGCTTCTTGAGACAGCTCCTTCTTTTAAGGATCCACTTAATTGGATGGGATGGTTACACCCAAGGGTTTTTGCTATTTGGCTCAATCCTTTCCATCTCACCAGAGTCCTAACGTGGACAGTTCCAAACAAGTTTTACTTATCTATTGGTTTACCCATTTGGGCACACTCGAAGTCCTACATCAAATGTTGACAAACAACTAGTATGGGGTTGACATTGACCACTGTGACTCCATTTTGTCTTACTCTAACTTACCTTATTCCCTGTCTTCTGTGAGTAAGAATCACATGCACAGTATCACATCATGACTTGGTATAACATTGGGCAAGGGGGCTCTCTACAGTCAAGGTAGATCCTGAAGGTTTTGACAACTGGAGGTTGTCTGCTGACATCACTCCCCTTAGCTGGAAAATAAGTCCTTCCCTGAAGAGGGATCTGGTGGTGCATCTCAGTATCTCCCTCAAATATCTAATACGGTGAAGTTTGATTGGCTACCATGATTCGTATGCCCAGCCTTTGGCTGGCAAGGAAGGGAAGGATAGCTAGAGGGGCAATTCCACCAGAACTGCAAAAGAGGAAAAGGAATATTTTTCAAAGGGGAAAGGAACTTTTATCAGATAAAAGGTAGGATGGACATTGGACATGCAAAAACAACAGAATTTTTATATTCTTCATCATCGTCTTATATCTCTTCCATTTTCTAATTGAGGGAAGCCTGGATTCTTCCCTGGCTTCCCTGGCCATTCCACTGAGCTTTTGCTAAGCTCACAAATATTTTTATTGATCAGATTAATGACCTATTGTTCAAAATATTCCCTGCCTTTCCTCGTGGGAGAATTTACTTCCTCCTAGAAGTTCAGTCTTACGCACATGACTTGCTTTGGCTGATGAAACGCGACTGGAAATGACATGTGCTACCTTTGAGCAGAAATTTTAAGAGAAGTTGGTGGTTTTGTCTTGTTCTTTTTCTGTTCCACAGTGAAACAGGCTCTGTCCAGATAGGGGACATAGGAGCCTGGACCCCAGAGGCAAAACGTGCGGCAGAGTCACCGGCAGCTCGACTCTAACCTACGGGAGAGAAACAGACTGAGAACTTTGAGGTATATGACTTATTGTCCCAGTTTACTTTGCCCCCAATCAGGATTTAGTGGACTTTGAGCAAGAATTCACATCCTGTTTACATCTTGTCAGATGTCCCTTCCAGTCCCAATCTCAGACTCAAATACTGCTGGGAGCTGGGCAAGTAATTTCACACTGTGCCCAAACCAGTGGTAATTTTATTAGGGAGAGCTAGTGTCTGAGGAGAAAAGGAGAGTGCGTGCCCCTGGCTGAAGGCATTCCAGTTCCAATGCTTTTTCAAAACTCTGCCAAACCAAACCCATCTTCTGGATGAAATCAATCCTGGAACCACCAGTTGACCCCTCCAGCTAGGAGGCAGGCCTTTCGGTGTGGCCCAGAGTGGCAATTCCTACAAGCTTATGGGGATTAGTTCTTAATAGACTGGAGCCTGAATTCCAAGCAACCAGGGCAGCTTCTTTCTATAGGGAGATCAATGCTAATGACGGGCATTGTACCTAACTACAAAGGATGGAATTTAAGCCATCCGAATACAGTTTCATGAATAAACTTTAATTTTTTTTTCATTATTTGTTCTAAGAAAAGAAAAACAAACAAACATATTTCCTCAAGGAGTGAACATGCCCAAATATCTGACGCCTTTCATCCGTTCCATCCTGAAATGCTTGCTTAAAATGACTTGAATCCCCAGAGAAGCACTAAACTCCTCTTCAGAGCTAATCTGTTCAGCAATGCCACAGAAGAATGCAGACAGAATGACAAGTCTAAGCAGATTCCCTGAGACTAGAGCCCTTGAAAGGACAGAGGGGCTGTTTTCCTCAACATAAAAGGGAACGGAATACATTTGCTCTATTTTCTACTTTTCTGCTCTGAAATAGGAGAAACACTTTGCACGAGTTCCTTCGGACTCCCAAAGAATAAACTATTTCTGGCCCCACACGCCCATTTCTCTTTGTGGAAATCAGATTACACCCTCCCAGTGATTTCTCAGAAGAAAATCAAAGCATGCTACTCCGGAAACATTCAAAAAAAGCCTCCCTTCCTCAGAGCACACTGGTGGCCGTGAAGATCCAAGAGCGAGCACTGTGGGAGTGTGAGTTCATATCCGGGTATTGCTGGGCAGATGACATCACTCTTCGTTTCCACACAGAGTTGTTCCATATGCACTTCATACAGATGTGGTGACTCTCTCGACAAAACACGCAGACAAGGTGAGCCCCCAAAAGCTTCATCTCTTAAAGGAGTCCGCAATCCTCCTCAAGCAATACTGATAAAAATAATATTTTCTCTTCCGAATTGAAAAACAATTCCCAAGCCTGCATGGAATCAATTCCCCCGCCCAAAGAGTTCATAAAGCTGTTGTTAAGTCCTCTTCAACATCAAAGTGTATTTCGCTTTATGTTTGGCCATCACTAGATATCACAGAAATAACAGGGATTGTTTTCAAAGTGCTTCTAACATGCTGGGCGTTTACACTGGGGGTCATTCGCACCATAGAGCCTCCTGGAAGGGTGACATGCTCCCCATCTTAGAGGTGACCAAAAAACCCAGGCTCAGAGAAATAGAGTCAATGGCTCTCACCTGAGCCCAGGTCATCGTCTTCCTAGCAAATCTGACAGCCGAACTGGCCTATCCCACCCTGCTCGTCAGAAAGGAGTGAATCAGGCAAAAGTCAAATGATTGTTTCTGATAACATGTTTTTAAAAGAGGATTCTTTGCCAAGTCTCTTCTCTGGAATGCTTCAGAGTCAATGTTTCCTTGATTTTTTTTTTCCTATTTGATGGCAGCCTAGACTAATGGAAGCAGGCACTCGAGGCCTCAAGAAGCAAAATCACACAGAAAGTGGGGAAGTTACAGTGACTGCTGTCGTTCTGAAAGCAAAACTGAATTTCCAACAGAGTTGGATCGCGTCTGAGTTGCACCTGGAAGACAACAGATGTGTCTCACTGGCAATGCCATTAATTCCTGGGTCGGTTTTACTAGTGTCACTCCTTGTCCCGGTCTGCCTTAAGGCTTTCTCAAGGTGCTGGGTGAAAAGAAGTCCTTTTCTTTAATATTGTGGGGATTTCCGGAGGATCTTCTCACCCCTCTCTCCCCCCACCTCTCTAAATCTTCCTCGGTGGCAAATTGAAGGATTGGCCCCCGAGGCAAAGCCCTTTAGCCGCTGAGTAAGATTGTTTCCTATTTCTCCCTAGGCTTCCCAACCCCTCCCCTGATTCCAGTCCTGGGAAGCTCAACTTCTTCCAGTGAGGTCCTTCCCCAGTAATCCCAGGAGCCTTTTCTTCTCAGTTCAGCTACAATCATTATCAAATTGAGCATTTCTCCAGAGCTTAAAAATCCAGCTTCAAAGTTTGACTCTTTGGGGCTGGGAACAGATAGTGCTGATGATACAAACAAAACAAAACTCCCTTTTCTCCCACCCAGAGAGCTGTCCCCCAAGCAGGCTCTCCAATCCCCAGGGGAATCTGCCAATATTACCATAATGAAGGATCAATACAGAGTTGCCCTAGCAACAGTAACCAGCCCTGAAAGCATCTCCCCAGGATTTGTTCGAAGGCACTGGGGGAAAAGGGAGACAGAAATGAGGAGTAAAGATTTGTCCTCCCCATTTTTTAAGGGGTCTGTGCATAGAAGTTCACTGTGCTCCCTGTCCCAACTTGCTGTGAGGGGTCCTTGGTGAGCTCACAGCCCCAAGAGGATCTATTGTTAAAAAGCCTGATTTCATTCCTAAGGGGGCCCTTGAAATAGGCAGGCACATTCTGCAAGTTTTCGGGAACATTTGTCAGGAACCAAGTTTCCAAGAGTCGGAAATTGATATTTAACAGCAGACTCCACATTTGTCAGTTGCTGAGATCTGTGCCACTCATTCGAGGATGGGAAATGAAAGAGTCTGCTGCACTCGGGGGCTGGGAGAGTCGGCCTTGGCCGTCCTTGCAGACAAGAAGGCAGAGTGGCTTGTGTCCCCCATCCCCCTCCCGCTCATTGATTCCAGCTTTAGCTCTGCACAAGTTTATTTTTAAAAATCTGGATGCTTCATTTTCAGAGAGCGATCTAAAAATACATGCCTGCGTGCCTGCGGTTGCAATGTGTGCACAAATCCAAAACCACAAAAGAAAGGGATTACACTCAGGGAGCACAGAACACCGAAACGCAAAACTGGAGGATCCCTTTCTACCTACTGTATCAGGAGATGGCATCTGCTCCTACGAAGCGCACGTACATGTCAGAGTTGGGTTTATGAATGAGCAGAAGAGGTTTCCTATGCAGAGTCATTCAAAGGACATCAAGGAAGACTTTTGCAAGCATGATCCCATCACTGCCCTTCTACTCTACCTAAAATGAGATCTTCGGCAAAGATGAAATCACAAGAATGAAAGCCAACATTGACTCGAGGTATTCTTTCCATGTTCTAGGCATCACACTTAGCCTTTTACAGGTGTTACTCCCTCTACTACCCAGAAGAACCATGTAAACCAGGTACAGCTCTTCTGATTTAACTGATGATGAAAGTGAAGATAATGGCGATTTAGTAATTGACTCAAAGCCACACCCATGGGAGGAAAACGTTATCTGAGCCTGCAATCTGTGTTCTTAACTACAGTATTGTGAAAAGCAGTGTGGGTAAATACACACATGACTTCTGGAGCCAGATTGCCAGAGATTGAAATTGAGCTATGCCCATTAACAGATTTTTAATCACAGGCAAGCTATTTAACCTCTCTGTGCCTCCGTTTGATTCCTGTGTAAAACTAAGGATAATAACTGTACCTACCTCACTGGGGTGCCAACAAGAATCAAGGGGTTAATCGGTGTAAAGCACCTCGAACAATGTAGGACTGCAAGTCATGTTAGTGATTTATTTTTGCATTGGACTGCTATCCAAAATCTTTATGGTGGACGTGTGTTCTTTTACAAATGAGAAGAGGGCTGCAAGTTACATGCTCAGCCCATCAGCCATTGACATTAATATGGATTGTTTCATTTAACTAGGCTCTAAAATCAGGAATGAGACAGGGATGCTCACTCTCGCCACTTTTATTCAACGGAAGACTGGAAGTCCTAGCCAGAACATTTGAGGTGGGGAAAAGGAATAAAAGGCATTCAAATTAGAGAGGAAGAAGTAAAATTATCTCTGTTTGCAGTTGATATGATCATATGTATAGAAAACCCTAAAGGCGCTACCAAAAAATTGGTAGAACCAATAAAGGAATTCAGTAAAGTTGCAGGATACAAAAATCAACACTTAAAAAAATCAGTTGCAGGGAGCCTGGGTGGCTCAGTGGGTTAAGCATCTGCCTTAGGCTCAGGTCATGATCCCCGGGTCCTGAGATTAAGCCTTGCATTGGCTCCCTGCTTGGTGGGGAGCCTGTTTCTCCCTCTCCCCCTCCACTCCCACACTTGCTCATGCTTTCTCTCCCTCTCTCTCTCTCTCAAATAAATAAATAAAATCTTTAAAAATAAATAGGTAAATCAGTTGCATTTCCATACCCTAACAACAAACTATACAAAAGAGAAATTAAGAAAACAGTCTCATTTACAATGGCATCAAAAACAATGAAATGCTTAGGAGTAAATTTAACCAAGGAGATAAAAATCTGCACACTGATAGAAGAAATTGAAGGAGCCACAAATAAGAGGGAAGATATCCTGCGTTCATGAATTAGAAGGATGTTATTGTTAAAATGCCCATATTACTCGAAACGATCGATAGAGTCAATGCAATTCCTATCAAAATTCCAATGGCATTTTTCTCAGAAATTAAAAAAAAATCACAATATTCATATAGAATCACAAAAGACCCCAAATACAATCTTGAGCAAGAAGAACAGTATCACGCTCTCTGATTTCAAAATATACTACAAGGCTATAGTAATCACAACAGTATGGTACTGGCATTAAAAACAGACATCTAGGTCAATGGAACAGAATAGAGGGCCCAGAAACAGATGCACACATTTACATTCAACTGATCTTTGACAAGGTGCCAAGAACATCTTCAACCCAGTGCTATTGGGAAAACCTGATATCCACATGCAGAAGAATGAATTTGGGTTCTTATCTCATACCATATTTAAAAAAAAACAAAACTACTCTAAATGGTTAAAAGCTTAATTAAACATAAGATCTGAAACTTTAAAACTACTAGAAGAAAACACAGAGAAAAAGCTTCTTGGCATTTGTCTGGGCAATGATTTTTTTAGATTTTACCCCAAAAGCACAGGACACAAAAGCAAAAATAGACAAATGGAATTTCATCAAACTCAAAAGCATCTGCTCAGCAAAGGAAATAATTAACAGAACAAAGGGGGGCGCCTGGGTGGCACAGCGGTTAAGCGTCTGCCTTCGGCTCAGGGCGTGATCCCGGCATTGTGGGATCGAGCCCCACGTCAGGCTCCTCCGCCATGAACCTGCTTCTTCCTCTCCCACTCCCCCTGCTTGTGTTCCCTCTCTCGCTGGCTGTCTCTATCTCTGTGGGATAAAAAAAAATAAAATAAAAAATAGCAGAACAAAGGGACAACCTGTGGAATGGGAGAACATATCGGCAAAGCACACATCTAATAAGGCGTTAATATCCCAAACTCAAAGAACTCCATAGCAAACAAAAAATAAGTAACCCAATTAAAAAATGGACAGAGGAACTGAATAGACAGTTTTCCCAAAAAAGACAAGCAAATTGCTAACTGGTATCTAAAAAGGCACTCAACATCACTAATCATCAGGTAAAATGAAAATCCAACCCACATAAAGATAATACCTTAGACCTGTTAGAATGAATATTATCAAGAAGACAGACTATGACAAGTGACGGTGAGCATGTGTAAGAAGGGAACCCTTAAAGACGGATGGTAAGAATGTAAACTGGTAGCAGCCATTATAAAAAACAGTATGGAGGCTTCTCGAAACACAAAAATAGAACCACCATATGATCCAGCAATTCCACTTCTGGGTATATATCCAAAGAAAACGAAATGAGGATATTAAAGATACACTCCCATATGCATCTTTACTGCAGCATTATTTACTATACCCAAGAAATTGAATCAACCGAAGTGTCCATCCATGGATAAATGGATAAAGAAAATGTGATACATATATCACATATTATATATAATATAATGAAAAATATTAAATGCCACAAATATATGAATATATATGAAAATATATAAATATATTCTATAATATATAAATACGATATAATAATTACAAAATATATATACATGATATAATATCACTCGGCCTTAAAAAAGGAAACTCTGTCATTTGTGGCAACATGGATGAATGTGGAAGACACTATGCTAAATGAAATAAGCCAGACACAGAAAGACAACCTCTGCATGGTTTCACTCATATAGAAAACTGAAAATAGCCAAACTCATAGAATCAGAGAATAGAACGGCAGTTGTCTGGGGCTGGGGTTTGGGAGAAATAGGGAAATGTTCGCCAAAGGGTACAAAGTTTCAGTTATGCAGAATGAGTAAATTCTGGAGATCTCACGTATAGCATGGTGACTATAGTTAACAATACTGTACTTGTATTGTGTACTTGACATTGGCTAAGAGAGTAGATCTGAAGTGTTCTCACCACATGCACGGAATAATGATAACTATGTGAAGTGATAAATATGTTCATTAGCTTACTTGTGGTGATTATTTTATAAGGAATATGAATATCAACATATCACATTGCATATCTTAAATATATACAATTGGTATACGTCGATTTTCCTTCGGTAAAGCTTGGGGAAAAAATTAGGGGGATATGATTTGAGATTGGGGAAAATTAACTATGGTGCTTGGGGTGATCACGAAGATTGGGGAAAAACAGGGTTGTGTGGCTAACCTAAAGGCCGAAAGAAGGTACTAGGCTCTTAGAGGAGGAGTAGGGCAAAGACTGGTATAGGGCAACAGTCAGCAAACTTCTTACAGAGCCAGATAGTAAATATTTTCCACCCTACCAGCCATATGGTTTCTGTTGTAAATACTCAGCTCTGCTTTTGTAGCACAAAAGCACCCACAGATCGTAAGTAAATGAAAGAACATGTTGGTGTTTCAAACAAAAACTTTACGGACTCTGTAATGGGAATTCTACCTAATTTTCATGTCATGAAATAGCACTCTTCTTTGGACTTTTTCCAAGTATTCAAAACGTGATAACCGTTCTTAACATGGGCCGTACAAAAATAGGTGGCAGGCTGCATTTCCCTCGTGGGCTATAGTTTGTCCACCTCTACTACGGCGTATGGAAAGTTAGCAGAAGGTTCTTCTTCGTGGGTAGAGACTACCCAGGGCTACACTGAATACCCAGCCTTCCAGGATCCAATCCACATCTGGTTACTTTGGGAGGAAAGGAACACTGGCCTTGGGTGACACTTCTATGTGCCATGGCCTGAGCCACCACTTTATAAAGCTCCTCATGAGGCAGGGATAGTATGTATTCACTGCCGATCTTACCGCTGAAGAAGCGTTTCTTGGGGTCACAGCACAGCCAGTAAATAACAGGACTATGACCAACACAGTGTTGACCGGCTCCAAAGCCCTTTCTCTGTTCATTGTACCACAGTGCCTAGCATGGTCAGAACTTGATCCAGACAGACCCTGACTAAATATTTAATGTTCTAGGAGTTCACTTTGGTCTCAGTGCCAGAGGAACAATGCTTTCGTGGAGCCAGTAGATACTTAGAGATCACCCATCCGACTCCCTTAGCTTGCTGGACAAGTAGAAGGCTTAGCAATGCTTGATTTAGGGGAAGATCTGTAGACAAATAGCAAAAATAGACTAATAAAGCAAAGACTTCCAACTGAGGGTGATTTTGCCCCCTAGGGGACATTTGGTTATGTCTGGAGACATTTTTGGTTGTCACGTTTCTGCCATTCCTAAAACTCAACTCTCATCAAATCAAACTTCTACTTTAAAAATAAGTTATTAGTGACCTATGAGATAGAGTCCAAACTTTTTAGCATGATCTCTATTTCTCATTTCCCAGCTGAAATATGCCTAAGGAAGGGAAAACATACAAAGGTGAAGATATGGAAAAGGAGTGGGTATTTTCAGGGAAATTCAGGCGTAGCTAGAGCGCAGAGTTTGGTAATATACCCCAACCGCTTACCAAACTCTGTGCTCTAGCCACGCCTGAATTTCCCTGAAAATACCCACTCCTTTTCTACCTCTTCACCTCCGTATATGTTTTCTCTCTATTTGGAATATTTTTCAGCCCTATTCTCACCTATCAAAGTTCTTCTTGTTTACCCAAATGTAGTTCAAATTCCACCCCTTCTTTTATTTTTTTTTCTAAGATTTTATTTTTAAGTAATCTCTATACCCAACATGGTGTTGAAACCCACAACCCCAAGATCAAAGTCACATGCTCCATGACTGAGCCAGTCAGGCACACCCCCAACCCCTTCTTTTAAGCCGTCAATCGGATGTCCCTTTCTGGGTCTCCATAGCACTCTCGACGCACTAGTGTTAGGGCAGTAAATAGGGTCTAAACTTGTGTATTCCTTACTGGCTTTTCCCAAATGAACTCCCAACACTAGACACCTTTAATGTGTTCCTTGAGTTCATGAGTGTCTCTGATTATATCTATTTCTTCTAAGCTCTTAACACCATGCCTGGCACAAGGAAGGCTCTGGGCACATCAGAGCTATTAAAGTTGAGTACACTCTGTTTGGAACAATAAAGAAAAAGGCTAGAGTAGAAGACTAAAGATGGATTCCAGAACAAATTAGTTTATATTTTACCATTTCTGAAATCTGTTCATGAAACAATTTCCAATCTACCAAGGGAAAGGAACAACTTTTCATGTTCATAAGTTCGTGTCCCCAGGAAGATGAAAAGAAGAACCAACCTAGCTAAGGAGTCAGTTGGCTGAGTAGAATGGGCCCTGCTATTACCCCATCCCTATCCACCTTGGCTAATCTGCATTTGCTGGGGAGTCCAGGGGGCAAGTAGGGAGAATCTTATCACCCAGAAAGGGGCAAGATTTGTCCTTCACCTGCAAGAAAGACCAGAATAGACTTCCTTAGTGGTCATCTCCATTGGTCTATGGGGGCATTATCTCTGATACCAAGAAAATATGTTTGATGGTTGATTTTTTAACTCTAGTGTCAGATAAACCTTAGTTTATTCTTATTCTTGGGCAAGAACTCACCATTTTTGAGTCTCAATTTCTTCCTCTACAAAATGGAGATACAAACACAAATGTTGTTATTAGGAATCCACAGCCTAAATTAAAAACCCGCATAATGTCTGAGAGCAGGAGCTTGATAAATGGCTGTTCTTTCCAATTTGAATAAAAGTCTCTCCCTAAGGAGTTAATAGATAGTGAAATCATCCCAATTGTTAAGCTAATTATTACCAATATCTGTTTACTCTCCACAGAGGACCCACGAGTGAACTGGATACTCAGAAAGTAGGATTTCATCTCTGCTTTAAGGGATCTAGTAGTCTGGTGGAATACAGTTCAAGCATAATGCAATAGATTATTGGAAGGAAATGCAAATTGCATGTTACAAGTGTGTAGTTTAGGTTTTAGGAAATTGTGAGGGCAAATGGGGCAGGGGCAGCAGAAAAAACTTTAGGGAAAACAATCTGAGTGCCTAGGTGAGAGGGGTCCAGATAGGCGGGGAGGGAAAGGAGGACCATACTTACCTTTAACCAGCCGTTCAGTGAAAAATGACTCACAGAATAGTCTCACCTACAAGGAGGCCAAAGTCACATTCAGTTGAAGTTTCCGAAGCATTTCAAAAAGGATTGCAAAAAGAGAATTGGATGCTACGCCTTTTTATGAACCAACCATTTCCAGATATGATTCCATTAAGTGCCTTTTAAAGATTTCTGCTTTCACTCTCAGAAGCTCAGGGAAAAGATTCTTTGTGGTTTGACATTCCTTTTCATTTACTCCGGAGGAAAACGCACCATGAAAATTTCCATATGTTGATCTTCTCCTATACATATTTATGTCAACAGTTTCCTTTTTAACAACTTTCAAAACATATGCTCTTTCCCAAGTTATTTCCCCTAAAAAGAAATGCAGCAATAACATGATTCATGGATTATGGGGACTGCAAAGTCAGAGTTGGTGTGACATTTCTATCCAGTGAAAGTCATTGTCCCAGAACATTCAAGTGGCAAGATCCACCCACTGGCTCAAGGCATTCACATTGTTCTATTGCAGTCTATGAGAAACTTAGCTCTGCTGAAGCAGGCTATTAGTTTTTGCAAAAAGATTGTCACTGTACCCATGTGTAATATAAAATCCAAACTAATGAAAAAAATAACACAGGAGCAGGGTAATTGATAAATGCAAAGTCACAGGATTGGAAGCTCTTACTTTCCCTATCTTTCCAATAATTGTGTGGAATTGGAAATAAGAAGCAAAAGTGAAATAACAGGACAATATTTGAGGTTGCAAATATCAAGACAGGAATTTCCTAAAGATCCATTGCAAGTTTTTTGTAATGAGACATTCGTCTCTTCCCGAAGACTCCACTTGAGTTTTGGGATTGAGAAGTAATATATTTATACTATATTAATAGTTTTGGACAATTTTTTGGAAAGTCTGCTCAGGATGTACACATATGGTAGGTCAAAGAAGAGATAGCCTTTACCAAAAGTACTGAAATACCAATGTTCATGCTTCCAAAAGTCATAATAAAATATCCCTTCATTCTATGGTCTGCCATTGGGACATCAGTTGTCCTTCTACCACCTTTTCATCCTTGAAATGAGGATGCAGACTAGAGAAACTTGGAAGTCCCACCACCACTGACTTCTAGTCTAGATTTAGAAGAGTCAATGCAAATTAACAATTGCCAGCATGTAAGGGATGCTCTTTATATGTTGGGCACTATGCCAAGCACTTCCCAAGCACTTCTTGGCTCTTACCTCCAAAGGCTGCTCGCCAGAATAAAGGAGTTACGACACGGCAAGCTAATCATAGTGCATGCCACATCGATCTCTAACGTTACAAAGATAGAAAGAAAGGAGGAGAGAAAGAGGCGTTATGAAGCCAGTGTTATTATTTTCCCCATTTGAAAAAGGAGAAGACACTAAGGTTGGGAGAGGTAAGATAACTTGTCCAAGGTCATTCAAATGTTGTGAAGCCATGACTCAAATCTAGGCTCCTCAAATCTGAAGTGCAGACCTCTTTGGTGTTTATAAATCTGAAAATGAGAACGTTGTGCAACCACGGAGAAAAGAAGATGACCATTATTTCTTCAACACAATAATGAGTTGTCCACGTTTTTTAAAGTATTGTGGCTGGTGATGAAGTACAGGAGAAGAACTAGAAGTAGCAGTAAACTAAAACCTACTATATACATATGGTACATATATGTATATACATGGTATATAGAGATATATGATCGGAATTTGTAAGAGGGATGTGTTCCAGCCTCATGCATTGCTGTACAGTTAGTTATATTCAAAGTTTGTTTTTCATTTTAGTTCATGTAACTTCCAAGCCAGAAATAAAGAAAATAAAAACTTGGGTTTGATATATTTACATTCTCACTAAAACTTCTAATAGAGTCGTTTTTCATGGCACAAAAAAATGGCCAGGGTTCTGATTTCACAAAAGATGGGCTTCTTTCCTCGTTTTATTTTTTCATACATTTATTGTTCCACTTATTTATTCAAAAGCGCATGTATTAGGCATAGCCTTATGCGTACTCAGAAGAGGAAGAGGGATATTTTGAGAAAGTCTTTTCAGAAGTAATGCAGCCTGAGGGGCACCTGGGTGGCTCAGTCCGTTGGAGCGTCAGACTCTTGATTTCAGCTCAGGTCATGATCTCGGGTGTGTGAGATTGAGTTCCTTGACAGGGTCTGTGCTAAGCGTGGAGCCTGCTTAAGATTCTCTCTCTCCCTCTCTCTCTGCACCTCGCCTACCCCAATTGCGCTCTCTGTCTAAGAAAAGGAGGGGGGGGGAGGAGGAGCAGGAGGAGAGGTAATGCAGCTTATTGTTGATGAATGAAAAGCAGCTCCCTGGATATCAGAGACCAGGCATTCCAGGCAGAGCACTCCTCTACAAGTTACAGACAACAAAACATGGTCTTTCTGAGAGACAAAAGATTCAGGATGTGGCTGCAGTCTGTTTGGAGGGTCCCTGAGGTTATTTTGCTGCTTAGGAGTGGGAGGAAGGCATTGCTAGATGATAGAACAAGTACGTTTCGAGCCTAGTATCAATGGTTTTGAGTTGAGTGGATAATTTATATTGGAAAGTACATTGGAAGGGATTTGGAAAAAGAGGGTGTAGTCATTCCACTGGGTGCAAATTAGAAAGGTTCAGATTGGTATCCTGGTTATAAGCAAAGGCATCCCTTTTATACTCTGAAAATGGATTTCAGTGATGAGCCTTCTTAGTTGTATATCTCCTTACACTTTGAAAACAATTTCATGACCACTCCTGCTCTGTGCTTCAGGAATCATAGGGGTTTAGGTCAACTATCTTTGNTTCCCTACAGTGTAATATTGGCCACCCAGCCTGCAGCATCTGCTGTATCTGTGGCCAGAAATGTAAATTCAGTTTCCTTCTCGTGTTGCGCCATGACCTCATGCAGCTCTTCTTCTTTTTCTAGGTACATCAAATCCAGATGAAGAATACCACTTTTACTCCTCTTTCAGGCTGCATTTCTTCACTTTGGACTCTGACCCCTTCCTCTCCTTCATCCTTTCCACACTGTTCTCCCTTCCTTCTTTCCTTCCATTTTCTTTTCCTCTAAGAAACATTTAATGGAAGGCTTCCGTGTGGCGAAGACTGCGTTAAGCAATGTAAATCAAATGATACCTAAAGGCATAATCTTGTCCCTAAAGGCACTCATTGTATAGCCGGAAAGAAAAGTGAGCTTCTATTTTTCAATAAACATGTATCAATACAAGGCAGTATACATTTCATCTTTACAATTATTTTTATTTTCTGTACATTTAGCCTATGAGGATCTACAGATCTTATGGGGCCAGAAGTCTCTATCATGGTGTTACATTCCTTACCAAGTATCTGTCTTCACTGAAATCACATTTGTTCTGTGTCTTACTTCCACATATCTACGGTTCCTTTGCTAAGGGACAGTGGGACAGAATATTGTTAACGACGGTATGTTGGCAAGATTTTGTATTTTCTGTTCCAGTGTCCCAGTGGCTTTAAGATATTGATCTACATTTTTTAGTGGGTTACTATCTAAAAAAGATATTTAAAGTCAGGCAGATATGATCATTCCCATTTTCCAGGTATGGAAATAGGAGGGAAATGATGTGACTTGCCCAGGATGTGGTGTGATACCTCTTCTGTCCAGCCCCTCCATGTGCTCCTGCACTGGCTTTGGCTTCCATTTCAAAAGAGGCTTTTCAAGGTAATCTTTAGACTTTTAGAAAGACTTTCTAAAAGATTTACAATATTTTGCAGATGGGACAAAATATATGCAGAAAAGAAAATTCCGCATCCCTGTAGAACATGCCGGTTCTGTGTATCTCTCTATAATTCTTGTTGATCAGGAAATACTAAGTAAGAAATGAGTGTTTGTTCACTAGTTTGCTTGTGTTTTTCTTTTTTATTGTTGTTAAAAAATATGATCCCCTTCCAGCGTTTTAACTTGTAAAATAATACGGAATTTTAAAAATTCGCCACTGTAATAGTTTTTATTTTTTCACATTCCGCATTTTGTTCCATTCAAATACAGGTTTTACAGGAGCGAAAACGTTGCTTACTATTTTGTTCATGCAATTTCTACATTGCACAGTGTTCACATTTATATTTAACACCTGGATACTTGACTCTCTAGTAAACTGATGGATTTAATTAGTCTCATGTTGTTGGCTATTTGGTAGGTATAATATTTTTTATTCTTAGATACTTAGTAATACTCTACTGAAAATCTCGTATGTAAGCCATTTAGTTCTGCTAAATTATTTCTTTAAAATAAATTCGTCCACTAAACTTTGGACCCTTTCAGAGTTTTTGCCTTCCTAATCTTTTCAGGTCAAGTGCCAGACAGAGTTTTAGGTATATGGCTGGCAGTCTCTGAAAAAATAAATAAATAAAAGCAATTCCCAGGTTCACAATTATTGGGTCATGGGATGAATGGCTTCTTAGCTCTTAATATGCATTTCCTGGCTATTTACTCACAAAGTTATATGGCTCTCAATGACCTAGGCAATGCGCAAGTTTCATCACAGAGGATAGTGCCGGCTGTTAAAATTTTTATAATTTTCCCAATTTCATCGCTGCTGGTAAATGAAATTGCTTTTATTTGGAAGTCTGATTTCTAATGAGATTGACTTTTTTCTTAACAATTTAGTTTTTCTTTCTAATTTTACTAATTTTTCTTTCTATAAATCACATCCTTTTAAATAAGGCTCTCCCTAAAGTGTTCTTCACCAGCAAATAACTTCTATTGCAAAAAAGAACAAGAACGAGGACGACAAGGAAGAGGAAGAAGATGAAGAAGAGGAGGAGGAGGAGAGGAACCAAGGCCAACATTTGCACTCCAAGGAGTAGATTTTAAATATGTTCCGTTCGGGGATGCCATCTTAACTAGACCCAAAGGCATGAAATTTAAAGGCATATCAAGTTCACCTTTTCAAAGGAGATGCTGCTAAATGAAGTTAGGACCTTCATGTATATTCAGAGCTTTTAAATTTTGCTCCCAGCATCAAATGCCAAAATACTATACAGCACATAAACATCTTTGTTCAGCTGAAAGTGATATTGCTCAGGTCAAAATGTCTCTGTGGCATATTTCTTACTCAGGAAGCTGTTCAAGGAACTACTGTAGACTACAGTTCCAGAAGCTAAAATGAAGTGCCTTTGCTATGAAAAAACACAGTTTCCCTTTATTTACAGGTATGCTTAATTTTACATTTTATTCTAGCTTCTGAGAAGGAGCTTTAGAGAATGCATGTAGACAATGAACCTTTTAAATGTGTATCAGCATTGTTGCTTATAAGATTAAAAACTTCTGTAAAAGACAGAAAAAAACACTATTGAGAATGTTCCTTGTCTTAAACACTAGGCACTGTCATTGGTATTTGATCTTCACCACATTTAAGGTATTAGGTAATAATTATACATTATTGTCGTGCTGAGGTTAAGTAAATTGCTGAAGTCATGTAGTTATTACATGAATTCTTTCGGACTCCAAAGACCTAGACTTTTCACTGTTGTGTAGACATGGTTGTAGTTTCTGAGGCAAAATAATCAAAATTGGCAAAGATGATTAATTAGAAAGAGCAGAATGGTGTAGGCAGTGAGACCCACTGTGCCATTTTTTTCCTGCTGATATTGTGCAGACTCCGATTCTGCCCAAGGAGATCCCATTCAATTCCACCCTCAAGACACGCTTCTTTGTTCCGTAGACCCAGCTGTTTGCCAACTAGTTCTTTTAACATTCAACATCTTAGACTGTTTCAATTGGAGGAGGTCTTGAGGGTCGTCTCTTCCACCCTATACACTTAGATGCTGCGAAATGAACTTTCCAGATTTGCTCACACTCCTCACACTCTTATGATAATTGAATTTGAAAAAGAGTGAGATCAGTAAAAAAAAAAAAAAGTATTTGTGTAAGATTTTAAACTTTATGAGAAGCTTGTAACTACCTTCCTAATGAATGAGTGAATAAATGAAAGAATGCTTATTATCCCTACAATTTCTTTCTTTTTTTTTTTTTCTTTTTGCTTTCGCCAAATGGGACAGTATAGTGATTCCAGCAAAATATAAATTTTTTTAAAACACCAGGCAGTCATGGTAAACTATGTATGAAGAAATGCCCTTTTTATATATTGCTTTTTTTCCATGTCCTGATGGGGAAGAAACAGTGCAAAAAATCTTTCTTCTTTTGATATGGAGTGTTACGGTAGACCTGGGTCAGGTGTGGTTGCTTCCGTGAGGACACGTGAGAAAAATTTCTGCATATCTAGAATAGTTGTGGTTCTTCTGGGCAACTGATGTGTTTGCTTTTTTTTTTTTTTTTTTAGTTTTTATTTAAATTCCAGTTAGTTAACATATAGTGTAATACTGGTTTCAGGAGTGGAATTTAGTGATTCATCACTTACACATAATACCCAGTGCTCATCTCCCACTTGCCTCTTTCTATCAACCCCGTTTGTCCCCTGTCATTGAGAGTCTTTTATGGTTTGCGTCCCTCTCTCTTTTTTTTTCCTTCCCATACGTTCATCTCTTTTGTTTCTTAAATTCCACATTTGAGTGAAATCATATGGTATTTATCTTTCTCTGACTGACTTATTTCGATTAGCATAATATTCTCTAGCTCCACCCACATTGTTGCAAACGGCAAGATTTCATTCTTCTTGATGGCCGAGTAATATTCCATTCTATATATCTATGATTCCATGATATATATCACACACATGATTTACCTTTATCTAAGAGGAGCTACAATTTTCACACTTATCATCTTTGCTTCTTTATGTTGAACACTAGGAAAATCAGACAGAGACTCTGACTCTTCTGAACTGTTGGAAATCATATGGTGTATTTTTGGTATATGAATTACATTTTTGGTTCTGGTATTGATTTCATGTTTTCTACCTTTATTTCCCATTTCTCCTTCCCCCATCTTTATTTATGCATTTATTTTCAATGTCATGTTACAGTAGACATTTTTTTTATTTTAATTTTTTTTTATTATATTATGTTAGTCACCATACAGTACATCCCTAGTTTCTGATGTAAAGTTCGATGATTCATTAGTTGCGTATAACACCTAGTGCACCATGCAATACGTGCCCTCCTTACTACCCATCACCAGTCTATCCCATTCCCCCACCCGTACAGTAGACATTTTAGAAAGCCTCCTCAAATCCCTTTCAAAATGCGTTGAGACAAATGAGTAACTATATAAATCAAGAGAAAAAGATCCACAGACAAAAAGTTGAGACTATATGCACTTCAATGCTTTCAGTGTTGCACATATTTTTGAAAAAATTAAAAATTAAAGGAAATCAATGATCACAATAAAATGCTGATTTTTTGGTCCCTCAAAGTATACAAATGTTTGACAATCTTATTTTGATGTCTACATGGTTCTCCCAGCTGAGGACAGAGCATTCCTACTCTACCAAGTTTAATTTCAGATCTGCTGTCAGGAGACTAATCTTACTTTATCTTCCATTTAAGAGAAATAATTCCACTCTCAATCTGAATTGCCAATGCCTTAGAACAATGATTTTGAGGCCTTAGCTGGGAAGTCCTAAGGTCTGTGCGGCTTTTTTTTTTTTTTTTTTTTTTTTGTCTTGCTAATGCCTCGGAGCTGAATCTGGCATCCAGCAGCGCTCCTCTCTTCTTTGCCTGGTGAAGGCCTGATTTGGTCGGCAGGGGGAGAAGGGCTTTAACAATGCGATCTGGGGGGGCTGCCATCCCAGGACACAGAGGTCACGGGCACTGATACACTAGCAGAGCCTGTTTTCTTGTTTAAATCTTGGATGGAAAGAAGGTAAAGATGAGACTTAACAATGGCATGAAAGGCTTCTCCCCAAAGCCCATTAAACTGTGGGGAAATCTTGATGGCTAAGGATTGTTTCACACTGTGGATTCATGAGTGGTGGGGGCAGGGAAAATCATTACACACTCTTAAGATGCCATGATCACCCAGCCAGATATGAGGACTTCGGCAAATAAGCAGGACCGTATTCCCCAGACTGCACTTACCCCAGCTCCTTCTCTGTTCCTCTTGGGCAGAAAGTCAGCCAGTGTGGGCTTTGGACCATGCATTAATGAACCTAATAAATTTCTACTGTATTCAGTGTGTTTCAGAGATGTCTGTTTGCAGATTTTTTTTGTTGTTTTATTGTTTGCTTTTTTCTATAATTATATGTATGTATCACATGATACATATAACATTTAATCATACTTTATATATATATATATATATATATATATATATATATATATATAATGTATGTTCTTTTGAAAGCATTTTCTTGAGTGCCTAGGGTGTGTGAGGTACTGTATCTAGGAATGGGAAAACAAAGAAAGATAGTCTCTTCCCTTAAGGAGCACTCAGTAGAGTGGAAGAAATAAGCAATAAGAGTTCAGTGACAAAAATGCTAAAATAAAGGCATGAAGGAAGGAGGCCAGTTGTCCAGCCGTGGCAGCAGGCACTTGTGGGGAATGGAGGGAGGGATGTGTTCAGGAAAGGTTTTCAAGACTAGGTTACATTTCATCGAACATGCAAGAGTAAACAGAAATTTGATTGTCTGCATCACCGTCTTCCTGTTTATTGAAGGGTGGAAGTTTGCCAGTCGTAAAAAAAAATGTGAAAGGCCGTCTGGGCTGAGTGAGTAATATATGCAGAAGCACAGAGGCTTGCTTGACAACATATGATGAGTGGAGGAACCACAAGAAATTCACTGTAACTTTCACATCATTGAATGGTAGGGCCTGGGGTCATAGAGTAAACAGGACCTTGTATTTCATGGTGAAAGTTTCCTGTAGTTGAGTGACTAGGAGAGTTCCAGAAGGAGACATAATGAAATCCATGTTTTCGGAAGATTATTCCAATGGCTTAATTGCTCTGACATCAGCTCCCAACAGTTATCAACATCTTGATGCTACAAGTGTACGTTAGAGCTGTTACCACAATCCGTGACAAGGGTGATACAATTGTAATTAGGGTCCCACTGTCCCTATGGCACGTACCACCCAATTAGTTTCATAAGGTTTCTTTAAAGACTATTGGTGTATATGCCAACTATAACCTTAGCGTTTCTCCGAAATACCTTGACTATTCCATGCTATATATTTTTTTGAGTTCATATTTCCTTTTTTTAAAAAATGGTTGTATTTAAAGGGTACCTGGGTGGCTCATTTGTTTAAGCACCCAATTCTTGGTTTCGGCTCAGGTCATGATCTCAGGGTCCTGGGATTAAGCCCCACCATAAGGCTCCATGCTCAGCAGGGAGTCTGCTTGTCCCTCTCCTTCTACCTCTCCCCCACCTCTAAAATATATAAATAGATCTTAATTTTTTTTTTAATTTTAGTTAGTGGACACACGATCAGTCTCAGGTACAAGACATAATGATTCAACTTGTCTATAGGTTATGCTGTGCTCACCACAAGTGTATGCTACACTCCTAAAAGCAATGAGTAAGCATATCTGTGCCTTACTTTCCATTATATATTTAGGGGGCATATTTTAGTAGAATACAGAATTAGTTTAGAATTGGCTAGTGAAGACCTATGATATACCATAAGCATCCATAGAATCAGAGATCATCTCAGGAAAATGAAATGTGGGATCTTTTAGTCTACTCCCTTATATTGAAAATGGGTTAAGTTGAGTCCTAGATACGTTAGGAGTATGGTCATGGGAGTATGTTTGCATGGTTAAGTTCTTACTTAAATCTACCTCTTTCTTATCTATATATTTTCTATCATTTATCAATGCATCATACAAGTAGTAAAACTGCATTTGAAATAAAACAAAAAACAGAAGGACAAAATGACATCCAGATTCTGCTACTTTAGCAAGCAATTATTATTGTTGATATATTACTTCCCATCTCCTTCCTAAACATACATATGTTTAGTTGAAATTAGTGTATAAACAATTTTTACCCATTTTATTTTATTTAAAGATTTATTTATTTATTTATTTAAGAGAGAGACTGAGAGAGAGAGCACAAGCCGGGAGCGGGGGAGGGTTGAGGGAGAGGAACAAGAAAACTCCCCCGCACTAAGCAGGGAGCCCAGTGTGAAGCTTGATTCCAGGACCCTGACCTGAGATCATGACTTGAGCCAACGTCAGACGTTTAACCGACTGAGCCACCCAGATGCCCCTTTACCCCTTTTAAGCTTAAATACACGCACACACTTTACACAATAGCACTCTATACTGCACTGTGCTCTCCTTCCATTCAAATCCCTTCTTCAGGGGTCATCAAATTTAACAATAGAGTGAACAATTTACCAATTTAAGTGTAACATTTTATAGCCAGGTTATATGCTTTCCCATTATACTTAATAATTTTTAAAAAGCACACATACTAACATAGAAATAAATAAAGTAGTCAGGTGGCCATTTTTGTTTTCATAACAATGGGACCATACGAAACAACTGTTCTGAGACTTATTTTCTTCCGTAAATCCATCACGGGGCACTTTGCTGGCTCATAGTTATACATCTAATATCTTCTTCCACTATTGCCTAAAATTTATTAGTGCTCAATTTAATTATCAACCGTTCCACTGTCAATGGTCATTAGGACACTTTTCCTCCTCCTCATTCTCTGTTGTCTGGAGAGAGTGAGGAAAGCATATGAACGGGTGGAGAGGCTGAACTAAGAAATTAACAGTCAAGAGGGAGAGGAGGGGAAGGGTCACCCTGGATTAGAGGCAGGGACCTACCTCGTGGGAGGGAGATGGGAGGAAGGGGGTGCTCTGACCCCTCATCAGCCCAGGTTATTACAGATTTAATTTACCCCACTATCTTTTCCTTATCAAAGAAGCAAAGCCGATAATTAAAACAATGAAGGATTTGAGATTCGAATGGCAATGCTTACTGTATAATTTTGTTACCTAGACTTGTGTTCTGTTGCATCCTGGAAACGTGTAGCATCCTACTCCACGACGCGTCCCTCTCTCTGTGCCTGATCACATTGCCTGGTCACAGTGTGTACCCCAGCCCCACCCCCACTGTGCGGTGGGCTCTGCCCTGCCCACCTGTTGCCCTCTAAGTTCTGACGGGCTTGCAGGTCTGACCTGGAAGAAGAGGATCAGAGGTCCTTAACTACCAACCCTAGACAGAGTAATAGAGTAGGAATAATAACAATAATAGACAAACATGCAGTAGACGATCCCTGAGAAGCCTGTACAACTAATGCATGTCAGCCCCGTGGACTATGTCAGCAAGTGACTGAGAAAACCCTTTGTTTTCCAAAGCCCTGGTTGGTCCACACTGATTCCAAATTAAGAACCCCGTGGTCATCTGAGTAGATGTCAGACATGTTCCTCCGACAGGGCGCAAGGGAAAATTTGGCCCAGGGGGTTTCTGGCTGTGTCAGGGTCTGCTGTGGCTTTCTCCTCGTGAGAACGAACACTCAGGTCTCAGCATTTCTGCTTCCCTTTCGCCGAGGAGTGCGAAAACGGAGAGCGATAGAACAACAATAAACAACAAAAAATCACAATCAAGCCACTCTCTAGCCTCAGGAGGCAGTGTTTGGCCCGGCTTTCTGTGCTGGCTAGTGCACAGTTGAGGAAGAGGGGGTGGAAGGTTCTCGCTCTTTTTTTTTCTCCTTGCTAATAGCTCGAATGTCCTACCTCTGGCTATAACCCATTACACTCAGCTCTTAATTATTAGCTTCCGACAGTCGGTGGGCCTGGGATCGTTTGGATAAAATAAATTCTTATATCCTTTATATCAAAATGCAAATGTAGCAAATAGTTCTGAGTGTCTCTTCTTTTCGGAGTCTTATCCAAATTATGATTTTTGAATATTACTCTCTCTCTTTTCTCTTTTTTTCTTCTTTTTCTTCCTGAGACTGCCCTTGCTGTAGGTACAAAGGAAGAGTCAGATGATCTCAGGCCAGGCTGTGAAAGAGCGAAATCTTGCATGTAAAACCTAGAGAAGTCAGCTCAATTCGATCGAATTCAAAGCAGAAAACATTCATTGGTTGTCCATCTCTCGGACGTGCTGCACTGGGCAGGGCGAGGTGGAGATGAAAGGCACCCGCACACACATGGACACCCTTTGGGGAGGAAACCAAAGTGCAATTTGATTAGGGTTATAAGATAGGAATGTACACTCGGCTGCAGGAACACACATACGGAAGCAATTTATTCTGCCTGGAGGGGTCCCAGGAAGCTCAGTGCTGAATGACTGGCCTGAGGAATAGGGTGCTAGCTTTCCAACATTCTCTGACTGAGACTTACCGTTCAAAATAGATTTCACACGGTTGTCCCAAGCACACAACTACACGCCCATGTAGACGACACTTACTCTTACCGCACGTGATACACTCGTACTTTCCATTCTGCTCCAATCGCTGATTAACACCGTTTACTGGAACATCTTTGAGCAATTCATGGATTGAAAACTTAGCATAAAAAATCCTGAAATAGAGCACGGGCTTTGGAGTGACACAAAACTGGTTTTAAACCTGGTGTGGCCAATCAGTGGTCCTGAGGGTTGGATAGTTTGAGTTTCTCTATCGACAGAAAAAGTGCAAGTGGTTACTACCTACCTTACTGGGATTAAAGGAGATAATACTTACAAGCAGCTTCTTTTCTTCCTTCCTTCTTACCTTCCTTCCTTTCATTTTTTTTTTCTAGAGAAAGAGGGGGAAAGGCAGAGGGAGGGGGAGGAAGAATTCTAAGCAGACTCCATGCCCAGTACGTAGCCCAACCCGGGGCTGGATCTCGTGACCCTGAGATCATGACCTGAGCAAAATCAACTAAGCCGACTGAGCCACCAAGGCACCCTGTAAACAGCTTTATTATTTTTTTTTAAAGATGTTATTTATTTATTTGACAGAGAGAGAGAGACAGCCAGCAAGAGAGGGAACACATGCAGGGGGAGTGGGAGAGGAAGAAGCAGGCTCCCAGTGGAGCAGGGAGCCCGATGCGGGGCTCGATCCCAGGACCCTGGGATCACGCCCTGGGCCGAAGGCAGACGCTTAATGACTAAGCCACCCAGGCGCCCCTGTAAACAGCTTTATATAAGGAGAGCTCAACAGATAGGTCAGTGGGGAACTGACAGAGTAGGGGGAGGGGACACTCTAGGAACACTGACTCTTTGGTAGGATTGTCCCCATCACCCAAAACAAGGTGAGTCCTGAATGACAGATATGCCTACAAGCTTACAGAGTGCAAGGTGGAAGAGAGAAATAAAGTTTAGCTCTGCCCCCAGGAGCTTGCGTGTAGGTGTGTGCGTTTGCATGTGAATCAGTGAGTGTATGTACATGTTTGTAGGTGTATGTCTGCGTTTGTGTGTGTGAGAGAGAGACTGAGAGTGAGCTTGTATGGGGGAGGAGTTCGTGTGCGTGTGCGCACATGTGCGTGCGTGTGCGTGGTGTGTATACTTCCATACGTTAGTTGGATAGCTAGTGTGCTGAGGCTGGTGTCAGCACAGGGACTAAATTCAGTTCTCCCTTTCCGATGACCTCTTCACCAGTCTCACTGAGCTTTTCTCAAACCAATCAGCCCAAAGCTTTCCCGAGACCTTCCTCTTCCCAAGAGGCCACAGCCTTTTGCGACCTTGACACAGTCACCTCTTCTCTCCGGGCTCGATCTTCCTTACATGTATATACTGAACATATTAGATTAGATTCACAAATTTTTAAAAATCTTTTAGGAAAATGGTAGAACCCTTTTTCAAGCGTAATCTTTAGAGGGTGCTGATACTTAATCATGGTCGAGAGGGAGAAATAGAGCTATAGACGCGCGGTAATAGCTAACATTCATTAAGCAGGAGCTATATACCCAGCTCCGTACAAAATTCTCTGCCCATATCAATTCAGTTAAGACTTGAGACACCCCTGTAATCTAGTGACTGTTACTGTTATCCCACTTATGCAGATACAAATACCTTGCTCAAGCCCACCAAGTTAGTGAGGGACATGGCTGGGATGCAAATTTAAATGCAAATCTATGTAAATAGGTATCTTTCCGTGGCCCCTTTACAGAACCCAGGCTACTGGGACTGCGTTTGAAAAACCCCCAGACTTAGATAATCTGTCTCTGAGTCTACTTTCTTGCTCTAGCAAACAGTGACTTCATCAGTGACTTCACAAGACGATAAATCAACAACTAACCTCTACAACTCCCTGCCACATCCTAGGATATACATACATACATACAATATATGTGTATATGTATATAGATATATAGATACAGATACGTATGTTACCACAAAACATATATATTTACGTATGTACTTTATATATGAATATATTTACATATATGAATAAACTATACGTGAAAAAACAAACTATATATCATGAACATATATGAATAAACTATATGTCTGATGAACGTATATATCATGTATACCATGCATATATATGATGAACTAAAGGATTGTGGCCATCATACAGACATGGAATGCGGAGTAGACCTGTGATAGAGCCCCGACATTCAACGCCATTTCCTACGTGCCTTAGAAACCCCGCACCTCTGTCCCAACCAGCACCAACGCTGGAAAAGAGCCAAACCTGGGGCGTGATCTTCATACCTCATCAAGCTTCTGTTTTGCAAGCCAAGATAAATGATAAATCCCGGGTAACAAATCAACCCTCAAGCCCTATTTATTGATCCTTGTCCTTGTCATTACCCAGTTCATTCTGCTGGGGTCGAGGGCAGAGGACGGTCTGTTTCCAAGTCCTGCGTAGCATTCTGAGACACATTAGAGAGTATATATTTTCACCAAAACCCATGCTTAGCTCCAGGGGCACATGATCGTTAAATATAATGCATATTTACTATTGCGCCTTGGAAGAGGATTAGTGAAGGAGGACATTACTTTAATTTCTTCCATGTGGCTCTGAGCGCTGGTGGTTAATTTCCTCCCTGTACTTCAAGAGGACGTTGTGGTTGAAGAGTTAAAGTCTAATTAGGCTCCCTGTCAAAAGCAACAAAACCCTGGCTTCAATGGATTCCCTCTGACAAAAACACCTTTTACTCTGAGGCTCCCTGTTGGCCCCATTTCCAGTCTGATTGGAGTTCGCCCTGAGTGAAGTCTCCTTCGAAGGGGCAGGAGGTCTGTCTCCCAAATGCACTGGAGTCAGGGAGTCAACACCGGCATTTACTTTGAAAAGTAGCTTGTGATTTTCTGCCCTGGTTGCAGGGAGTGGGGATGGAGACGCGGCAGACTTGGGAACCAGGCGGAGTAACTATTAGGAGGAGCGGGTGGGGCAGTGGTTCTTGAGTTTCCCCTTAAACATCTTTATTACAGCAAGTTAATGAAACAATCTTTTTCCTGTTTGAGGACAGAAACTGCAGGGAAAATGCATCTGAACCTCTAAAATCTCTCTGCAGGGGTGTATCTCTGTCTTGCAAGGTTATTGGGAGAATAGCATTAAGCAAGTCTGCACAGGCTTTGGCCCCGTGCTTGGCACACGTGGGGCTTCTACTGTTCGTTTTCTCCACCGTCTCCTCCCCACCTACAGTGGCTTTAACTTCCAAGGACTCTCATTCAAAATCCGTGTTTTCTGTATCGTCTGAGTCACATTGGACAATGGTAGCAGGTAATCCTTGCTGAGCCCCTATGCTGTGCCAGGAACGAGTCTAAATGCTTTAGGTATTCATTTATTTATTGCCCTAGTTCATCCTCCCAAACACCCAAGAGGTAACTACACTTTTGCAGAGAAAAAGAATATATAACATTAGCTGATGCTTACTGTTCTCAGCACATGACTGTCTTGACCTATTTTATCCTCACAACGTTGTGAAATAGATCCCATTATTCTCCATTTTAAATGTGAGTAAACTGAGTCACAGAGTGATTATGGAATTGGCCTAAGCTGGAATTCCGACCAGCAGTGGGGTCCCAGGGCTCTTGTCTTTCCCCCTCCTCAGGTCATGTTGCTTCCTAAGACTTAGTTCCCTCATTTGTAAAATTGGGCTAACACAATGGTACCTACACCAAACGGTTGTTGCAGTGATTGAATAAAACAGTAAATTTGAAAACACTTTACAAATGACAACATGACACATAAGTGCTAGATATTGTTGTAATTATGGGAATTAGCACAGTGTAGCCATAAATAAACATGGAGTTGGGTACACAACAAGTTTATTAGAAGGGGAAAGACAAGACTAGGATTTGTTGAATGCCTACTAGCCTACTGTGCACTATTTTTTTTTAACTCCTATTACCTCACTTTGATATTTTTATCCCCAATGTATAAACGACAAACAGAAGCTCAGAGAAAGTTCAGTAATGTGTCCCTATGACTCATCTAAGAAATAGTGCAAGCAGAATTACAAGCCAACTTTGGCCAAGTCTGAGACCTACCTTCCATTTCACCTTGACGGTTTATGAGAACAACGGAGATTTAGCTCCCCATGGCATTTTGTCACATGATGCTCATTTCGCTTTTCTTCCTTAAAATAAATTATGAATGAAGTGATCCATGCAGCATTATACTCTTGGAAAAAAAAAATCTTTTACCCTAAGATGTCTTGTTGCATTGAAAGCCAAATTTCCCAATCAGCTTGTCATTGCACGTGCGTGCGTGCGTGTTTCTTATTTTGAGCTTTACGGTTCAGTCTAGCTGGATTTGCTAAGACATTGCTGGACCCATTTTATATACTTGAGTTTCAAATCTGGAGCTGGCCACTCAGCTACAGGCCAACCTCTGGGAAGGGGTATCAGTTCCACGTGCAGCTAGATTTCAAGGTTGGGCAGAGTAACACGTCAGAAGTGCCTTCAAAAGTCAAATATGAACTAAAGAACAGTACTTGGGTTTAAATCTTCCCTCTTGTTTTTACTGTGTGACGATAAGCAAATTTTCAAACCCTCACCTGAAAATGGGATTATTATTATATTCGCTTTATAGGATTAAGTAAAATGATGGCTGTTAGATGGTAGGTACCCAATAAATGTTAATTTCCTTCCTACCAGTTCTCTTCCAGAATGGAGTTTTGGATTATGGAAGTGAAGGCACATGCATTACCATTTTCCTGGGACCCAGGAGTGATAAAATGAAGTTAAGTCCATACTAGAGGATGATTCACATGGAACGGATGGCTTTCTTTTAGAGCTGAAGGGGAGTTGGGGGATATATATATCTGTTAGGATGCCTGATATATGCCACATAAATGAATAAACTTTCAGTGCCATGAATTCTGGAGTCAAAGGGGGGGAACAATAATTAGGCCAATGTGGTGGCTAAAATAATGGTGAGAGGATGGGGGTGAAGGATGGAAGCTTATTATTTTCATCCCCTTTCCAGTGACCTGGTGGGAATCGTCAGGTGCTTCTTGAGCCTAAAGTCACCCCTTTCCCTTCTCTTGAATGCTATGCACGCAGAGGCCATTCTAGGCAGAAGAACATTCTTATTCATGAAAGGAACTTGCAATCTGAATCCCTGCCTTCTTTTTTTTTTTTTTTCTCATCAGATGAAGAGTCTATTGGCCAATGTTTATTAGCAAAGTTGATGTGATTTAGAGCAATCAGGAGACACTCCAACCAAATTAAACTTCTTCCAGCACAAATTAAACTTCCTGAACAGCGCAATGCCTTTTATGCCTCAGGGCCTTTGCACGTGCTTTCCCCTCTCTGCTTGGAACGTGTTTCACTTTCCCTGCACTACTCATCTTCACTTGGCTGACTCAAATCATCCTTCAGGCCTCATTTGTTCAGGGAATGGTTCCGTGACTCCACTCATCCTCCCACGATTAGATGACTAGTCTGTGCCCTTGCTGTGCATTTACACACATCTATGCTGCCCTGCTTCAGCTGTCTACACAATTCTGATTCCTCGTTCACTATATTTCTCTCCCAACTGTTTTGTAACCTCAGCGAGAACTTTGCCTGTCTTGCTCACTGCGGTGTCTGTGCCTAGCACCATACGTAGCACATAACAGGCACTCGAAAGATGTTTATTGAAGGAGTTCATAAAAGAGCAATTGAGTGAGTGAGAGTGAAACGAGTCAAGCAGGTGTGAAGTAGCAGGAAGAATATTGAGCTGTGAATCACGATGCCTTGGGACCATGCTTAGCTTCAGTTTTAACTAGCAAAGTGACCCCTAGGCCACTTTAATTTCTTAGGCCTAAAGAAGCTTATACTATTATCTCAAAGGGTGGTGGGAATTCAATCAGGTGCCCGGCGTATGGTGGATGCTTGATTAAAAGTGAGGTCTTTCCCACTGTAAGAGAAATCACTGATGGGGGTTATGCCATCACCGAGAGCTGCCAGACTAGCTGGGTCACTGGAAGCCCTGGGTCCAAACTCCAGAATCCGCTCCCCAGAGAGAAGCTGTCAAAGAGCAATTGAATCATGAGCTGCTGCCCCAGAAGGTGTTGTTCTCAAGCTGGGACCTGTGTCTTCACTTTTCCCTTCTGCAGAGGGACCGTGGCTCTGGATGGGGGTGCCGGATGCCCTCTCTGGATGAGAAAGGCCTCTTTCAGGAAGGCTCCCGCTCTGGCACCAGTGACCCAAGTCATAAAGGTGATTCATTTCCCAGTTTCCAAGGCTTCAAAGCAACATATATGAAGGGCCATGGGTGGAGGGAGGCGCCCACTCTCCCCTCCAGCAGCCTTGGTGCTACAAGGAGCACTCAGAGGTATTGAACTGCTCCTTGAGTTTCAATGGAGGTGTGAATGTTAGGCATACACTTAACCACTCACCCCTGGCGCTGGGTGGAGATTCTTGGGCATACCTGCCAAAGTGTTGTGCTGGAGTTATTTTCCACTGAAATACCGTAATAAAAAAAAAAAATTCCAAAGACGAAACTGTAGATTCAGGGACTGCAAGCTTCTGGCAATCTCTTGTATTAAGAGGCCCTTCCCCTAGCTCTGCATTCCAACCATGATACATAAAGGGGCTGAAGGCTAGACCCTTAGTAAATCATGCTTTTGTGGGGAATGGGTGAAGCCTGGAGGACACCACCCCCCTTTCAAATGGACCCTGGCAGGCAGGCCCCCACAAAATGCTCTTTGGCAGGCCCAGCTCGTGGGAAAATGTGATTTCCTGCCTGCTGTGGATGCCTGGGAGTCTGTGCATTTTTTTCGTCTCTTCCCTGCTCTGCTGTGGGATTTGGGGGAATCTAAGGCATCTCTCTGCATTTCACGTAGCACTGCTTAGTCTGTATGAAGCAGCCATAGGGAAAGAGTCTGTGGAATTTGAGGTGAGACCAAACTAAGCCTCACTCTCAGCTTTCTGCCTAGCAGCTGTGTGAGCATGGACAAATCACTTAACCTCTCTGTGCCTCTGTGTTTGCTCATTCCATAAAAATGCCTCCTCTTTTTGGGGGGGTTGTTTTGGGGTTGCAAAGAGACAAGGTATATAAAATACCCCTACAGTGTTTGGCAAACAGGAAACCTTGCTTTCCTTACTTCTATAATGTTCTTTGTTCTTTAAATGAACGAGACAGTAACTTAGAAAATTAATTGTTTTCTCAGATGTAAGAAGATCAGTGAAGGGTCACTGTTCTTCCCAAGGATATATTAATATTCCCAACTCTTAAATATATTGAATATTTGTAAGTTATAATATATTTTTTTCTCAATTTTGCATTTATATCTGTGATTGTCTCTTCCTCCTCAGGGAAAATAACACCATATTAGGTGGCCGGTCCTATTCAGAAATAATAACAGTGGAATCTTTCAAATTTTGGTTACTTGCATCTCATTTATAAAAGTTTTTCATATGTCTTACAATAAAATCACAAATTCAATGGGATCAGCAAACATGAACACTGAGAGAGTATGGGTAGCATAAATTCAACACAGAGTCCCCGGCTAGGGAGCCTGAAAAGTCTCTGGTCAATTGCCCAGCCCTCAAAGCCCTCTGAGGAAGAGAGATTAGACCTCAGGATGCAAAGGCTCGGGGGAGTAAGGAATGAGGTGTGAAGCTCCCTTAATGGAGGAAAGAACATCTCCCCTGGGTCTCCTAAGGTTTATTCCCTCAGATTTCCAGGAAGCAAAGAGCACACATCCCCAGCCAGTATTATTGGCTCCGTTCTCTGAGTATAATGACATATGGTAATTGACATTACTATATCAGTACAATTTCCAACAACTTAAAAACAGTGGATTAAGTCAGCGCTCAGTGAAAAGATATCTCCTACCAATAGTGTTCAATCCAACCTACCCTTCCTAAACTGCTCTGTTAATTATTTACATGGAAATTTCTGGATCTGCCCTAGCGATGATAACTATTAGACTGTTGCAGGAATGTTTTAAGACAGCATTCTTAAAATACAGCAAGGCACCATAAAGTGATCAAAAGAAAGGAAGAAAATAATAGTCAAATAAAAGGAAAAAACAGATTCAGAATGACCTACACAATTGTTAGGAAGATGCCACAAATTTTTCAAGTCTCTCACTTGTCACTGGAAAACAAAAATGGACTCTGAGAAACAAACTGAGGGCTTCAGAGGGGAGGGGGGTGGGGGAATGGGATAGGCTGGTGATGGGTAGTAAGGAGGGCACGTATTGCATGGTGCACTGGGTGTTACACGCAACTAATGAATCATTGAACTTTACATCAAAAAAATGTTTTTAATTAAAAAAATAAAAAATAAATAAAAAAGAATCACAAGCAAATAAATAAGTAAAACAAAAAAAGACAGTCACACAGTTTTATGTCCCCGGAAGAAAGAGATTTATGCACTAGATACAGACCATGCCTTCTCTCCAGTCCTGCCAAACCTTTGCAAAGTAGCTGGTATCACCTCTGTGACTGTAGTAGGAATCAGAGGAACAGAAATCTAGCCCAAGGTCCTACAGGTGATGTAAGATTTGAAGCCAGATGTGTTTGGTTTGTAAGTCTGTGTTCTTGCCACTGAAGGATGCTGGTCCTCTTCTATGGGCCTGGTGAAGCTGCAGTGGGTGTAACACAGTCCTTTTTTGGAATTCACTGGGATCTTTGCAGAGATTCTAGGAGCAAGGTGTGAGGTTCCAAAGGGGTTACATGAGAGGAGGTAGGCAACAAACTTACCAGTTTACGTGTGTGTGTGTGTGTCAGTGTGTGTCTGTGTGTGTTCAGCACTCACATCAGGGTGAAGTTCAACGACACACAGAACTGGCCAAAAGCCAAGGTAAGGGTCTCTTGGGCTGAACTTTCAGGTTTTTGAACAAGTTTCTAAATTCTGTCATCTTCACCTGCCACCTCTCTATGTTCTCTTGAGAGAGCATAAATGAGGCCTTTCCCCCCCATCTTATCTCCTATCAGAGATTTGGGGAAGTTTGGGAAATTGGAATTGATATCTGATACTGTCCTAATCCCAGCTTTGCAGCTCCCCAGCACGCTCATTCCTGAGATATGGGTTTTTTCTACTCTTGTCAGAGACGGACTTCTGTATTTGTAGAATGAATATTGGAGTTTCACTATGCTTCTTTGCTTTTTTTTTCCCCCCAAGGTTTCCAGTATTCTCACTGGGAGAAAATTGAGTCAATGGCCCAGTTTCAAGGTCTATGTTAGAAGAAGTGGTCTAGTAGAAATTGATGATACAGCTGTGGCCATTTTTAGGGTTTTAGATATTTGTTATTCAACTCCTTTTCCCTGGTGGAGACTGATCCCTATATCACAGCATATATGATCTGGTACAAAAGTGGTTCTCATGGCCCTCTTCCCTCTGCTGGCTCCCACAAGCAGTCCTCCAGTGCAATCAGAATGTAAGTTGTGCTCTTATCAGCCAATGAGAGTCTTGCTGCCAAAGTCATGGGCCAGTCAAGGTCAGATCATTGCAGTGACAGTGTTGGCAGTGCCATCCTAGTAGTAGTGACAATGACATTGGCTGGGACCATGGACATGGGGGTCATATCGATGCTAGAAGTCATGCCTCACCTGAATGTTCCAGCAGTGTGAGTGTTCTGTGTGTCCCTATGCAGTGTCTAGAGCTGCTTCAGTCCCTGCTACTGTCCAAGTCTTGGGCTCTACATTTTCCATCACTTCTAGGAGATACCCTCTATCCTTCCAACAAATCTGTACCCTGTTTGATTTGGCCATAATCTTTTTTCCATCCTTTGCAATAGAAACCCATGATGAGTATAGGAACTAACAATGACTGAATACTTACTTTCCTGGCAAGTCCTGTGTTAAATGTTTTAACCTCTGTTATAATTGGCTTTCCACTGAACCTTATGAGATTAATTACTATTATTTGCATTTTATAGATGTGAATCTTAAGACTGAAAAAAGATACTAAGAAACTAAGCTAATAGTTCATTTCCTCCGAGTGTTTATCAGAAGCTAACATTTTAAAGTACCATCTCATTTAATCTGCACAACCTTCCAGATTAAGTAAAACCATATTTCAATGTCTCTAAGACAACACTGATTGCAAAATGTGCCATTCTTTACATACTGCTAAGAAAGGAAAATGCCTCCAATTAAACGATGGCATGTCGTTAATTGTAAGATACATTCCGATATCAAAGATATTAATTTAGAAAAATATATTTCAGAATAGATGCATTATAGCATGTCATTACCCCTATTTAAAGATGGGGTAACCAGGAACTGAGGCTCAGAAAGTTTTAGAGACCTGCCTGAGGTCACATAGTTTGCACATGGAGACAAAAGGATTTAAACCCAAATCCATCTGGCTGCAAAGCTTGACTTAAGTCATTACCCACTACTCCATATTGCTTTATAGTCATCTAGAAATCTAGTAGTAGGATTGAAATTCAAACTCGTGCTCCTCTGACTCCAAATTCATAATGGATAAAATGTCATGAGTATCCATTATATGTCAGGTACGGTGCCTAGCAGTTTATGGGGGCTACTTGACTTAATATGCATAATAAAGCTGTACAGTAGAGGTTACTATTCCCATTTTGCAGGTAAAGAGATTGAGACAGGCTTGCTAAAAGCCACAGTGAAGAGCAGAGCCAAGAAGTAATTCTGGGTCCTTCTGTCTTCTAAGACACGTGCTCCACTATTTGACATTGCTGTTTGTTTTATCTACAGGTGAACTTTGCAAAAAGTGTTCACAGAGAAGGGACAATGCTTATCTAAAGAAATGAATTCCTATTGAAGGAATTGCAGACATTGATATATAGGTGTCTCATATCACACCCCAAAGACTACTACTACCCAGACTATTACTCAGGCAAAGGAGGGTTTTTGTGCCTCTTTCCTTCACCTCCCTCCTCTGCCCAATTCGGTGAAATTATGTAGCTACAGGAACCACGAAGGCTGTAGCTTTCCTAATTGGATGTGCTAAACTAACACGTGAATCAAGTAGGTCTCTAAAGTCTAAATAAAGAAATGGGAAGGGTTCAGTACCCTCCCCCTTCTAGGCACCTTGAGAATTTTTCCACTGTTTTGCATTGGGCTTCATGGTACTTACAGCTCACTAACATTACTGCCTCCTGTCTTAGTTATGATTGTCCCCAGAAGTAGACCTTGTGATGAGGACTCCGGGCCAGGTAGTACATACGGAAAATGATCCCAGGAAGTCCAATAAGTGATCAAAGAAAGCAAGACAGGAAAAGCAGAAAAAACAAAGAGTGTATTCCTAAGCGACTCACTGCAGGGGGCCACTGCTGGGCTGTCACTGAGGAACTCTGTAAACACGAGTCAAATGATGACAGTGAGGGATCCGGAAGCTGGAATATGGTCCTCTGCCTCCTGTCTCATGGCTGAGGATTTTCTCTTGGGACATGAAATCCCTAGTGCTTCTGGGTTTCACCTATGTGTATTGGCACAAAATCCCATTGATGTGGGAGAAAGTTCTCAGATGGAGAAGCAGAGAGCTGCAGGTACGTGCAGGAAAAAGCTGTGAGACACCAGGAACTGTTCATGGCAGCTGCTGGTAAACTCACATGTCCCTTAGAGAAGGAGATGGCTCTCAGCCCAATTTTGTACACCTTCTTGCCATGGACCAAGAGTTATGTTACTGTCTTTATTTTCATTACCCAACTCCATCCTCGTGTAGGTGTCAGTTGCCCTAATAAAGTCTATTCTGCCTAAAGTCAGAGACTGTGTTTTATCTGTCCCGTCTCTGCACCTCCAGAGCCTGGCACAGTCTGATTGGAGCACAATGATAATGTGAAGAGTGAGGGAAAGAGCTACCAATGAAATGACATGGAGGTGAAAGACCATATAGCCTTTTCCAACAATTCAGGCGGAGTAGTGGAACACCACTGCAGAATCCATTGCTTTGATGGGATTGAGCAAATGCAAAATGACCCCAATTCTTCACTCTTCCTATATCCTCACCCTTAGTCATATAACTTTGCCTCTTACTCTGACTCTGGGACTGGCCATGTAACTTGTTTTAGCCAATGGGGTGTTAGCATGCATGATGCAAAGGCAGGTTTGAAAGAGCTTGTGTGATTGACCTTGGCTGCTTTTGTAGCTTTGCCATCGCTATGGGAACAGAGCTGGATTCACTTCTAAGAGAATGAAGGACCAGTGGAGCAGAACCAAGTTACCTTGACTGTCCTGGCTGAGGCCATGCTCGACCGACCGACAGCCTGTAGACCCCAGATGTATAAGAGACGGCTAGACAAGCAACAGTGCTACCAGGAAACCCATAGCTGAACATACACCAATGGGCAAACCTAGGTGAAATCAACTGATGCTCATTCCCGAGCCCCTGAACCTCGCAATACAGGAGCAAAATAAGGATTTATTATAGTAGGCCACTGAGGTTTGTGATCATTTGTAGAACAGCGTTTTTGTGGCAACAAGTAACTGATACACCCCATACAGAGTACGCAGGGGAATAAACAGAGAAATGGCAAAGTGCTATTTGAAAGGCAGGTGCTGGGCAGCCAGCTAGTCGCACTCAGCAGCTACATGACTCCCTTGGGGTCACCAACCTAAAGCATGTGTGATTAACGTTAGTGCATCAATAAATTTACCTATTATTACATGTCCTCAGCTGTTTGGGTCACTTGTCACTGGTCGAAGCTGCAAACATTAAGGCTGTAAATGGCTGGAGTGGAGGGTTTGTAGGGCAGGGGAGCAGAGTGAGATGAGGTTGGCAACAGAAATAGCAGCCAGACACCGATGAGTTTGGATGCTTTCCTGGAGTTACCAGGATGCTCAGGGGATTAATGAATGTCAGCTGAATGAATGAATTCTGGGAACGATGGACATTTCCTGGCATTACTCAAGTAGGGTGGGTCCCTCCTTTACCTCTGTGAAAAACTGGCTCTGTTAGTTAGTGAAAATGCCATCTGCTGCTGCAAATTTTACTGGCCTCCTGGGCTTTTTTTTTTTTTTTTTTTTTTGAGTAATATTTGCCAGGTTATGTAGCATATAATCAGAGACATAGGGCACCTTTAAATGGTGTAATTTTTCAAGGCAGAAAAGCCTTCTGTTAAAGATGAGACGGGAAGAAGACCAAATCAAATAACAATTATGAATAATACACTACTCAGCCCATAACAAAAGACTCTGGATTTTATAATATGTTCCTGCCAAAGGCCATGTGTAATATTTCCTTGTTAGTAGTTCCCAACCGCTATGAAATCCACAAAACCTCTCCCAGCTGCTGAAGACTTATTCTCTGTCCTGTCCCATTCTGGGACATATCCATAAGGTTTAGAAAATATGACTAAGATTGCCAACTTGAATGACACTAATAGTAATTTTCTAAGGCTTTGGAGAGAGATGTGAGGAAACCACAGTGCATGTCTGTTTAAAAACTGTTCTGTCTAATGGTTTGTAGTGTTCCAAAGGTTTGGGGAGGGAGGTCAAGACAGAACTATTTAATAAGCTGCCTTTCAAGAACCTGAGTGATGTTGGCATTACATTAATAATCAGCACAAATTAAATTACATTAAAACCTGAGGTTTGAAACTAAAGCATTAAGGATTTGAGCAGGTAGACAAATTTACTTCTATTTTTTTAAAAGAGCTTCATAGGACTTTAATGCACATAAGGAAGTTATGACTTCTTTCCTATAGGATGAGGTTATAGTACATCTTTCTGCTTGAGTCAAACTTCTCTCAGTAGAGAACAGAAATATAAGAATATTTAGAAATATAAAAACATAAACACAAGAAGTACAAGAATGCCCTCCTAAGAATAAAACACCAAATGAGAAGAAAACACCTTGAAAGTAATTGAGAAAACATTTGGAGCATCCATTCCCCCTTTCTTTGGCATTTCTAACAGATTGTTTGTGATATCTACTGAAAACCAACGTTTATGGGGCCAGTGACTAAGCCAGGCACTATGCTAAGCACATGTATTAACTTATTTAATTCTTACAGCAATATTTTGAAGTGGGTACTATTTTTATCCTCACTTTGTAGATAAGGAACTTGAGGCTAAGAAACCTTAAGTGTGTTGCCCAAGGTCACACAGTGAGAGGCAATACCGCTGGTCAACCCCATGTCAGGGTGATGCCACAATTCGTCATTTAATCATCATGTTCAAATATTGACATCTTTTGACACTCCATCTGTTCTGAAAGCAAAGTTCTGATGACCCTTGAATTCCAACAAAAAAAGGAGGTTAGGACTATTTTCTATTGACTGTTGGAAATATTCCAGTTAGCTGAAGCAGTTATCGATAATAATTGCAGGGTAGTCAAGAAACCTTTTAGTACGTACCTAGGTATTACTGTTTCTTTAAAACTTTGCTATAAGTACTTAGCGATTCATGGCTAGTTAAATTAAATTGTTTTCTAGATTGGAAAACATTATCTTTAATGGATAAGGTATAATTACCTAGGAGGTTTTCTATATCGCTACTCAGCCTAAAGAAAGCTTAGTCATTTAGTCCTCAAAGCAATGGAGCAAGGAACTTGGGGGCGTCTTCTATAATCTTGCAACGTTAAATCAATAATGTAGTTATTGACACCACAGAAAGTGCCAAGGACCTTGAATTCACAGGATCTTCACACTCAGGGGGACAGTGGCAGGGCACTTTTCACCGTCACTTCACCTGTGGAGATGACAGCTGACATGTGTCTCCATACATCACCTTATTGTCCCAAAGTAAGAGTTAGCGCCCTCCCTTGCTTTTGCTGACATTCCTGCATATCCTGACAAGCTCTTACTTCTTTCATGATGCCAGTCCTTGCATTCTTGTCTGGAAAATAAAGTCCAGATGAATATGTCCAGAGGTATTTTAATATAGGATTTTTAATATATTTAGGTGTGGTGAAGCCAAGAGATCAGGGAAGGACTGCTATTGAAAAGGCATTGTTTTACTCAGAGATCCCAGGAGAAAGGAGGATACCATAGCAGGCCACCAGAGAAGCACCAGACTCAGTCAGGAGGCAGAACGTGGGGAGGAGATTTGGACAGAAGTTTTTATTTTATGGTTTCCATGGGAAGAAACAGTCAAGGCAGGGTAAGCAGACTTTGGATTGGCCAGTCTGCATAATGTCAGTGACCTCTGGAGTGGAAGGGGCTGTCCCTCGTTGTCTGGTACCTCCAAGGTACCAGGGTCAGCAATTCCCCAGATGCCAAAGCATCAGAATAGAGAAAATAAAAGATATGGTTAATACAAGAGAGAAGTTGAAGAGTTCGTCTTCCTAACAGCAAATGCAGCTCCTACATGCACATACCCATGTGTGTTCATACATGTGAGTGTCCGTGTGGCCATGCCCGATTAGCTGGCCTCACAGGCTTACCTGAAGTCCTAGAATTTCCAGTGATTCAATATGCATTTCTAGGAAATGAGGCTTCCACATGGACCATGCTATAAATAGCATGGGTCCCCCCACTCATCTTTCACTGGCTTGGCGTGGCTCCAAGGATTGTGTCTGGGGAACACAAGCAGACACTACAGATTCTTCTTCCTCTTCTAGAAGGTCATCAATTTTGGGTGGAATTGGAGGTCTAGATCGTGGCAGTCATCATTTTAACCTCTCATTTCGAGGAGCTTTTGTCAAACTGAGTGCTGCTGTCATTGTTGAAAATGAAGATGGCTCTTCCCTCTCCTCCTCCTTTTTAGTGTGACCAGATGTTGTCCTTAAGAGTTGAGCTTTTTTTTTTTTTTTAAGTAAGCTCTACGCCCAACATGGGGCTTGAACTCATGATGATGAGCAGACCCTGACATCACAGGCTCTACCGACTGAGCCAGCCAGGTGCCCCAAGAGTTGAACATTTTAATTCATCAATGTTTTCCTTCTGTCCTTCTCTATGAATATTTATGTAATTTTTTAATAATAGTATTTTTTATTATATTATGTTAGTCACCATACAGTACATCCCTAGTTTTTGATGTAAAGTTCCATGATTCATCACTTGCGTATAACACCCAGTGCACCATGCAATACGTGCCCTCCTTAATACCCATCACCGGCCTATCCCGAACCCCTCCCCTCCCCTCTGAAGCCCTCAGTTTGTTTCCCAGAGTCCATAGTCTCTCATGGTTCATTCCCCCTTCTTTTTACCCCCCCTTTCTTTATCCCTTTCTTCCCCTACCGATCTTCCTACTTCTTATGTTCCATAAATGAGTGAAACCATATGATAGTTGTCTTTCTCTGCTTGACTTATTTCGCTTAGCATTATCTCCTCCAGTCCCGTCCATGTTGCAGCAAATGTTGAGAAATTGTTCTTTTTGATGGCTAAGTAATATTCCATTGTATATATGGACCACATCTTCTTAATCCAGTCATCTGTTGAAGGACATCTTGGCTCCTTCCACGATTTAGCTATTGTGGACAATGCTGCTATGAACATTGGGGTGCATATGGCCCTTCTCTTCACTATGTCTGTATCTTTGGGGTAAATACCCAGTAGTGCAATTGCTGGATCATAGGGTAGCTCAATTTTTAACTTTTTAAGGGACCTCCACACTGTTTTCCAAAGTGGCTGTACCAACTTGCATTCCCACCAACAGTGTAAGAGGGATCCCCTTTCTCCACATCCTCTCCAACAATTGTTGTTTCCTGCCTTGTCAAGTTTTGCCATTCTAACTGGCATAAGGTGGTATCTCAATGTGGTTTTGATTTTAAATTCCCTGATGGCAATGATTTTGAACATTTTTTCATGTGTCTGTTAGCCATTTGTATGTCTTCATTGGAAAAGTGTCTGTTCATATCTTCTGCCCATTTTATGTATTAAATTCTGTAAGCCCACACAAATCCAGGCTCCTGGGGGTACACAAAGAGAAACCAAATAGAGAGTTTACAGCCTCATAGAGCTTCAAAGATAAACCTTAATAACATTCTCTGAATGTGAAAACATACTTATTCATTTGATAATTCAAGCTCCTGTTAGGCCTTAAATATCATCTTCCTTGAGAAATACACTGGTTGCAGTTGCCGTTAGGAAATACATTCAGATTTGTCCCCAGAAAGAGGGTGAACGACAGAAATGGCAGAGTCTGTATACGCAAGAAAATCAAGGCCCGTGGTTCTAGGATCGCATATCTGATTTCAAATTCCATCTCTGGGTCTTGCTAGTCCTAGGATTTGGGGCAAGTTGCTTAGGTACCTAAGACTTGGTTCTGTCATCTGTTTAAGAAAATAGTAATTATTAAAAATTTGTACAGGGGGAAAAAGAATTGAACAATTTAAGATTGTTGTCAGGATAACAGAAAATTTGCTGAAAACACTTGACGCTGTGCCCCCAGTGCATATTAAGGACACAGAAATAGTCTTTATTGTTTTTAACATTATTATGAACAAGGATGTATTTAAGCAGAAAACTGGTAAGCACTGATATCAGGGAAATCTGCGTCTCATTGCTGATTCTACCACTCACTGGTCGGTGTCATCCTGGGTATACTACCTAACGTTTCTGAACTAGAAATAATCAAACCTACCTTTCAAGGCTTTCCTGAAACTGGAAGATCATAAATGTGGCATGTCTTTAACTTACTCTTTTCTGGTTTCCATTAGAAGTGGTAGCTATAATTATTCGCATTATCTGGCGATTAACTAACAGTCTTACACTCCTGGAATGTCAGCCAAGCATTTCTGAGGGAGAGGAGAACAGCGGCCGGAGGTAAAAGGATCCTTTTGCTTTTTATGATGCTCTGGCTTCTTTTGGCACAGCTTGCGTAGAGGTCACTGGTTGGCCTCTGTACAGGATGCCTGTGGTTCTACCCACCCAACCCGCTGAGCCTCTGGTCCAGCTTCCAGGACCTGCGTTGATGGCTGTCTCTGCGGCTACCTATGGCCACAATTGGAGAAAGTCCAGACGGCTGGGGGTGGGGAGGGGTTCGTGTGTGACTCTGTGCTCCTGGATGCCTGTCAGTGGACTCATTTTGTTGAAGGAATGTGTAATATGTACTGAGATTATGTGGGACCTCTGGGTGGGAGGACACTCAGGGCCAAGGGGCCCCAAAGCCGGGGCAAAATGAGGTAGGTAGCAGGCCGTGTGGCTAGGTCCTCATGTGACATAGTTACCAGTCCAACCTGAAAGGATTTTTCTCTTTCCTGAGTCAGAGAGCCTGCGAAGTTTCTATGAATAGAGCCAGGGATGAAAGAGGATAGAAGAAAAAAGGCGGGTGAAGAATCCAGAACGAGGAGATCTGCGTTTGAAGGTGGGTTCTCCCTTAGCTGTGTGGCTAAGCTATGTGAACTTGTGTGAGTGTTTTTATCACCCCTCACCTGTAAATTGGGTATCACAGCGTGTGAAGTCTCGTAGACCTCTTTTAGGGAGCAAATGAAACACTTGTCAGTTTTTTTTGATCATGACTCTGACATTTTGAACCAAAGGTTACAATCCAGGGATGCGCTTCATTTGCCAGTGAGGATTTCAGGAAAAGGTACACTCAAACACTGCTGGTGGAAATGTGGGTTCATGTAAATTTCAGTGCAAATAGTGTGAGTATTATTAATAATTATATATCAGTACATGGATATCAATTAAATATAAAATATGTAAGTACATAGGCAATTCTATTCAGAAATCCCATCTCTGTGAATCTACCCATAGAAATAACAAAACACTGCTCTCTACTAGTATATGTGTATGAATCTAAGGGGCGAACGTAATCTACATGTTATCAGTACGTACGTGTAAGTGTCTAAGTTATAGCATCATTAGAGTGGCAAAAACCCATAAACGAAGTAAATAGCCATGAACAGGGGAATGGTTGAATGAAGTGTGGAACAATTAGAAGGATAGCAATGAACTAGGAGAAATTCTCACAACTCTGTCTTGATAGCACTTCCCCTCCCGTTGGCCTTCCATTTCTTCACTTCTTTGTGCACTAGAACACTTTGAAAGAGCATTGTCTCTGCTCCCTGACCTCAACTCCTCTCCTTTCTATTCTCTTCAACCCACCACTTCTATCTCCTCCGTTTTAGCAAGGTTGCTCTTGTAAGGTCGCATCCAGAGGTTAGTTCTGAGAACTCTTCTAGAATCCTCAGCAGCATTTGACATAGTTGATCACTCCTTCCTCTGGAAACACTTTCTTCACTAGGCTTCAGGGAAATTTAAGCCTCTTGGTTTTCTTGCTACATTACAGGTTGCTCCTTTTCAGCCTCCTCTTGTGGTTCCTTTCTTTGGCCTTGTCTTAAGGTTGAGTGTCCCTGGGCTCAGTCCTTGTTCTTCCCTCCCCTAAACTAGACTCACTTTCTGGGTGATCTCCAGACTGATGGCTTATGTAACAACTGTATGCTCACAACTAATGACTTTTATCCAGTACATAACAGGGCTTTGAATATTTGTAGAAAGATGAAAGAAAGAAGGAAGGAAAGAAGGAAGGGAGGGAGGGAGGAAGGTTTGCTGACTTAAAAAGGTGCACTCCACACACACAAGACAACGAAATATAAGCATACAGGTCGTGGAGCACAGACAGCATGGGTTCAAATTTGGAATCTTTCACTTCCAGGCTATATAATTTGGGGCAAGTTATTTAATTTTCTGATGCTTCAATTTCCGCCTCTAAAATAAGGAGAACGACAGCTTTGTCACTTGTTTGGAGGTATTTGGATATTTAAATATGCTGGGACATATAAAATGCTTAAAACAGCAGCTGGAAAATTATGAATGTTTCTAAGTATTGGCTATCATCACATAAAGGTGGAACCATTATCTAATAGAAGACCTGCTCTGAGACGATCCTAATGACTTAAAAAGGGTGAAAATATACATCCAAACTCATGATGTACTGTATGTTGTCTAATTGAATTTAATTTTTTTAAAAGGGATAAAAATATAATCAAGCAAGACTCCAGTGCTCAAACCATAAAGTGGAATGATTACACACACTTATGGATCTCTATTTGAGAAAGATATCACAGATAATGTTAACAAATGAGTGACACATGGGGCATCTGGGTGGTACAGCGGTTAAGCGTCTGCCTTCGGCTCAGGGCGTGATCCCGGCGTTATGGGATCGAGCCCCACATCAGGATCCTCAGCTATGAGCCTGCTTCTTCCTCTCCCACTCCCCCTGCTTGTGTTCCCCCTCTCGCTGGCTGTCTCTATCTCTGTCGAATAAATAAATAAAATCTTTAAAAAAAAAAAAAACAAATGGGTGACACGTTGGGAGAAGATATTTTTAATATTAAAATTGACAAGGGATTCATTTCTAGATATACTTTAACTCCAAATTAACAGACTAAAGCAGGACACTCATAGGGAAATGGACAAAGTAACCAGGCAATGTACAGACATCGACGTCCAATTGTTTGAAAAGTATTCGAAAATATGCTTGAGCTCAATAGAAATAGCAGGACTGAACATTAGAACAGCGAGATACTACTTTACTGCCGTTCGAATGGCAAAACTGGAAATGTTGGGATTATCCATCATTGTCAAGGCTTGGAGAGAGCAGGAATTTTTACGCACTATTGATGAAAAATAAATTGGAATGACCATTCCGAAAAACAATTAGTCAATATTTAGCTAAAATAAGTATTTCTTTTCTCTGTGATCTAGCCAGCCTACTCCTGTGTCTAGATTCCAGAACAATTCTTGCAAACGTTCATAAGGGATTGTGTACAAGCTTATTTTTCCGAGTGTTATTTTTGGTGGCAGAGAACTAAAGTTAACCAGGACCAGCCCCTAAGGAAATAAATAAGTGATAGATGCCCAACTCAGAAAAACTATAGGCATCAATAAGAAACACAAACTAGATGTTCACAACCACACGGATGGATCACCCTCAAAGAATACTAAGTTAGGAAAAAAAGATGAATCACAACATAATACCATTTGTGTGAATTAAAACACACATATGTGAAACAACATTGGGTATTGTAAGAGAACATATTCCAGGGAAAACATTAAACTCTTTGTGTCGGGCATCTATGGGCTATGGAATAGGGCTCAGCAACCCAGAACTGGGGAAATGGGACTCAAACTCCAGTGTCACCTGAAATGATAGATAAAGCCATTGTGCTTAGAATGATTAGTTCAGCTCCCTACACTTAAAATCTAATTTAAAAATAAACAACAAAAAGACAAATTTTGCTACGTAAACATTTATATGATGCGAAAAAGAAAAACATTTCAACACATACGCCCAACGGTCTTTACTCCATACATTCCAGAGTGCTAAAAGCAAAATTAAACATCTTTGACATGATTTAAAAATGGAACATCGCGTATTAGTACTCTTGCGCCATCTCTTCTTGGAGTTATCTTTTAAAAATCAACGTTCAAAAGGAGTGTCAACTTTTTATGGCCCCAGAATTATACTTCTCTTTGTAGTTACACAGACCGCAGATGTTTCCGTACGTTTGTAAATGGGCCAGGCCTGAGAAACTATTTACAAAACTGAAGTCAGCAGACCAAATGCAAGCAAGCGTCCGCTGAATGTTTGAATCCATATATCCAAAGACCGTATAAAGTGGTTTAGCGGGTTCAAGCACAATTGTCACATCATCTGTGTTTCAGTCCTGTCTCTCCTTATAAACATTTGCTAATTGTTAACTTCATCAGGACACCTCCTCTTTGATCAGATGCTTTCGATTTATCTCCCTCAGTCTCTGCAACTTTCCTTGGCTTCTGTTAATTGACCAAGTTCTGCCTGCTCTCTGAAAGTAATCTGCAGGAATACTTTCCAAGGTGTTCCCCCATTAAAAGTGGTGTATTCAAAAACATCTTGGCTTTCTTCTCTACCTAGAGTCATCTGGATACCCAACCTTTGGCTGAGAGGACGGGAGTTGCTGCAGCCAACCGGAGGAGATATCACCTGTAAAATGCAAGAGATGATTCAAAACCATTTTTCAAGGCTCCTGGGAAAATAATCACACTGGAATAGCTTAGGAGTGTAAGTGTGTGAAGCCGGATATTTAATCACCTATGCATTCCTTTTGCGGTATTCACCGAAAGACCATCAGCCTCTAGAGGAGCCCAGTAGACTGGCCAATGTTCACATTCATTCTCCCCTCTGTTGGCAGCCAAATAAATGCCTGGAGTTCTTCTTCCCAACAGAGGCTACACATCTCAGACACATATTGCTAAGAATCATTTTTAGATTTATGGGTTTTGCAATGCCAAGTGTGTGTGTGTGTGTGTGTGACAAAATATCCTATCAGTGATAACGAGATTATTGAAATAAAGTAGACTTCTTTTGTTGAACAATCCTGTACTAGTCAGGGTACTTATAAAGAAGAACCTTAAGGAATATGATATGCATGGAAGTTAAGGTTTGAAATAGCAAAAAAGTAGATTCCCTCAAAGCAGCCATGAATGCACAAGCTCCACAAAAGAAATAGGAACTTTGAAAAGCTACACTAAGGCAAAATAAAAGAACACTCTTTCTTGTCCATTTTGCCTACAGATAATGTAAAGATTAAAGAGAAGATAGTCGACATTCAGAAAAACTCTGGTTTGGGAATAAGCACTGTGTGTGCTTACAGTTTAGTTCTCCCCAACTTCCATTTGAGGTGGGAATTTTTATTCTAGTTACGCAGAGGAGAAGCTCCAGTTCCAAATGGGGAAGTGACTTTCCAATGAACATACAATTTGGATGCGTGGAGCCAAGTCTTGAATCATATCAGACGATAAGCTTCTAGAGGTCGGGCCCTTTTTCTGTCTTTATTACTGAACTCTTAGAATGTAAACCACTACCTAAGAGTAATGGACCCCCATGAATATTTAATGAAGTAATGAGTGAATAAATGAATACTTAATTAAATAATTGAACGGAATGATTTCAAGAAACTTTCTCTAATCCTTTATGATATGGAACTTCAGTAGTTACAACTCATGGCGGCTGACACATGGCTGGAAATAAGAAGACCTGATGGAATTCACTTACTGATACCGAACTCGTTGCATAAAGTGCAGCCAAATAGCAGGGTTTGGGGCATCCCTGCGATGAGCGGAGTTGATAGCACTTGTTGCCGGCTCCGATGGCTATATGGAAGCCCTTCCATAGAGACTTTAATACCTCTTCAATGAGGGAAAATGTATTTAGAAAATGGAGTTGATCTTACAATAAATTCCTAAAAGACTTACTCTGAGCTCTGCTTAAAATGCAGTCTATTAATGGATGGACTTTAAAAAGAACTCTTTTCTTCTGGAAGACGGAGAAATAATATGGTCTAGAAAGCTACAATTAGCTAGTCTGCTAAGTGCATAGTGCTCTCTCTTCCTATTTGAGTGAGCGCATCTCTGTTTATGAATGATTTCCTCTGGTCATGTACTCGTTTGCTCTTATTGTTTTTCGTAACTTGCCTGGTTGTATCTTCTGCCTATTTTTTTTCCAGCAGGGAGGAGGTTCTTTTTTTTACTGGCAGAAGATTGATTTATATTCTACATATTAATTCCGTTTTGATTTTAAACATACGGGGAAAACTCTTATCCAATTGACAGCTTTATGTCAATTACATTTATGCCTCCGATCATTCTAGAGGTCACAATTTTTTGTGTGATGTTAGATAACGATCTAGATTCATTTTTCATGATAAAACGAACTCATACTATCTACCGTTCCTATTAATCACTTGTGCCAACTTTATCATATATTTAGATCTTATGTACTAATGACTTTGTCTCAGAGCTATTTATTATCTTCCATTAGTCAATTTGCCTGTTATTACACCAAGAAAACACTATTTTGATTACCATGATCTCGCTGCCTGTCTTAATCTGTGGTAAGAGTAAGTTTCCTCCCTTTACTGTCTTTAAGGTTCCCTTAGTGATTTTTAGTCTATATAAATTTCAAGTTTTCAAGCATGGAAATGTCTCCACTTATTCAAACCATTGTCTATGTCCTTTATTAGAGTGTTAACATGTTGTCTTTAGGGATCTTATTATTCTGGTTAATTCCTAGATAGTTCAATACTATTGGGCATTATAGAATATCTTATTTTTTGAACATTTTTAGCTACTTATTTCTTGCATAAAAAATAAAAATAACAGTGATGTTTGTAGGGTGATATTGTACAGGTATCTTTGTTGAACTCTTAAGTCTATTGGTTTATCTTGCAGATTCCATTACTTTTTACTGTCATTCACTTCATTTATATATAATTCAACTCATATATATATATATATGTATGTATGTATATATACACACACACACCCTTATGTATACAAAAGCATGAATAAATACATTGTTGGCACAATTATTTTGAATAATCTGTTATCTGTTAGATCAATTAAGAAAAAGAAAAAGAAAAGCTTTTATCTCCACTTATTCCTTCTTTGATGTCCTTCCTTTATGCAGACCCAAGTGTGTGACCTATATCATTTTCCTTCCCTCTAAGGAACTTCTGCTAACATTTCTTCCAAGGCAAGTCTGCTGGCAAAAGAATTCCCTCAATATTTGTTTGTCTAAGAAAGTTTTTGTTTCTCCTTCACTTTTGAAAGATAATTTTGCAAGATACAGAATTCTAGGTGGGCAGGGGTTTTTATTTTGACATTTTCAATACTTCACTCCAGGGGCGCCTGGGTGGCTCAGTCAGTGAAGTGTCTGCCTTTGGCTCAGGTCATGATCCCAGAGTCCTCCCCTCACATGCACTCATGCTCTCTCTCTCTCTCTCTCTCTCCCATAAGTAAATAAATCTTTTTTAAAAAACAAAGTATGTTTTGTTATCATTTAGGTATGGCAAAGCCAACTGTCAGGAGACGAATGCCATTGAATAAATAGTTTGTTACTCGCAGATCTCAAGACGAGGGGTCATGCCACACCGTGGCAAGTGGAGCGCAGGGGGATTGAAGAATTGAGGTCAGTCAGGAGGTAGAGGGAGAGGGGAGACTGTGACAAGGACCTTTAGTGTGGTTTCTGCAAGAAGGAAAGGGCTGGTGAGACAAGGTAAGCAGATTCAGGACTGGCTCATTTGAGTGATTTCAACTGGCTTAGGGTGTAGGGGTTGTCCTTAGTTGTCCTGGGGTGATGGTGGCCAGCAGATAGTGGCCTGGAGTAGGAGAGTTAGTTAAAGGAGGTGTTTGGGAGTATGGGCTCTGGACTAGAAAGTGAGGTCAGAGGCCAGGGGTTTGCAATGTTTAGAAAGCATCTAGCCCTGAGTGAGGCAGTCCTCCAGGGTCAGCAAGGCCCCAAGATGTCAAAAACAAAGGCTAAAAAGGCATGATTAATATGACATATCCACATACACACGTGTGTGTGTACACAGGTATTATAGCCGGGGTTATACAGTTGGGCTGGAAAAGAGAAGATGATTTTTCCAGTTGTGAAACAGCTGTCCAAACCTGGAATCTGACCTGGCGGTTCCACGTCTGACATCAGTGTGATATGCTGTCTACCATAGGAGCCATTCTGTTTGTGGTTTGAGCATGGCCTCACGGAATGGTGAGAGTCTGGCAGAGAGTCAGGGCCAGGTACATGAAGCAGAGTGCTGCCTTTGTGATGGGAGCAGAAGCCTCCTGCATGTTCCGCATTAAGGTTGGGAAGTTTGGCCAGACAGCTTGCAGAGGGGGAAGAGAGGAAAAGGATGAGCTAAGTGTCTTGAAATTATGACTTAGATTTGTTTTTAAATCATTCTATATTCTTGTTTAAATTGCTGTATAAGTAAAAAGGCATTCTTGTTGTGGTGGTGGTTGTTTTTCATGATGTGATTCTAATACATGCAATTTTCTGTTTTATTTAATTTTTGTAATTTTATTTTCAATTTTCTATTTTCAATGTCTGTGCCCGTGGCTGCAGGGAAGGCGTCAGCTGTGGCTGCAGGGACGGTCCAGTTGACTAAGGAAAGGTTGGCTTCTACATTTATTTGGGGTGTGCCAGCAAGAGTCCGCTCCTCTTGGGTTGCTGATGATGTTCAGCTTATTTATCTTTTTCTTTTGTTGCTCGTACTTTTGATGTCATATCTAAGAACCCATGGTGTACCCTAAGGTCGTGAAGACTTAAACCTGTTTTCTTCTACGACCTGTAGAGGTTAAGGTCTTACATTTAGGGTTCATACATTCCGAGTTGATTTTTGTATAGGGTGTGAGGTTGAGGTTCAAATTCATTTTGCATATGCCCCTCCTGTTGTCCCAGAAACATTTGTTGACAAGACTATTCTTTACCCATGGACAGTCTTAGAGCACTTGCTGAAAATCAATTGCATTTATTTTTGACTCTCAAATCTATTCCGTTGAGCTAAATGTTTTTACTTGTGCCAGTACCACACTGTCTTGATTACCATTGTTTTGTAGTAGGTTTTGAAATCAGGAAGTGTGAGTCTCACTAGTTTGTTCTTCTTTTCCTGGGTTATTATGGCTATTTGGGTCCCTGGATCAACCCAATCAAAAGACAGAGAAATCGGCTGGGATTCGAATAGCGATTGCATTGAATCTACAAACCAATTTGGAAAGGATTGCCATCTTAATGATATTAATTTTTCCACTCATAAACATAGGATGTCTTTCCAACTATTTAGGATTTCTACAATCGTTCAACAATGTTTTGTAGCTTTTAGAGTATGAGTTTTGCACTCATTTTGTTAAATTTATTTCCATGTATTTGATTCTTTTTCATACTATTGTAAATGGATTTATTTTGTTTATATCATTTTTGGATAATTTATTACAAGTATATAAAAATGCAATTGACATTTGTATATTGATCTTATATCTTGAAACCTTGCTGAACTCATTTATTTGTTGTGATAATTTTTTGACTGGATGTTTTGGAATTTTTTTACTTACAAGATTGTCATCTGCAAATAAGAAATAGTTTTATTTCTTCCTTTCTAGTCTGGATGCCCTTTATTTCATTTTCTTGCCTAATTGCTCTGATTAGAACTATAGCACAATGTTGAATAGAAGTGGTAAGAGAAAATTTCTTTGTCTTCTTCGAGGGAAAGAATCTATTCTTTCACCGCTGCATGTGTTATTAATGGTGAATTTTTTATCAATGCCCTTTATCAGATCGAGGAAGTACCCTTCAATTCCTGTTTATTTGATGTTTTAATCATGAAAGAGTTTTGAATTTTGTCTTCTTATTTACTTTTGCAACTCTTATATACTACTATTTGCATATGCTAATCACTCAGTAAGTAATAAATGCAATTCATGCATGCATGAATGGCTAAGTACAATCAGAGTTAAATGAAAAAGTGATTTCATTAATGGTTGAAAGGTAAAAAAAAAATAGATAATCACATTTAAGTGATTGTACTTCCTTAAATCTTACTTCACTTTTAATATAGCGCAGAGAAATAAATTTAAATAATAAAATTTGATGTTTTGTCAGTTTAATATACAACCCTGTAATAAATATAAAGCATCAATATTTGAGAAAGGATGTTTAAAAAAAAAAACTTAGAGATGCTCAACTTGAGACCATAACAGAAGCAATATTTTTCTTCTGATAAGCACTCATCCTATTTGCAAATCAAACTTATGAAGAGATGGAAAACCCTTAATCTGTTGTATCAGTCAGGAGAAGGCACAGACTCAGGCAGTAATAGGGCTGTTGGTTTATAAAAGAACCTCTGTGTTGTAGTTGTTTGTGAAGAAACTTAATGCTCTTGAAGAAAGCAGTCCCCGGTGAAAGCACTCCTTATTTTTAAACAAATTGCCTTTCATCCTTTATTTATTTGGGGGGCTTCTAAGACTGTCCAAATAGAAAGGCACATTGCTTCCTTTAAATAGCTAATATGAGATGAATCCAATTACAGTCCAGCCTGGCTGCAACTCTTCAGTCTAGAAATGCATGTTGTTCACAGAAGCAGAGAGATTAGCCAAGGGAGGAATGCGTCTGTTGTACTGAATGGAGACAAGTCATTGCTATAAGGGGCCAGCTGGTCTCCCTTTAGTCTTGGTGTTGCAGGAGATATGTATTGAATTTGCTTCCCCCCCCTTTCCTTCCTTCCTTCCTTCCTTCCTTCCTTCCTTCCTTCCTTCCTTCCTTCCCTCCCTCCTTCCTTCCCTCCTTCCTTCCCTATTTCCATATTTCATCCATCTTTTTCTCTTCTTCCTGTGTTGTGTCTTTCCTATCAATGTTTCTAGTGCCTCTAGTTTGTGCATAGCCTTGTGTTAGACACCATAAGCAATAAAAAGAAGAAAACCTAGCCCTTAACCTTGTTTTGCTATATGAAAACAATAAATACATGCACAAAAGGGGAAATATATAAAATAACCTTGTACAACTGAGTCTACTATTATCACCTTCAAGGTGGAGGTGGGCGGGGGGGAGTGGTGAGTGGAAAGGTGTCAGAACTGAGAAGTTTTTCTAACCACTTAAGGGCAGAGCCAACGAAACTTTTGAAAACATAGGCTTAAATACAAATAGGTACATTCATTTTCCCTGCCTGCTGTTTGGGAAGAATTGCAACTAAGTGAGACACCCTGCTTTGGAACCCGATACTGGGGATAAAAATTCCCACTAGAAGCAGAGTGACCATATAAAATTTATTTTCTAAATTGAGACCTGTTTGAGAGTGAGGGAGGTTGCTCTTAATAATTACAAGGGAAACAAGCATAAACTGGGACTGTCCTGGGCAAACCAAGATGAATGGGTAATCTAAAGGATGCTGATGGATGATTTTTTTAGTTTTCTCTGGGAGATGGTGGTGGTGGGGGTGCTTGAGAACTGGAAAATTTTATTCCAATTTAAAAACAAGCACATTATACTACTACCCACAAGGATTTTGTTTTTGTTTTTGTTATATTTTTAAAGTTTGGATCCTGTGACAAATGATACCCCCTCAGGAGTCGTTCTCTCCTCTGAGGGACCCCTGGATTCATTCTAGGCTAGAGAAAACAGGAAATGCAAAGACCCGGTGGTGGGAATAAGCTTGACGTGTCTCAGGAAAGGATACAAGGCCAACATGGCTGGAGAGACATGAGTAAAGAAAAGAGTGATGGGCAGGGGCAGCCCATGGAAGTCTGTTTCTCCTCCTCCCACCAAAAGGCACCAGAGCAGACAGAGAGGCTACATTACAACTTTCCTAGCTGAGTCCAGACACCGGCTTTGCCCTTTATGGACTTTGTACTCTTGCACCAGCTGTTCAACTCTGTCTGCCTCAGTTTCTTTAACTTTATTAGAAGAAAGATAATAGAACTACCTCAAGGAACTGTGAGGTTTGCAAGCAGGTTTAGAATGTCAGCAGAGGGGGGCGCCTGGGTGGCACAGCGGTTAAGCGTCTGCCTTCGGCTCAGGGCATGATCCCGGCGTTATGGGATGGAGCCCCGCATCAGGCTCTTCTGCTGGGAGCCTGCTTCTTCCTCTCCCACTCCCCCTGCTTGTGTTCCCTCTCTCGCTAGCTGTATCTATCTCTGTCAAATAAATAAATAAAATCTTAAAAAAAAAAAAAAGAATATCAGCAGAGGGACGCCTGGGTGGTGCAGTCGTTAAGCGTCTGCCTTCAGCTCGGGACCTGATCCCAGGGTCCTGGGATTGAGCCCCTCATCAGGCTCCCTGCTCTGCTGGGAGCCTGCTTCTTCCTCTCCCACTCCCCCTGCTGGTGTTCCCTCTCTCGCTGGCTGTCTCTCTCTCTCTCTGTCAAATAAATAAATAAAATCTTTAAAAAAAAAGAATGTCAGCAGAGCATAGAGTCACTATCTAAGTGTTCAAAAAACATTCGTGGTTGATACTGTTAATTTGTTTCAGTAAGGGCAGGGCCTTTTTCCAAGGGAGAAACAGGTCAGACCCAGGGGTTGATTTTTGAGACCATAGCACCTGGTCCAGAGTGTTTCTCCCACTAATGGGTCATTTTAGTACAAGAATGATTATTTTTTAAAGATCTTTTAGATTCTGGACAAGTAGGTCTAGTAGCCTATTGTGAGGTCCACAGACTTCAGCCTCAATTTTCAGTTACTGAAGTACTGGTGTACATGTCTCATTTCTGTAATCCATATCCAGAGACCTCCAGTTTGCCTTGGAAATACCCGGGAGTCTTTCCAAGGTTTTGCCCTCCAAATGGGAAGAGACTCCAGACCTATTCTGAAAAATGAGAATGTAACCACCGACAACAAGGAGAACAGTGATAATAACGAATGGCAGCCAACATGTATTGATTCTTCCCTTCAAGCCAGCTGACCACCTTGCAGAGTGCTTTCTAGATACTACCTTATTTAATTCTCAAAATAACCACATGAGTTCAGAGGGTTTAGGAAGCACCGCTGGGGTGTGGGGTTTGGAGGACTGGAACCCAAATCCAAGTCAGCCTGCGCTTCTGCCTGTGCTCTGCTGCCTCCCCACGGGCAGGAGTGGTTGTAGGGTCACTGCAGATATTTTAGGCAGAGGCATCAGAGTCTCCTTTCAGCTTTTTAACCTACAAATCTTGCAGGAATAGCCCAGCTGATACCTTTGCTTCTGCCAAAAACGAAACGTCTCCATCTTACAGTGATCAGGATTTTCCTAGTGCTTCTGTCACTCATGGGAGGTCAGATGCCACACCCAAGGAAAGAGCATCCCCATCAGNNNNCCGCTACGGGTGACATTAATCCTGGGCTGCATGAGTGATACTCTTGTGACCTGATATGTGCAATGCACTGTTGAAAAGCTCTAACCTATTTCCAGAGAATGACTTTGCATCCAGAGAATCTGTGCCTTGCTCAGCAGTGGCAGGAACAGTACTCCTAATTCGGGTGCCAGTCTGACCTTCTGCCTGGTTAAGCAGCATTGAGCACTCACCTTATTAGACCTTTATTGGATCCAGCCAATTCATGGAAAGCCATTACAGGAAAAAACTGGCTCTGGGTTGCCACTGCATAATTCAACTCTGTCTTCTATTTCAAGGTGACTAGCACATCTCAGTTATCAAATTTCAGGGAGAGAGGAACATTAAAACCAATCTAGGGAGGTAGCCTTGTATAGTAGTGACAAGCACGGAAGCGTGTTTTCTGAGGTCAGGGTAGATGGGTTCACATCGCAGCTTTGGAAATGAATACCTAAATGACTAATTACTCAAAACTTTCTCTTCTACACTTTCCTTTGGTATCTAGTGGATCGGCACGTTGAAAGGATCAACTGGTATTATGATGTGAAAAGGCAAACTCCCGTACAAGAACCAGTTCATTCACTGACCCAACTTCCATTCATGATCCCTAGTTCCTTGGCCACCTCCCAGCTAAGGATCATCATGTGACACACTCTGTCCAATGGGACCAGCAGACTTTGTTTGGGTGGGCTTCCAGAAATATTTGTGTTATACAGATAGAAAGGGTCTGTCTTTTGTCTCTTGAGTCCTACACACACACACACACACACACACACACACACACACACTCACACCCTTGTTTGTTTACTGGAACAAAGCTGTGAGTCTGTAGTATTACAGCCACCTTGTAACCATGAGTAAATACATGAAAGCAATTACAATTCTTGTCACATGGTTAGTACTACAAAGTGTCAATATTACTATCATTATCACCATCATCATTAGTGTTTATCATTATTATGAGCTTGAGGATTAGTAAATGATAATGGAGTTAAAAAATAGAAACTTCCCAGGTCCAGGATAGTATTGATGAGCTAATCTACCCACCTGAGCCACTTTTATTTGGACTTCTTGAAGTATTAAACAAATAACCTTCTATTTCTCTAAGTTATTATCAGTCAGGCATTGTGTTACTTGTAGCTGAATGCAATCCTCAGTGATACAACACAGGATCTTTTAGATCTTGTTTGCTCCGTTGTTTCAGTCTAAGGGAATGGCTGGTGCTGGAGTGCCTAGTACAACGTCTCCACCAATGGTCACCCAACCTCTGCATGAGCACCTGCTGTGGCTGGAAACTCACCACCTCCCAAGACCAGATCTACCTTTGGGCAGATCTGACACCTAGAAAGACATTCCTTACCCTGAGCTATATCTGTTTTCCTAGATTTAATTTTTTTTCTTTCTTTTTTTAATTTCTGAGAGAACTGCCGAGACTGTTGACTGTCTTGTCTGGAACAGACATCTATGGAGAACATTTATTCACATTAAATTTATGACTGGTTTGAAGGTACAACAGTTGGATTCCAGGTGTGATGCAAAATTTGACATTTCTCTTTACTCGTTTTTATAAATCTCTCTCAACATCTTTCTTTTTCCCTGCGGACGTTTCACCCTCATCATTTCTTTGCGATGGTCCAGGAAAGATGCCTAAGTTTCTTTCTTTATGAACTGCCCATCAGGACCCAGGGCACTTCTTGTCACTCCTTTTAAAAGGGACTTATCCAGAGGCACCTGGGTGGCTCAGTCAGTTAAGAGTCTGACTCAATTTTGGCTCGGGTCATGATCTCAGGATGGTGAGATTGAGCTCCCATTGGGCTCTGCACTTGGCAGGGAGTCTGCTTGAGATTTTCTCTCTCCCTTCCCTCTGACCCTCCCCCATTTCTTTCTCGAAAATAAATAAATAAATAAATTAATTAATTAATTAATGGAACTGACCCATACCTTCATTTGTAGCTAATCAAATGTGTTTTCTTATGTTGAGGTATAAATGATTGCTCACAATTCCGTCTCCATTTAAAATATTTGTTAAAATATCAACTATCGTAACACTACGGGGCAATATTAATGGTGAAAAAAATGTTTGTACCTTGGTATCTGACCCAATCCGAGCTGACCCACCTACACACTACAGAGGTGGTACATAAATAAAGGAAGAAGGTAAACGTCAAGATTGGAATCCATGGCTTGGCCGTAGGAATTCATTCTTGGACACAGATCTGTAATTATAGTTGTGATCAGTGTTTGGTCCCTCAGGATTTATTTATTTTTTATTTTTTATTTTTTTAAAGATTTTATTTATTTATTCGACAGAGATAGAGACAGCCAGCGAGAGAGGGAACACAAGCAGGGGGAGTGGGAGAGGAAGAAGCAGGCTCATAGCAGAAGAGCCTGATGTGGGGCTCCATCCCAGATCTCCGGGATCACGCCCTGAGCTGAAGGCAGATGCTTAACCGCTGTGCCACCCAGGCGCCCCGGGTCCCTCAGGATTTAAATGCACCATCATCCCACTTGGCTGACGGCCTTCGCAGGAAACTGGGGTTCATAAATATGTGTTGAATGAGTGAGTTCTTGAGTACTTACAGTTTGGGTGGCACCCAGTAGTTGGTGAATATCAGGCCACAAAGTGTGAAAAGAGTTAACTCACTCCCCTAAAGTATGTAGAACCAGAAGTGTGCTGGGAAGATAGCAGAAACAGAATTTACCACATCCACTCAACCAGATTTGTCTGATTTCCATGAAGTCTACTTCTTTTTGCCATGCATGTTGTTTTTCAGGGATGATTGGGTCAAGTTCATGTTTCTGGGCTTGTAAGAAGGTCACCTTTACCATCAAAGTCCCCTCCAGCTGATGGGGAAGGAGTGCTCAGATAAGGAGGAAATGGGAGAAGGTTTCCACAGTTGCTTGAGGAAGTGAAATCAACGTGTAAAGAAGCCTAAATAATCCGATTTTCTCCCTTATTATAAAGTTCTTCTACCCTTACTTGACCCAAATTTGACCCTGACAAATACCATAAAGGCACCAGGGCTATTCTTTAGGGTGGACTCTCACGAATGAGACAGAGATTATTAACTGCTGGGAATTGCTGGGCAAAGGATGCCCCGGGCCCACCCTGATAGCAATTTGTTCTTCACAGAAATCATCAGAACTGGAATAGGGGAAGCTCTCCATTGAAGGGAGTGCCGGTTGCTGAAACCTCACACCTGTATCTATCAGTGAGAAGATGCCTGAGATGCCCAAGATGCCCCACCACCCCCCTCAGCCAAACACCTACTCACACAAAGATAGCGTGGAGGTGCTGAACAGGACTCTTTCTCATGCAAAATTCCCTTTGTACTAAATCCAGAAGAAGTCAGAGTTAATGAGGGAAATCAGCCAATAGAGCAGGTAAGAAAGAACATGGGTTCCCAAGGCCAAGTTCATGCTTTCCATTTCCTTCCCCCTTCTAATCAGGTAGTTTTAGGCAAGTTTTTTAAGGCCCCTATCCTACGTTTTCTCCTCTGTGAAGTGGAGATAATAATGGCATTTTCTGCAAATTTGGTGAAAGAAGTCACGGTAATATCCTTAAAGCCTTAAAAAAAGTGATAGTCATATAGTAAGCATTCCATGAATGATGGGTATTGTACATCTATCTAACAAGGACCTATACGGCCTCAAGAACCATGCTAGGATCTGGAAGCAAATGTCGAACAAAGCATACATTGCCTCCTGAGCTCATAGAGCTTACAGTACATTGAGGAGAAAGTAAGTTAAATGGATTGTAGCAATGCAGTGTCATAAGTTCTGCCAGAGGTAAGCACAAGAGTGCCTTGGGGATCAGACGAGACACTCTGACCCCATTGTCAGCCAGGACTTTCCTGAAGAAGTGACAAGTAGATGGTTGCATCCGGTGATGGTGCAGGGGGAGAGATGGAAGGTGAGTATTTCAGGCAGAGGGAAGAGGAGGCAGGCCGAGGAGCTTAGAACAAGATACACTAGCACGGCTTTAAGGAACAAAACAAAATTTAGTGTGATGTGGCAGGGGCCCATCGTGAAGGCAAAGAGGCAGAAGGTAACCCTGTGGGGAGCAGGACCATGTATGTTCATCCAGAGAGGCTCTGACGGACTTTTCTATGGAGAGTTTGCCATCAGATTCTCATTTTAAAATGAGATCAACAGATGACTGGATTAAGAAGATGTGGTCCATATATACAATGGAATATTACTCAGCCATCAGAAAGAACGATTTCTCAACATTTGCTGCGACATGGACTGGATGGGACTGGAGGAGATAATGCTAAGTGAAATAAGTCAAGCAGAGAAAGACAATTATCATATAGTTTCACTCATTTATGGAACATAAGAAGTAAGAAGATTGGTAGGAGAAGAAAGGGAAGAAGAAAGGGGGGGTAAACAGAAGGGGGAATGAAGCCTGAGAGACTATGGACTCTGGGAAACAAACTGAGGGCTTCAGAGGGAAGGGGGGTGGGGGAATGGGATAGGCTGGTGATGGGTATTAAGGAGGGCACGTATTGCATGGTGCACTGGGTGTTATATGAAAGTAATGAATCATGGAACTTTACATCAAAAACTGGGGATGTACTGTATGGTGACTAATATAATAAAAAATATTATTATAAAAAATAATACTAAAATAAAATAAAATAAAATAAAATAAAATAAAATAAAATAAAATAAAAT
>NW_024427107.1:68480169-68519068 GCF_017311325.1 Ursus maritimus
ACCCCAGGTTTGACTAATATAATAAAAAAAAAAAATAAAATAAAATAAAATAAAATAAAATAAAATAAAATGGAATGGAAGGCTGGGGGAGACAAATGAAGAGACACCTTCCCCTTTGGCTCCCAGTTCATATGTCTAACCCTCCGGAAACATCTTTTCCTCAGTCGTCTCCAGAGGCCCTAGACTCCACGCTCTAGAGAGATAAAGGGAGCTCTATGCAAAGCAGTTAAGACTGGGCGGCCCGGGTAGGGTTGTGTTCCTTTCCATCCTCAATACCACAGGGGCAGGTGTTAGGGGGACAGTTGCTGGTGGTTCATTTTCTGCACTGGTTGCCTGAGGCTCTCCGTCCAGAGGTGGCGGCTGGTTTAGCAGGGCCAGCCTTCCCAAGGGCAGAGGGAGGCGGCATCACCCTCCTCAGGGCTTGAGGGAAGTACTGCTTCCATCTGCAAATGGCTTTGAAATTCCCATCTTCAAAGCTTTCGTGGTTGTGATGAAATTAAATATGGTCTTCTGATAATGCTGTAGAATTGTGAGAAAGATTGATAGAAGCTGTTTGGCTTAAAAAACAAAAACAAAAACAAAAACAAAAACAAAAACCGCAAAAGCAATTCGGTTCAGAACACCAAAGCTTCAGTCCTGTGTCTGCCACTGACTAGCTACCTGGCCTGGTGCAGATACTGTATAACCATCAGAAATCTTTCCTCCCTAAGGATGGATGACTTCTCCAATACCTTCTAGTTGTACAGATGAAGAAACGGATCTAGAGACAGAGGGATTTCCAGCCCAGGCACACCCAGGAGGATCTTCGCGTTTCCATGAGTCAGCAAAATTACTTTGTTGTACCAGTGATAGAGTGATTTATCCCAAATGTTGAAGAATGAACGCATAGCCTGGGCTGGCTTCATAGGCCTCGTTGGTTTTAAAGTAAAGATCTCAATCTTTTTCTCAATTCTATTTCCCCTTCCCTGTTTGAGTCCATCGGGGTGGATAAAATCATTTGCTCTAAAATTAGCCGGTAGGGTTCTTTCATCTTGGATTCTTTTGAAATGAGAATTCGAGTCCAAGCCTCAAGTCACTAAAAATCTAGTTTTTCTTCCACAAACTTCTGGAATGTCTGGACTTTTGCCCTTACCAGACCAACACAAGGGTTTCTCAAGTGGGATACCATTTTTATCTCAAACCCGCTCTTGGGAGGGAGGTTGCTGAAAAAGCATTGGCCAAGGATCTTTACTTCAAACCATGTCCTGTTTCTCCCTGGGGTTTGGTGTATCCACTCCTCGTGCCCAGGACAGCCAGCCAGCCCTCTGGTGCCCTTGCTGAGCAGCTGTCCTCAAGCTGGATGAGCATGGAATACAAAACTGACAGGGCTGTATGTCCCTCAGCCAGCGATTGTGGGGCTCTAATGGGCACTTTCTACTCTAAATGCTGAGGCAGTCTGTTCCTTGGCCACCACAGAAGAGCTAACAATCAAGACAGCGGAAAGGAAGCCAGTTCTTGGGATCTGTTCCGCATCCACCCAAGGGTTGTGGTTACTTCAACACCACGGAGTAAGCGAAGCTCGTGATACGGAGCTGTGGCGGTGTGGTGTAGGGGCCCGCTGGTCCAGTTCAGAGGGAGCTACTCTGGGATCGTCGGGCAAGTGTAAAATTGTCCTCTGGGGATACATTCCCCATTTAGCTACTCTGTCATAAATTCTGTGTCCGGCCTGCCGGGCTGCTGGCCATGGAGGAACACGCGGCCCAAGTCACCAGGTCCCGGGGAGGACTGCGAACCACAACATCGCCTGTGCGTGAGTCTAAACACACCATTTCATTTCTAATCACTGCAATCAAAACAACGTAGGTTCAAATATCAACGACTGATGAGTGACATTGGACAAATCACCAAATTTTTCAAAATGACCGCGTACTCGTTTGTCAATACACACACACTCAGACACACACAGCCCCATTGAATACGGTATCTGATACGTGGTGCGCACTCACTACTTATAAACAATAGCCATAATCATAATAATACAGATATTATCAGGAAGGATCTATTACCCGTGGAAATCATAGGTAATCTTTGGGTTAGAAAGATGAGGGGTTGAATTCTGTGCCTGCTGTTAGTCTCCTCGTGCCTTCTGGAGTTACGTTTTGTTTGCTTGTTTTCTTGCCGTTAAGTGCGGGTCATACTCTCTACCAAAAAGGAGGTTGTTTTGAGGATTTGAACTATTTCGTGGAAAGCACTGAGCGTGTTGCCAAGCACGTGGTAGACACTGTGTACACGGGATCGCACTTATGACATCTCAGTTTGTTCTTTGGTTCCAAAGGAAGTTGGCCCAAATGACCTCTGAGCTCTATTCTTCCCTGAGTCTGTGACATGAAGATCCGTAATCCCGGGGAGCTCAGGCAAATACAGCAAACGTGGAGGACATTTGTCACCAGCCATTATAGTAAGAGGGAGTCCGCAGGGCAGCCCTCATACTTGGCCCATGCGTGATCCTGTCCTTGCCCACCCCCCCCATCTCCCTAGGAGGGACATTCTTGCAGCCTAGTCTGACCTCTGTGGCCAGATGCACAGACACAGAAATGGCAAGAAGGGGAGAATCAGGCCACTGAAGACGGCTTCGGTGATGGTGGTTGAGGGAGAATGGCAGGTTCTACCAGCTGGCTTACACCTGAGCCTGCAAAGGGTGTTTTTAGATTCTCGATGACATTTGCGGATTTTACACAAGTGCACTCAGGCCACACTTTATGAACTGACCAGGACAGAGCTGCTCAGACTCAGAGCCCCGCGTCCACTTGTGCTGCTGTGGACACGTTCGGGCCCACCAGCCCCCGAGGAGCACGATAAGCCTCCAGGGCACAGGAAGCGAGACCCTCTTCCCTTGCATTGAACTGCTGGGTGTACAGCACAGGACTCGCTCATTAGTATTCACAGCCCACCCAACCTTGGCCTCCTGCAGGATGTTTTAAATTATGAGGGAGGAGGGAATCAAGCTAAACACATTTATGTTATGTAACTTTTTTTTTTTCCAAAAGGATTAGCTGTTCCAGGGACACACAGCTGTTCTTTCCACAAGTCTCTTCAGGGCTAGCTCTGACAATGGTAAGAACAGCAAGCTTAAGACAAAGTTCCACATCCTCTCTCCCTGGCTGGAAATCGTGCTGTGAATTCCTGCATTGAGCAGGAAATGTGTTCAGCTGAGGAGAGGGGAGTTTTGTCGAGTCTCGTCGGTGGTCCTCCTTCTTCACGGCTCTCATCGTGTCCTCCTCTCCCACACTCCTCTCTCCGTCCATACTTTCTCTTCTCTCTCACTTTCCTTGTGAGGACATCTGTTTGCTTCATTTTTTTTTTAACTTTTCTTTCCCAAAGGCAGACCGGCCATGATGCTCCAATGTCAAGTTTCAGGGCCTATTATGCACACAGACCACGTACAGTGTCCTACAATTAATATTGTGTTTGCACAATATTCTGCTCATTTCTTAGGTTGTTTCAGTTTCAGACCTCATAAAACCTGGTCTCACCATGGTAGCAGCATCCCAATTTTCTTTTGAGGGGGACACGGCACTCCCATTCTCAGCTCATGTGTCTGGGAGATTGACCAACCCAACTCCAGGGGTGGAAGCAAGAGCCAGTCTAGCCAATCAGTACATTTCATCTGTTGACCACAAAGATTATTTTGGGACTAGGCAAATGACCCAGGCAGCCCCATGGTACTCAAACACGAGACTTCAGTTGCAATAAATGGGGGGAAAAGACATCTTTTTCCCCATTGAGTTTCCTGAAAAGGAAGGGTATAATCCTTCCTATAATGTCCCTGGTGGGGACATTCTCACCATCAAGAGAGAAAAGCTTACCTAAGATTGAAGGTACACAGCCAAGAACTGCGTATGTATTCCTAAATGCAGTATTCATTCACCAAGCAATTGCTCTGTGTTAGTAACAGCCCAGCATGTTCTTGGCAATGGGGCTTCATCAGTGGACAAAATGGATAACATTCCTGTCCTCTTAAGCTGATACCCTAGTTGTGTGAGATATATAGAAATGGGTGCATGCAGGTAATGATGAATGCTATAAAGAAAAATAAAGCAAAATAAGGTGATAGGGAATGGTCAGCAGGAGACTGTCCTCTTAAGTTTTTTGGGTATTTAGAGAAGGACCTTGTAATGATGTGGCAACTGAGCAAGACCCGAACAAAGTATGGGGTTGGACCCTTTGGACATGGGAGAGAAGTAGCATAGAGCATGGGAACATGGGAGCTCAGAAGTCCCAATGCAGGAAGGTGAGTGGGCTGTCAGGGAGGAAGGCTGTCCTGGGAGGTGCAGAAGAGGAGAATGGAGGAAACACCAGGACCAGAGTATTTTGCAGTCTTGTCGGGCCCAGTAAAAATAAGGGAACTGATTTTAATGGTGCTGGAAACCTGTTGGGAGTTTCGAGAAAAGGTGTCATACATTAAAATGTACATTTTCAAGGACTGAAACAGACTGTAGTGGGGCCAGAATGGAAGGCCAGACCAGCCAGGAGAGGACGACTGTGGTCTAGAAGACAGACCGTGGGGGCCTGGCCAGGGTTGCAGCAGCGAGGGCGTGAGAGTAGTCTAAATGATGCGTGTGTATTGAAGTTTGAAAACAAGATTTTCTAATTGATTATGGGATAGATGTGAGTGAAATGGAGGGGTCAGGGATAGTCTCCCAGTTTGGGACGTGAGCTCAGTGCTAAATGCAGTTGCCATTGACTAAGACGGGCTTCACTAGGGAAGGCATAGTTTGGGATTAGTGTTTATTAACTGTAACTTCTTGTGGATTTTTTTTTTTTTAAATCTTATTTGATGCCTCTTGGCATTTGGAACTAACGATCATCTCCTTCTCCTTGATTTGTCTCTTGTACTCTCTATATCTAACACACTCTACGGGTTATTTTATCTGTGACTTTTCTGGCTGTTACTGCTAAATCTGGCTAAATCTGCCTATTTTAGTCTCCCAGGTGATAATCCTCTTCCTCTGCTTACCATTTAGAAGTGTTCTGACCTACATTTTCCAAGTTAATCAGTGGCCCTGAGGTCTCATCTATATATATGGTTTGACTATCACGACCTTTCTGGCAACCACATATTTCTATCTCAAATCCATTGTACCCTTAATATCTATTTTTAGAAGTCCCACACACACCTCAAATAAAACACTGTCTTAATCGAACCAATTATGTAAATACGCTTCTCTTCTTGTGTACCTTCCTTCCTAAAAAGACATGATTGCCCATTCTAATTGTCTAGCTAGAAACTGGGGCTCATCTGTCCCATTCTCAATAACCACATCCCTGCATCCAGTTAGCAAATTCTACGGATTTTATTGCCTTAATACATTTAAAATGCATCCGATGTCTGTCTTTCTGCTGTATTTGCCTTCTTGGATTCCTCCATGATCTTGTCTCCACTATCGCTCACTTCCTATGGACCTTCCACGCTGCTATCAGACAACATTTTTAAGACACAGGTCTCAGCGTGTCATTCCTCTACTCAATAGTATTTACTGACTCTTCACAGCTTTGGGGACCAAGTGAAAACACAACACTCTTCATGATCTGTTATTTATGAGCACAGCACATCAGCATAACTTTCTCCTAGTATCTTCATCTGACCTTTGTATTCAAACCCCTCCATCCCCTTCTTTGTGAGTTTGCTGAAAACAAAGCAATTGACCCCTACCTTTCACTTGAATGGCAAGACACTTATCTTTTTAATTGATTTAACATAATGTCACAACAGGAATAGTGCATATGCCAGCTGAAGTGGAGGTCTCAGTCTGGCTCTGTGTCCATCATGGTGTCCCCATGTAGTGGGGAGTCTGCTTCTGCAGACTGCATGGTCTGCCTCTGATGTGGGGCCAGGAAAGGGAGAGCAAATCCTGGTGTTCTTGTGGGCAAGGTAAGATATGGCTTTCCAAGCTCTGGCCTAACAAATGCCAATCAATTTCTTTGGCCAACTTCATACTTTCTGCAGAGCTGGAAGACTACCATTAGAGATAGCCATTGCTCAGCTCAGACTTCTGGTAGAAATGCTTCTCCAATCATTACTAGCAAGAAGAGATGGGGACGCTAGCTGCTGGCAGCAGGAAAGTTGGATATTGACTTCTACCATTTACAACTCTGATGGCTATTAGAGTCAGGTGTGAAAAACAAGACCAAGTTAAGATTGCAGTTATCAACCAAGTACCACATCAATGTCATACAATACATCACTTTTCTTTTATTCCCTGGTGAGATATTCCCCCCAAATTATTTTCGAATATGAAATTTCTCTTCTTATAAAAACTACTGCTGTTAGGTCAAAGAAAGTTCTATTCTTGTCCTGGAAGGTGAAAGGCCAAGATTTTGTGTGTGGTTATGACTGTGAGCTAAGTATTTGGAAAAATCTTTCAAATAACTCTGTGTGTGTGTGTGTGTGTGTGTGTGTGTGTGTGTGTGTGTGTGTATTCAGAGGTAGCGGGCAGTGGTGCTTCAAGCACTGTTTATGAGGGATAAAATCAGATGAGCTTCGAGTTTCCTTGTGATCCGGAGATTCTATTACCTAATGAAACGGGATTCCATTTTATCTCCCAACTCAGTAATGAACGCCTGGGGGCAAACCTATCTTGCTGAACACTGTTTATCTCCAGCGGCCGAGGGTCAGGATATGGCGTTATTTTAAATGGATATTAAAAGGATGAGCAGAAATGCCTGTGACAGAGGAATTACAATGGCCTTTTGCAGATGCCAAATGTCACTGTGTCCTCCAGGCTCTGCCTAACATCTGTGGGAGAAAGTGAGCATGTCATTTGAGGGAGTGGAGCCAGATCAAGGCCACTGCTCTGTCCAATGGCATGCCTGATGAATAACCTTGCCTCGTGGTCTGAGGAAGGTGAGGTGCCACATATTATCTGATTTTAACGTACAGTGGAAAATAGGCAACAGTGATTGGACCAATAAACCATTGTGAGTTAAGAAGATATTGAAGAGGCAGCAGAGTAGTCAACAGAGTGTGGGCTCTGGAGCCAAAGAGCCAACCTCGCCATCATCCTCCTCTGTTTCCTTCAACAAGTTACTCTTTAACAATTGGTTTCTTCATCTATAAAAGCAGGTGTTCATTCATTTATTCTACAGTATTTATTTGGTGCTCACTGTGTATCGGAAACTGGACTAGGTTCTGGACATGAATAAAACAGAGAGCTGGGGCATGATTTACATGTCCAGAGCGTATCTATCTTACCTACCACCAACCACGAGAGCACTGGTCCCCTACGGTGTGGTTATCTCTGTAAAGGAAGTCTTTACATGGTACATAAAATGTGTCTAATTCAAATAGATGGCCTCATTCATCTTGATACTCCCCGTTCCTAGCCTGGTCCTATTTGTTGATTGCAAGTCAGCCCCGGCACTGTTGTTCTCTGCTCATCATCACACTTTCTACTGTGGTCATGACTGCTCCTCTGAATTCATCCTGTGCCTCCGTCTTCTGAATTCTATCCATATAATGTTGTGAGCTAAGTTGTGTCCCCCCCAAAAAATATATTCAAATCCAAACCCCCTATACCTGAGAATATGACCTTATTTGGAAATAGGGTCTTTGCAGATGTAATCAAGTTAAGACGAGGTCATGCCGGATTAGGGTGGTCCCTAATCCTATGACTGGCGCTTTTATAAAATGAGGGACATTTGGACACAGATACACAGGGAAAATTCCATGTGACGACTGAGGCAGAAATTGTAGTGATGGGTCGACAAGCTGAGGACACCAAGGATTGCCAGCAATCAGCAGAAGATGAAAAGAGTCAAGGATGGATCTTCGTCTAGAAACTTCAGAGAGTGTGGTTTGGCTGATACCTTTATTTTGGACTTGGAGCCTCCTGAACTGGGAGCAAATAAATCAATATTGGTTTTTTTTGTTTGTTTTTGCTTTTGCTTTTCATTTTAAAGATTTTATTTATTTATTTGACAGAGAGAGACAGCCAGTGAGAGAGGGAACACAAGCAGGGGGAGTGGGAGAGGAAGAAGCAGGCTCCCAGTGGAGCAGGGAGCCCGATGCGGGGCTCGATCCCAGGACCCTGAGATCACACCCTGAGCCTAAGGCAGACGCTTAACGACTGACCCACCCAGGCGCCCCAATCAATATTGTTTTAACCCATTCATTTTGAGATACTTTTTAAAGGCAGCCTGAGGAAACTAACACACATACTTTCTCTCATCAGAACTACGTTTATCTCTTACCTTTACCTGCTGAAAGCCTCCCTCTTCCTTAAGGACCAACTCAAATACCACCCCAGCAGCTCATCTCCAACTAACCCACCCACCGAAGTACTAAGTAGCACTCAGAATATATATGTCTCCTACTTTTTTATGTTTTGGTTGTTTTGCATAACAATAATAATAATAATAACAGAAAACTAACATTTATGTAGTACTTTCAAAATTACCTAATGTGATATTCACAGCAGCCTTGTGGGCTTGGAAACACAGATCTCATTATCTCCATTCTCCAAGGGAAGAAACCAATGGAGAGAGAAGGTGGGCAGCCTGCCTACAGACACATAGCCAGTTTATGTCCACAGGCAGATGACAAGCAGAGGACGGGCTCACACCTTGGCTCCATGAATCTTCTAGCTTCTAGCTTCATCAGTCTTTCTCATCAAGAAGACCTAATCTCCTAGAGGTCCTTCTCAGCTAGTGGTGGGTACAGTGTGCATAGTCAAATGCTTTTTTTAATGGACTGTTCCCTTTCCAAGTTCCAGAATAAGCTCATTAGTTCAGCCTCATTGAAAACCACTACGCCTGGCAAATAATATGCACTCAAAAAATGCCTATTGAGAGGATGTGCTGAATATTGTTCTCTCTGCTCCTCCCCAAACTTCTGACCAGGCTAGTACAGGAGGCTTCCTTCAGGAGAAAGCCTGGGCACCATTCCTTGCAAGCCAAGGAAAGGAGGAACAAAGTGATTCTCCATTATGTCCCCACGGAGAGAAATGTTAACCTCCCTGCTTCTTTTCAAGCCTGCAATGCCTCACTGCACAGAGGATGAGAAAGAGCCATATCTGGGTAGTAAACTGCCTCTCCCAAAAGCCCCACTGTCTTCAAGAGATCACCAAGTCAGTGAGGGTTTAGTGGGGCTTTCATATTGCAGGGTGACAAAGTTCTTGAAGTTCTAGAATTATTCACAACCTCTCCTTCTTCCTCTCCATGTTATGGAACAGATGGAAAAGGATTAGAGCCCAAACAATTTTGTTTGTTGGCATAAATCACACAAGACACCTGCTATTAGCAATCTCATGGATGAATCAATGCCTTTTCTCCAGTCGGAAGCGTCGAAGATTGAAGTTAATCTCTCTTCCTTTTGCTCTCATTTTTAAAATGTCATAACTTTATCCATAGGAGAGCTGGGGTTTTAAAAAGACGTCCTCACTCTGATTCCCACCTCTTGAATCATCAGATGCTCTCTGTCCATCCCTTTGCCTGAGAGGCCCCTAAACAAAATCAAACGGCAACACCCTACAAGAATAGTGTGTTCATTCCCTCTTGCAGGGTCAAGCCGATCTATATCTCTCTTTGTGCCTCGTATACACCTCTGCAAACTGCTGAAGGCTTAGCTTGGAGTGGTTCCCAGCACATGCTGATATCAATCCATGCATTTGCAGTGTGCTCTTCTTAGGCCCTGCCGGAAGAGTATTAACTTGAACAGAGTATTTGGGTGATTGCCTGGGAAGACGTGAACTTCACCTTGAATTCCCTGCCTCAGATCTTGGTTTGTCATGCTGCCCCCTGAAGATGCTCAGAAGGCAAGTTCTTGGTTGTTCCCAGCAGAAACCACTGTCTCTTTATCAGGTAGGACCACGAGATAGGGAGTCTGTTTTGGACGATGGTCTTAGCCAAATCCTCCAAGGACCACATTTGGCCTGTGGTTTTGCCTGGCTATCTCCTGCTTAGCCTTCAAAGCTCCATTCAGCTACATTATCCTCCAAGAACCCTCTCTTCACTGGGGGCTGGCAGGTAGCCCCGAAAGCCCTCAGGTTTATAAGATGTCTATCAAGCCCACTGTTTTGCAATAAGCTGCTTCTTTTGCTATCTCCATTGTAAGGTTGTTATCATAAATGATATTGGTGCCCTACCTAGAGGTACCCTGAGATCTCTTTTACATGTTGGGTTGATGTACCCATCCTCCAGCTGTCATGGGTGTTTCAACTCCTGGCATTCTCCAGAGGATTCTCCTTTGGCTATTGAAGCCATTTCTCCTTGGGGATCCCGGGGTTGTGATGCACCATGACCTCCCCCCCACCACCACTTCTCTCAAGTTAGGACAGATTCTGTGGTACAATTTATGTTCTTGGTCTCCCCAAAGGATTAGGCTACAGTTAGACCTCATGTAATACTACTTCCTGTACAGCTCTCTTCTCTTCTCTCTTCTGCTTTCCTCATTCCCTCAGCAGCTCGTCCTGAATTCACTCCTCCTATCAACCACATGTACAGGAATCCCTGTCTCAGGTTCCGCTTCTAGGGAACCTGACCTAAGAAGAGTATATAATCTCATTATATTCTCATAACAACCTGAAAGGTGGGTATTAATATTCCAGCTGGAGAAACTGAAGTGCAAGTACAGTAAATACAACTTTGAGGTGTCTTAACTTTATCTGTAGAATAGCTGAGGTTTTGAAAAGATGTCCTCACCATGTTTCCCATCTTTTGAATCATCAGATGCTCTCAGTCCATCCACTGGTCTGGGAGGCCCTTAAACAAAATCAAAGGGCAACACTCTACAAGAACAGAATTTTTTTTCCCTCTTCCAGGCCCAAGCCAATCTATATCTCTTGCTATGTAACAAACACTTGCCTGTCACACACCAGGTTCTCAGTAAAAGATGTTACATGAAATAACAATCTGAAATCTCCATAAATGCACCCAAAAATCTTGAGTCCCAAGACCAGGTATTGGTTGGTGATAAAATGGGACAATTTGCAACAGACCATGACTTGGAAGCTGGACAGGTCCTCTGGGATAAATAGAAAAAGATGAAATCCGGATCAAGAAGCATCTGATTATACCTAATGACTTAATTACATCCATCCATCAGACAAGTCAATTCACTGCAGTTTCCAGTCTTCTATGGTAATTCTTACAGTTATCCCTGGAAAGAAGCAAAGCCAGATCATTTTGCTGGTTGGCTTCCACTGGTAGAAGTTAAATGGCTTCTATTTAAGAGACTGGGTTTGGGAACAGAGTGGACGCATTCCAGTGAACAAATGAGTTTCCTTCTCTGGGACTCGCTGTGGTTCACTTATTAATCTAGGCTTTTGGACCAGTTGAACTTTCAGAATATTACTTCTCCATGGTGGATGATGAGTTATTTTTATTTTCCTTTAGGGAAAGAGAAATAGAATGAGCAATCCTCAAGCATTGCACCTCCCAAATGAGCTGCGTTCTCACACATAACTCATCTTGTCCGAAAGGCTACCTCTGTTGGTGTGGACCACCTCCACCTGAATCCTTGAGCACTCAGCTCTACTGAGAAGCCTTCTGTCTTCTATGGCACCTGACTCCTACTTTAACCCAAAGTGGGATGAGTTGTCCCTCCTCCAAACCTCTGAACTCTACCTATAAACCCCCTATGTTTATCTGTATCATAGCACTTATTTTTCTACATTAAAATTCTCTCTCTTCTTCATGTATCTGTCTCTCCTACTAGATTTTGAAATCCCTAAGGAGAGATAGGTCTTTGTTTTTTGTTTTTGTTTTTTCCAAATTGGTGCATCTGAAGGATGGCACATGATAAATGTGCACCACTTATTGTGTGAGTAAATAATTAAAACTGCAAAAAGTTGCAGATACACAGAAACAGGACAGAGCTGTAAGGAATTTCTCTACTATTCTTCCTGCCAATCATGTCTTGTTTTAGAGATAAAAATGGCTCAGGATTAAAGGGAAAGCTTCGTAAAGATTCAGAGATGGAACAAAATGATTAAAGATGAGGAAACAACCACTAATTGGAAAATCCAGAAGTGATCGGGCTTATATCACAATTATTTCAGCATTTCAATTCAGTTCCATATACCTTTATTGGGGAATTCCCATGATCTGGCAACACTATTGTCCAAAGACAGTTGAATGGCACAAGGTATAAAGGAAGAAGCAAGGAGGGGTGAGAATAGAGAGGTAGTTCAGGGCCAGATTTGTTGTGTCCTTAGCCATCCTAGGCAAAGTATTTAAGAGTGCGCTGGAGAATTACAAAAGAATTGCGTACCACTAAGTACGTAATCACAATTAGTACTCAAATGTTATTGTTGGTATCAGGAAAAAATACACTCAGCCTGGTATTTCAGTGCTCTGGACCCAATTTCAATGTGGCGACAGGCAGGGGTTGGCGGGCAGGGGGTAGTCCAACACCAATGCTAAGCAATCTGGGAGTTTCCAGCTGGGTATCCTGCCTTCAACTCAATTCCAACACTATTGACCCAGAGATGGCATCAGATTCCACGGTTAAGGGTTCAGTCCTACAAGACTTCCTCCCCGCACAAACGTCTGACGTCAGTAGCAAGCCCAGGCTGTTACCTGCACTTCTGACCAGCTTGCTATAAATCAGAGGTTTCCATGACCTCCGCTTCAATTAATTTGCTAGATCAGCTCACAGAAGTCAGGAAACCTGTTTACTCAGTAGATTACCAGTTTATTATACCAGGATAGAACTCAGGAACAGCCAGATGGAAGGGATGCCCAAGGAAAGGGTAGAAGAAAAGGGCATGCAGGGCACAGAGCAACCAGCCTTCCCACCCCATCCTTAGGTTACTTAAGGGCTTTCCGGAAGTCACCTCATTAACATAACAAAAGAGACTTTTCTTGATTTCCTCAAAGAAAATTCCAGGCATTTTGGGAGCTGTGAGGCCTGAACTATAGACAAAGACCAAATAAATATATTTGTTATAAATCACATTATTGCACTTGGGATAAAATAGATATAAGAAGGGATTTAGTCAAGTTATTTAGAATCTTATGGGAACTATGAGGGAAGGTTGACCACCTCTTTCCTTGTTACCCCAAAAGTCAAAGCCCATGTCCTACGGTGAATAGAGTAAGAATGTTTACTGCTGACACTTACACGGTATTTGCTAGGCTCAGGGCACTGATCTAAATGCTTTCCAGACAGTAGTTCTTTTAATCTACACAGCACTCCTGTGTGTGGATACTAGCATTATCATCTCTCATCTCAAAGCTATGATGTTCTGTAGATTAGAAGTATCACATACATGTTTGATAATTTTGGTTTATTGTCATAAGTCAAGGAAGACCTGCGTAGAATCTTTCCTGAAGATAAAGGCTCTATATTTTATATAGAAGTTATCTTTATTAAACATTGAGAAATACACATAAGCAGAAGCATATTCCCCAAATAAAGTGGGTGGATGCTGAGCTTGAGATCGTTTTCTAATGAGTGTTTTCACCTTCTTACCATGAGATGACAATGTGCACCTGTCTCGGCTGGGGACTGGGATGGCCATGTTTGAGGGCCTTCTATAATTTACATATAAAAGTTCATGGAAGTAAAGCGACTTCTGTAAGACCTCTAGTCAACTAGAATTTAAACTTTTTTCCATTTAAAATAAAATAATATTTCAATTTTCCCATTATAACAACTAACAACCACTTCCCATTATCACCACTAACAACCACTAGTAGAATACTAGCAGATTGTATCTCTTTCCAGGAGTTATCAAACCTCTTTTATGCCTTTAGAAGTCCCACTCTCGTTATGGTTTGCTTTCAATGGGTGAGATCTCTTCTAGGTCCTGGGAGAACAGCTGGAAATAAGCACATAAGGTCCCAGTTCTCATGGATCCCAAGTTCTAGACAAGGGAAGTTCAAGCAAGAAACAATTCAATAAAGGGAATAACAATAAGGGAAATATTTCTAATAAATATATAGAATATGAGGGGAAGTAAACCAGGGCGAAGTGGTAAGAGTGGCAGTGACTACTTTAGCTTGGGAATTCAAGGGGGATGGATGTTTGATATTCGGTGACATTTAAACTGAGTTCTAAACGGTAAGGAGGCAGACAGACCGTTACCAGGGGAAACCAAGCTCAAAGGCTGGAATGAACCTGGCCTGTGAGATAATCTGAACACGCTGGCATGGGGACAGTGATATGATGTTGGATCTGATAGAGGTCGTATGTATGCTTTGTAAACTGGGATGAGGAGTTCAAAGGGAAACCACTTGAGATGTGCACACGTGTGCTCGTGTGTGTGTGTGTGTGTGTGTGTGTCATGTGCGTATATGTGCGTTGCATTTACAAGCCCTGAACTACAACTTTGCTTTCTTTTTAAATTTTTTATATGTACAAAAATGTGTAATGAATAATATAATGAGAACCCATGTACCATTACCCCTTAAGAAATGAAACACACATATAAAAATAACCTGAATCAATTTCGTTTCCCTCATGATCCCATTATTGTACTTCTCTTCCTCACTTGTTCACTTTCATCCTTCCAAGATGTAATCCCTGGCCTGAGTTTGGTGGCTTTCATTGCCATGCTTGTCTTTATGCTTTTTAGGGTGTATGTATGAATCTTTGAATAATTACAATATTGTTTGGCAGATGCTGAACATTTGCATGTAGAACTTCATATCGCATATTTCCTGCCACTGGTTTTTTTTCCCTCAATACTATATTTGTGAGGTTTATCCATGCTGATACACACATGCGATCCATTTTATATGCGATCCATATAAAATTCTTTTTCCATTCTACTGCCAATGGATAGATCGATCATTTTGAACTGTTTGCTATCCCAAAACACTGCTTCAATGTACATTTTGGTATGTGTCTTACTATTTAAGGGCTGGTCTAAGGCAGTGCTTTCCAACCTTTTTCAATATGCATAAAAATATGCATAAACATAACAATTCCAATAAGACAGCCCATCCAGCTACAGGAATGAGCCTACTGTAACCCCTTAAGGCATGTGCCATTAACACTTTTCCTCTGCCCGATCTATCAATTACTGTGAGCTCTATGACAAAATTTCCCTTTATGAGTGTAGAATTATCAAATCAATTTTGTCAGTTTTTGCTTTTCATATTTTGTACTTATGATATTAGATTCAATGACATTTAAAATTTTTATATCTTCCTGGTGAATTGCTCCTTTTATCACTACGCTGTGATGTACTTTGTCATTGGAGATTTTGTAAGCAGTGAGGGATATGATCTGAATTATGTCTTAAAATGATTACCCTGGCTCTTGTATGGAGAATGGAATGTAGGAGGAAGGGTAGTGGTGATCAATTAGGAGGCTGCTAAAACCATCTGGGAGGGAGATAATGGCAGCTTGGATGAAGTTGGTTGTCTTAAAGATAATGACAATCTCAGGTTTGTCGTATGTCTTGAGTTGCCAGGATCCTCTGATTGAATGAATGTGAATGTGAGAAGAAAAAAAAAAGGGGGAGAGAGAGAGGGAGACAGATCTAGGATAATATTTTCATTTTTGGCTTGAGCAACTGACTAGAAGAATGAGCATCCTTGTCTTCCGATATGTGAAGATATGCACAGTGTGCTTTCCAAAAATGCCTGCAACAGTATTTTCATGCTCGTTTAGAACCTTTCTGCTTCTCCAGGTAGTCTTTGGTTGCCTGCCTTGAGCCTTGTCAGGTCTCTGGGACTTCCTTAGCTGATATATGGAATGGCATTATAGAAATGATGCTATACAACCCTTGAGATTAGGTCATGAGGGGTGACACAGCTTCTGCCTGCTTCTTTCTTAGGATGATTCCCTTTGGAATCCAGCCACCATGTTGTGAAGAAACCCAGACACATGGGGAAACCCACTTGGAGAGGAGCCAAGGTCCCTGGCGCTCAGCACCAGCTGAACTTATTAGCCAGCACCGACTTGCCAGCCAAGTATGAGTGAGCCACCTTGGAAATGGACCATTCACCCTTCAGTCCAGCTGCCCACCTGATGATGCCTGAAACAGAGACAAGCTTTGCTTGCCAATCTCTTCCCAAATTATAAATTTGTGGGGGAAAAAATGTTGGTGTCTCTCATCACCAACTCTTCAGCTTGTTACTTATGCTTGGGATTGTTTCACACCATATTTATACAGAGAGGTCTATTTTATTTTAGACAGCAATGGACAACAGGAATAGAGACATGGAAGAATGTCTTGAAGAAAGGGAATAGAGAACAGAGACAGCGTTCCTTTGGCTATGCTAACTTTGAGATGCATATTAGACATACCTTTGGAAATTTCAAAAAAACAACTATATACAAATGTCTAGAGTTCTCTAGAGGGATCAGCAGTATAATAAAAATTTTGAAATCATTGACATACAACTGTTTAAACCCACAGGGCTGGGAAAGTTTATCAAAGTAAAGCATGTTGCTAAGAAAAAAAAATGTCATTGGTTCCAACTTACAATTATTGATTCATTGTGCTGTTGATTTTTCTACTCATTCATTCAACAAATACCTTAAGGCATGATTCTGCCTATATAAAGTTTGTATTTTAAGTGTTATTCAGATTTTGGTTTTACCAAAAATTTATTTTACATAATAATTTGGAACTTATAGACTTTTTTGAGTCATCATTCTAGTTTTTATGCCATTTTTATACAGGGAGGTCTGTATTTTATTTTTAGATGGGGGGTCTATATGTCTTGCACATATCATGAATATCTCTACTAAGTTTAGGATTACGGTCTCCCGGAAGGACTCACGCACTTGGTCATAAATTGTCCTTTTGAATAATGTGATGGTGAGTGTTTATCAAGTTTTCCAGAGACTAAGGGATCCTTGGAGCTGAGAGCACGCCATAGTTGGGAGCCCAGAACTTTCCACTGAGCATCTCTACTTTTAACATTTGATGCGTAGATATTTCTCACGAGCATTCTCTTTTAAAATATAAAAATCGCATATGTTATTCAATCATCTCCCTTTACCTCATAGATGTGAACTCAAGTCTCATTTGAGGGGAGTGAGTTCAAGAGGAACAAGAGATAAAATTCCTCAGTGAGGCTCCATCGCTCCCAACTGATCAAGAGCATGATTCCTTTTGGATTGGGAGTATTTCACTGACTAGATCACTGGTTCATTTTAAGCCTGTAACTCAGGAACAGCCAGATGGAAGAGATGGGGGGGGGGGGGAAGGGGGGGGGGGGGGGGGGGGGCAAGGTGTGGGGAGACGGTGTAGAGCTTCCATGCCCTCTCTGGGTGCACTGCTTCCTACCACCGTAATCCCCACCACCAACCTGGAAGACCTCAGAACCCTGTCCTCTTGGGTTTTTATGGAGACTTCATTACATAGTCAAGATTGATTAAATCATTGGCTGTTGGTAATTAATTCAACCTCCAGCTCCTGGAGGTCAGGGGGTTGGGATTGAAAATTCCCACCCTCTAATCACATGGTTGGTTCCTGGGGTTACCAGCCCTCTTCCTTAGGTGACCCAGGGGCTTCCAAAAGTCACCTTATCAGCATAACAAAAGACACCTTTATCACTCCCATCACTTCAGTTTTGAGAGTTTTAGGAGCCCTGTGCCAGAAACAGGGACAAAGACAAACATATATTTCTTATTATAAATAATAATATCTCCATTATTTGGTAATGACTTCATAAAATTAAACAACCATTCTTTGTTTTTTAAATGGCAATTATTTATTTAGCATTTAGTATGCATTAAATTCTTCACACATACTCTCTCTTTCATCAAAGTAACTAAGGCAAGCTAGAAGGTCTTAATCCTAATTTGCAAATGTAAAATTTGGTGCTCAGAAAAGACTGGAGCCAGGACTAAACAAATGTAGGTCCTTCTGGCTCCCGAGCCAGGACTTCAACCACACAGCCTCTCACCCTACTCCTCTGAAGGGAATGTTGGAACCTCTGCTCCCTTGTTCTATTGGAAAGAGATCAAGGCACCAAAGCCGGTAAGTGATAGACATTGGGTTCAAATGGAGTTCTGTCTAGCTCAAAATCCAGAGCTTCTCCCACTCTCCCCACACCATGCCTGCCATTTCATTTAAGCCTGGAGGAAGAGGAACTGGAGGAAAAGCCCTATTCCTTCTTGCCCAGCACTGTTACTGGCCCCATAAAACAGGAGCTTTTGCCTTCTCCCAGATGTTGAGTCAAGAACTTCCGCTTTTTTCTTCATATTTGATGTATTCCCCACCATAAGAGAAATTAGAGATGCTGAAGAGTCCTTTGGTGATTCTTTTGGTTCTCTTCTAGCGAACCCATCTACCTGCCCACCTGCCGGCCACACCCTCTGGTGCTGAGGCCAGCTTCCCAGGGCGGATCGCAGTTCCGTGAGGAAAACCCTGCGTATCCCACTACCATGTCTGGGACTGGGTTGGTGAGTTTAATTCAGCCGGAAAGGAGAAGAAAGCTCTGTTTTGTACACTGTTCCAAGCTGTACTGCACGCTCTACACTTGCTTTGTCAGTAACAAAGCTAATTTTTTAAATTCCTGTTTGAGTTTTGTATTTCAGTAAATTCAACAACCCCAGAGAGCAAGGCAATGCCAAGAGTAAGGTAAGGAGCTGAGTGGTCTTCAGCCGTTCACCATTCTTGGAAATGCCTCTCTCAGTATTATGTAAAACCCACAGGAGACTACCCTCCTCTTCCAGATGTGTTGTAACTCCCTCTAGACAGAGATTCTGGAGAGGCAACTGGGAGAAGGGGTTAATTATGTCCCAGGAACTCCAAAACTGATGACCCGTGGTTTCCTATAAAAACTCTAATACTCATGGATTAATTTAATCAATACAAACGTGACAGCTGGTATCTAAAGTTTATTGACTAAGGAACCAATTCTTATCTACAAAACCTGCTGGTTCTGGAATGGACATCAGGGCCTGGACCTTTACATAAAGAGCTATGCGAGGAAGGCTGGGTATGCTGGGAGAAAGCGTCAGGGATCCGAGGAGGCACCGTATCAATGCGGTCACTACTCATTTTAATTTCCATGAAACAGTTGATTTCCTGCAAGCCCAAGATAATTCCTTGTAAGGCTCCCGAGCCTGAACGAATGTGCGTGACCACTCCGCTGCGAACGTCCATCTGTCAAAAGAGAAGATGAGGAGCAAGTGAAATTAGACCATGGCTCTCTGGTTTCCCCTAAAAGCTGCCAATGAATGAGAGCATCAGCTGCACCAGATTGGGCCGGCCAGGACTCTCATCCTTAACTGAACACTCTACACCCAGGCAGTGAGGCACATCCTGTGAATAGAGATGACTCAGTCTCAACAGGTGTCTCGTGGCCTTGCCAACCAACCGCCTGTTCCAATGGGCTGGAGCAGCGGCACATTCTTGGTGGCATGCAAAGCTATGATGAATAGCAGGCTTGTGTCTCCTCACAGAGGGCAGGGTTGGGTTGGGGCAGGTGTGAAGGGCAGACCCAAGTGCATAAATGCATCTTCTCAATCCCTGTAAAATGTACTGCCAACTGGCACGTCAACAGACTTTTAGTTTCCGAAACACCCCTTGGTGGTTTCTCGTCCTTGGAACCTGTGAGTCAACATCAACCACCAATGGAACTAGTTATAATAATACCTTACAAATACTCCAGGTTTTAAGTTTTCAAGATACATGCATATTTATTACCCTATAAACAACCTTTCATGCTACATCATTGTTGGTGTTGGGACATACATGGTTCAGAGAAATCAACGAAAGCTCAGAAAGAGTGAATTCTCAAGGCCCTGTGGTTCACAGAAGAAGGAGCAGGATGGAATCCAAGATCGGGGTAGAATCCTGTTCTATTGCCGTGAACTACACTAAGCTAGAGGACAGTAAGTTCACTTATTTACTCATTCAGTGGATTTAAAGAAAGATGGATAAGGATAGTCTTGTACTCATGCAAATAGATTATTATCCTGGCTGTTTGTTATCCCTGGGTTTTTTTCTCAGCCAGAACAGTAGAAATCACTTGATTCCATGGTACCAAGGTGATACCTATTGGATGATCACATGCTTCTCCTCAAACCCAGTGAGCAGTGACTTTAATAAAACATGACTATGTTTCTTGTTCTCAGCTATAAATCCTGATAGAAGGTCCAGGACTGCTGTGGTGACTTCATAATTATCAAAGTCCCAGAATTCTTCTTTCTGCTCTGCCATTCTCCACTCCCATTTTCCAACTTCTAGATCAAGCTTTTCGACTTTGTCTTCAAGGTCATAGTTCAGTTCCAGTCAAGATAGTCACATGAATATTCATGAAATATCCTGAAGGAGGAAGGTGGCAGAAAAGAACGTATCTCTTTCCCTTACAGATAGTTCCTGGGTGTTACCCATACTACCTCTTCCATCACTGCATCCGTCTGTAGGGGAGACCTAGAAATTCAGCCTATAATCTGGAAACCATATGCCCAGCCAACACTGGAAGTTCTATAAGTGAGTTGGTCTTGGAGTTTGGATTTTCGTAGACAACGAGCAATGCCTGCCTCATGCAGGGTAGCCGCTCAGCGTGTGTGAAATCAGATGGGAAAGATAATGCTGGAAAACATAAAAAAGAATAGATAATGAGAGGAATTTCGAAAGGCGGGAATAATAAAGTTTATTCTAACTGAGAGATTGCAAAGTATGAGGCTGTAAATACATGTTTTTGGGTTTTTATCCCAACTATCACTTAACAAAGGCCTTACGAGGTAGTTACTGTTCTCGTAACAATTTTATAGGCAAGGAAACTAAGAAATAAACAAGCAAGTGAAACTGGCCAAGATCTTGCAGCAATGACATTGCAGAACTGGGATCCACATCGATGTCATCTGAATCCAAAACACCTGCTCTTACATTGGCTCCCACATGGTCACGTAGAGCCTCCCCATGGAAACGCTCAATAGGATTCTTGTTTTATGGACCACTAGAGGTGAAGAAGCATGTTCATGCTCACACAAAAAGTGGCCAACGGGAAATTTTGACCCGGTTCTTTCTATCATGACATAGTGCATACAGATTTATGTGTTGACAGCCTTAAGATCAATTTACAAAATAGCAGCAGTAATTAAGAAGGAGAAAGGGAAAAGGTCTGCCCAAGGTCCTTCATTTACTCATTTTTCAAGGCAGTGATGGCTTTCATCACCTTCATTGTGTTCAAGCAGAGCTCAATGAGAGGATCAATATGTTGCTGACATGCTTGGAGCAGACCAATTGTTTTTGACTTGATTGTTTATTCATTGATAGAACCATCAAGGGTTCATTCAATAGACCTTGTGAAACTAGGCAAAAAGAGATTCCTTAGGTTGACCTAAGTATTCCAGCATTATCCAAAGTATGGTTGTCAATGAAGCCTGAGGAGATACAGGGAAAAAAAATCCCTGGAGTAGGGATGGAAAGGAGTACGGAGAGTTTGGAAAGATAACTTATTTTCACCTTGACACCAAGTTGGCTATTCCATTTAATTGTTCTTTCAAATTTCGACTAATGCTAAATGTGGCTTTGATAACCTTGTCTGCTTTTAAAAGCAATCATGGGTATTAAAAAATATAAGAAACACTGACCCATAACATAGATAAAATTGGCTTTGCTATTTGGGGACTGTAGACCCATAACACTACAGAGTCTTTCTGTGAATCACGTGTTCACCCTTCCTTCCCTACACGACTACAAGAGGGCTTAACTCTCAGTGAACCTGAAACATTTTGCAGAATGATCTTCTTTTGGAAAGACAAAGGAAAACAGCTACTACACTCACAGGAGCCAATCATGTGTGTATCACACTTTGTATGACATTTATACAACATTGTTTCCTTTGATGGTCAGAGTAACCCTATGAAATAAATGTTGTAATCCCCACGTTACAAAGAAGGGGGTGGAGCTTCAGACAGGTTCAATTTCACCCAACTTTTTGCAAGTGAACACTGTCACTCAGGACTCTCCAGGATAAGAACAAAGTCTCCTTTTTGATGTTTTGGGGCAGATAATTCAGCAAGGAAACAAAACAGCATTGTTGAGCTAGGGAGAGTAATAAAAACTGTAGAACGAAGGGGTATAAATACAAAGAAAACGCTCTATACCTTCAAGATGTTACGACAGGAGACATTTTAACTTTTAGGCCTTTAAATATTATGTGTGTGATGGTTTGGTACATGGGTGTGGCAGTTGGTGACAGTGCGTCATTGGAGACAAATGTTTAGCTGACAAACTGTTTCCAGACAGGATGTTGGCAATATAATTTACATATTTGTAAGGTACCGATTCCAAATTAGTCTATTCCCTTCGTTAGAGCACTCACAAAAATTCGTCTGGTCATGCAAGCTAGCTTCCTCTCCCTGTCTTAGCACTATTGCTTTGTGGTTTTTAACTCAATTCAGCAGGTGCTATCAAGCCCCAATTTTATGCTAGGCTTGCCCTATGTAGGTGAGATTTGACCTCTGACTTCAAGGAGCTTCCCGTGGCACCATCCATGGCTGTTGCCATTTAAAATATTGCTCTTGAAAAGTGCTGTTGAAATGTTATTTTTATTTATTTGTTATGACTCAAGTAGTCTGTATTCAACACAGACAATAATGCAAAATAAAGACAAATACAATGAAAACATACAACACGCTGAATCCTCCCATAGAAAGATCATCACTGCTAGCTTATTAAAAATATTAGCATTCACATATGTTTCTTGAGTCCTTCTTGTGTCCAAATCATTTTTTCAGTTTTTCAACATCACCGCTACTATTATTGGAGGCCAGAAAATTCTTCATTACGGGGCTCTCCTGTGCATCCTGGGATGTGAAGTATCCTGGGGGTCGAACCACTGGGTCGAAATGTATGAAAGTACACCATTTCGTCCCAACAGCGCCAAAGGCAACTGTTATTTTTACCTCATTTTAGAGCCAAAGAAACCGATGATCAGAAAGGCTAAATGATCTGGGTGGGTCCCTGCAGCCATGAAATGAAGGAGCAGAGGTTTAAATACAGCTGTGACTGCCTTCAAACCTCTCCCCCCCCCACCCCGTCTCTCTCATTTAGACGAATGAAATAATAAAATGTACTATCATGAAACTTGCCTTTCTCAATGTTCAACAATATATCATGTGCATCTTTCTATGTAGGTCAATAAAGATCCGCATCATTATTTTTAATAGGGATATGATATTCACATGAGGGGATGCCCATTATTAATTGAGCCAGTCCTTCATTGCTGGACATTTAGGCTGCTTCTTACTTTCAAATATTATGGATAATACTCCAAGGAGCATCCTTCTGCATAGATCTAGGCATACCGACATTTCTTTTAAATGTTTTATTAGTCCGAATTTCAACAAGTAGTTTATTACTCCAAATGCGATTTTTTTTTTACGATTTTATTTATTTATTTGACAGAGAGAGAGACAGCTAGCGAGAGAGGGAACACAAGCAGGGGAAGTGGGAGAGGAAGAAGCAGGCTCATAGCAGAGGAACCCGATGTGGGGCTCGATCCCAGCACTCTGGGATCACGCCCTGGGCCGAAGACAGACGCTTAACAACTGAGCCACCCAGGTGCCCCACAAATGAGACATTTCTGATTGGGAAAGGTGGTGGCGTTACTGATACTTAAACCGGGAGAAATAACAGCCACGAATCAGGATTATCTCGGGGGAAATGGCATGTATTCACGTCCAAGCTTTGGTGGCTTTTCCAAACTTAGCACATATTAGCAAGGTGGTTTTTTTCTGTTATTTAGATTTGGTTTTCCCTCCAAAGAGATCACAAAATTTTCCATAAAATTCATCAAGATCTTCCCAGGACATAGAACAATTTCAGCCCAAAGAAGGAATGTGGGGATCCGAACCATAATTTTCAAGCTCCGGGCAAACAGTTGATCACATAACTGAATACTTTTTCCTTATGAAAGGAGCCAGAGATTTTCTGTCTGGGATTAAGTGATTTCACATATTCTATTTACTTTTTTAAGTTTCCCTGGTTTGTTGGGAGCACATAGCTATATCTGTTTTTCATAATAATTTATTCTATTCAGTAATCATTGAATGCTCTGTACCAGGCAGCAGGCCGGGTGCTGAAGATACAGATATACTCAGCACTTACCAGGTCTTAGTAGTCTGTATATAAGATGCAGACTTCTAAAACATAAAATAGGAAGTTTTTCCATCCTTATGCCAGTCTCTTCACACAGAACCTCAGTCGGGGCTCGTCTGAGCTCACACAGCTCCCTTGTCCTGGCACTCATTCTTCCTGCTGCATGGGATGTCCTGCGTCTGCACACTCTCCCCACCTCCATTCGTGCGAAAGGCTGTGCCTCTCCATTCAAAATCCAGGTTGAACATCTCCTCTCTTTTTGAAGCTGCAGTGTCCCCCCGCCAAGCACTCCTGGTCCATGCCCCAGTCTGGGCAATACCTCCATGAAGGCCCTGCCATTCCCTTTTGCAGTTACGTGCTCACTGCCAGAAATGCGGGTTCCCTCAGGTGCAGGCACGTTTTCATCTCGGTGTTCCAAGAGCCCAGCAGGGTGTCTAGCACGTGACAGTACTCAGTAAATTCTTACTGGTTAAATAGAGGGAGAAGAGAAGGGCAGCGTGTTTGGCCTTGCTTCGATTTCCCCAGAGGGCAGATAGAGAGGATAATTCATGCAAGAATGGCAGGGCTGGCGCAAAGATCCTGATAGTAGGGCTGTCCTGCATTTTTCCTAGGAGGAATTAAATCACACTGCCCCAGATATATGAAGATTGATACAGTCCATCCAATGCCATGGCCTGGGGTATTATAGGTCACTGTGAGAGCTCAGGACAGTCTCCCTGCTCATCATCAAGCAAGGTGTAGATAGTTTTGGATTCCCAGAGGAGTCTATTTGGATACACGCAGGAAGCCAAGAACCCTGACATGGTCGAGGGAAGGAACAAACAGAAACCAGGTAAGCAGATGCTGATCAAAGTCCGATGTTCACCTTGTGTTGTAATCCTCTTATTTGGCTAAATTGCCTCCAACTATGTACAAAGCTTGAGGGTTGGAGCCATGTAATCCGTTCATCTTTTTAACCTCAGTATTCTTCCCAGGGGCCTAATAGACAGTGGGTCCCTATTTAATGGTCCTTGAGTTGCAGAACAGGCTTTCTCCCCTGTAAGAATATTTAGTAAACGTATAGGGACTGGAGCCAAAGTTTCCCTGGATACTCTAGGTGCTTTCAAGACAGAAGGGTCTTCCCTGCGATCACCTTAGACTTTTGAACAATAACGTGGTTCCAGAGGTGAGCTGGAGCTGGCTTCTATCAGCTTCTAAGAGCCAATGGTTAAATATTGAGAAATTCTGTGAGTCAGTTGTTCATATCTTGGTAGCTTGAAATTGGCCAAAGAGGGAGAACTTACACCCCAGAAATTAGCAAACCCTACAAATCAGGGGCTTCTCACTGCCATGTGCCCCCAGATAGCCAAGTTCCCAGCATACAGCTGCCTGCTTCTAAGCCCCAGAGTTAGTTTTTCAATAATCCTCTTCTGGTTGCAAATCTTCAGTAGCTGCAGCTAAAGAAAACTGATGGACCTAATGACCAACAGCTCAGGGAAAGAGCAAAGAAAGAAATGCATTTCTTAAATTGGCTTTCATATCGTGCCTTTAAATGGCATTCATGCAGTTTAGGAGATACGGGTGAAGAACGCAGCATTGGCACTAAGAATCTCTTTTCAGGATAGGGATTTATGAGCTCTGAGCCCCAGTTTCCAATCTGTAAGTGGGACTAAATATCTAACTACTTCAAATGGCTGGCTATGAGTCTGAAACAAAATCATGTACCCACTAAGAAAATATCAACCATTTCTTGAACATAGGCCATATGAGCATATAAGAACAGATGTTGTTTTAGCACCATAATTCCTTATCTGAAGCCCAGAGGGCCAGATTTATTTTGACTTCAGGTATTTTGAATTTTTAGGAAGATGATGTAATTCAAATAGTGTGTTCATGCGTGTGTGTGTGTGTGTGTGTGTGTGCGCGCGGGCGCATGTGTTAAATACCCGGGGGGATCCCAGAAGGATTTGGGCAGCTCTCTGTAACCAAATATATTCGTTTTCCTGCAGCAAAATGCATGAAGATTCACTCTAAATGAGAGTAAGAATGGTATTAATAGCCTCAAGTTAATTCAGGTCAGATTTAGTCATCAAACGAGTGTGCACCAAATTACAAAAATATTTCCAGTTTTCAGAGCCATTTGGATTTTGAATTATGATTGGAGATTTGGACCTGTATTATTGATATTGTTGTTAGTTGGCCATGCCCAGTAGAATGATTTCATAGGCAGTATTTTCTGGGGAATTCTGACTTCAAAGAGCCAAATATATCTTTTCCTTAAGCCATCAATATGGTCCAGACACTTTAGCTTTGTCTCCCATCCTGGCTTTCACATCGTGAACTGATATAAATATTCTGTGTGGGATTCATAAACGAAGCCAGTCACTCTCAGTAGCAATCACCTTGATCTCTTAAAGCATAGCCGCTGTAAACTGTGCTGCCAGCCTCTTGCCGTAGGGGATTGCAAAAAGCCATCACAGCCCTAAATCCGCTCACGAAAAATTCCTCTTCCCTTTTAGACACTTCCTCTTCCAGGAACAAATTTAAACATTATGGGCTTCTACCACCCCCCTCAAAACTACAAAACTAGGGGTCTGCATTTGTATTTCAATTCTTCCAAAAGTAGAGGTGGCTTTCTTCTCTACCTGTTTGGATGAGAGCACCTGGCGTTGCTGGTCATGAACCTAAGTGAACAAGCCTCTCTTTCTGCTGCAGAAGCAACGGCCCCAATTTCTATGTTCTGATTTTACAAGGCATGACATTCTGTTTTATGGTTTCTTAACAAGATAATGGCTTGGACATTTCTAGAGTGGATATGATTATATTTGTTGATTGGGTTTGTTAAAAATGCACTCACATTTGGCCTTTGCTAACATGATCATTAAATACACCACAGACATTAATGATCCCAGATAGTCTGCCCATTAGGACATTAAGAGGCAGATCTGATTAAACAGACGTGTACTCTGTACTTTACAGGCGAAATCACTCAAACTTCCTTGGATTAACTGAACGGTAAGGACCACAGACATCAGGCTCTTCTAGGAAGACAGCTTATCCCCCTAGTTCCCTAGATTCCTAACAAGAACAGTGGCAACCATTACTAAGAACTAAGTATCTAACCATTATGCCTACAAGGACTTTTTCTGCTCCCTGCCAATGCGCCAGGCACTTTGCTAAGCATATTTACATCCCTCTTTTTAACTGGCCTGACAACTCTCAGAAGTAACTATGACTCGCTTTTTGCATAGACAAGGGAATTTCAAAGCTTATCTATTTAAAAGCAGGAGACCTGTAAATGAGGAAGCATTTACGGAAAGGAAGAGAAAGAGCGAAAAACGAACCCAACATTAAATTAACACTTACGATGTCCCAGACGTTTTATTGAGATGGTGTCAGCTGGCCTCCAAAGCAGCACAGAAAATAGCTAACCATGTTCTTCAGGTGCAAAACTGAAGTGGGAGAAATTAATGGATCTCGTAAATGGGAAAGATCAGAGTTAAACCCTTGAGTCTGGCTCCAGGGCTAGGGCCGTCTGCAGACGGGTACCATGCTGGGTGTGATGAGGCAACTCATCTCTGCTTTCGTGATTCATGTTGGGAGATAATTTACATACATGAGACTAATACCTGAGTGTAGACATAATTACTTAAAGTACATTCAAAAGCTGCATTTGAGACTTTGGGGGAAAGAGGTTTCTCTTCATTTCCTTCCATTCGTGGGGAGGTTGGTTGATACAAAACTCTGGGTCTCTCTCTTCTTACCTCTGACTGGTAAGCTTGGAAGGAGGAAGGGAAAGCAAGTGTGGGCAGCCCCTTAGATTTCCTCTTTTGGGGGCGAGGCCTGCCCCTAAAGAGCCCGCATTATAGTCTGTGCCTCTATCCTACAACCTCTACCAACTGCTTGTGAGTAGGGAGGTGCAGGTGAGTCTGTCGGGTTCTGAAATTCAGGCTTGGGCGTTCATTTGCTCAACAGATTCCAGCCCCACTCTCCACCATCAGCTTTATCAATACCAAAGATGATATTTTAGACTTACATCTAATTCATTCCCTCCTCTTATTTCCCTTAGTTTGGCACTATAGAGAGAGGCACTAGTTTCTGTGTTCCCTTGAGTCCAAGAGAGACCATAAAAGTCAGAGAAGGCACGGAAAGCAAAATTCCATATTCGATAAAGTAATTGGGAAAAGTTTCATCTAAATTGAGAACTCTGAACTGAATCTCAAGAAATAGGCTGATATAGAGAGACACATGACCTCTCCATTTTATAGAACATTGCAAAGCATGAACCCTCATCAGAAAAGAAAGAGCATAGCTCGAGAATGAGGCCGTCATACTTTGAAATCTCAGCTCAGATAGACAATTCAGTTATATATGTCAGAACTATGTTTAAATTTCCTACACTGTGGGGCGCCTGGGTGGCACAGCGGTTAAGCATCTGCCTTCGGCTCAGGGCGTGATCCCGGCGTTACGGGATTGAGCCCCACGTCAGGCTCCTCCGCTGGGAGCCTGCTTCTTCCTCTCCCACTCCCCCTGCTGTGTTCCCTCTCTCGCTGGCTGTCTCTATCTCTGTTAAATAAATAAATAAAATCTTAAAAAAAAAATTTCCTACACTGTAAAATAAAATAAGTCAACCTTTCGAAACATATATGCACTCATGCTTACTATGTACTTAATAATATATATACATAGAAATTGGTACTGATAAATGCAAGTGAAACCCCTACAGCAAAGTACTTCACCAACTCTCCTCATATGCCAACATGGGGTCCATTTTTTTTTACGTAGGCTCTATGCCCAGTATGGAGCCCAACGTGGGGCCTGAACTCCCAACCCTGAGATTAAGACCTGAGCTGAGAGCAAGAGCCAGACTCAACAAACTGAGCCACCCAGGTGCCCCAAGATGTCCTTTTTTAAATATAAACTTTCCATTTTAAAATACTTCTAGATTTACAGGAAAATTATGAAGATTTTATGAAGGTTCCCATATACCCCTCATCCAATTTCCCCCATTTTTAACAACTTACCGTGATATGTTCATCAACACTGAGAAAACGATATTGATACAGTATTTTATCAAACTCTAGATTCATTTGGATTTCAATAGTTTTTCCTTTCCTTTTTTTTTTTTTTTTTTTTTTTTTTTTTTAAGTAGTCTCCATGTCCAACATGGGGCCTGAATTCACAACCCCATGATCAAGAGTCATATGCTTTACCTATGGAGGCAGTCACTCCTCTCACCAGTTTTTCCTTTAACGTCACCTCTGCATTTCAGGATCCAACGCAGAACACCATCTGACATCTAGTTGTCAAATCTCCCAATTCTTTTGGTTTGTGGGAATTTCTCTGGGTTTCCTGTTCTTTATGATCTTGTCAATCTTGACTATTTCCCTTCTGTTTGAGAGGCAGTATTCCATAGTTATCACAGAGCATTTGGAGTCAGAATAAGATATTCATTATGATTCTACCTCTTTCTAATCATGTGGCCAAGGAAAAGCCATCCTGGCCTCAATGTCTTCGACTGTGAACTGGGAATCATAATACCTACCTCACGGGGTTGTGTTAAGGATATAAAATACTAAATGTGTTAGTCATGAGTCTCCAAAGGAACAGAACCAAGAAGGGGGTGGGTGTGTCTATGTGTGTGTGTTATAAGGAATTGGCTCAGGTGATGATGGAGTCTGGCATGTCCCAAGATCTGCAGGGTGAGTTGGCAACACAGAGGCCCAGGAATGCTGATGGTGAGTTCCTTTCTGGAGGTAGGCAGTTTCAAAACCCAGGAAGAGCCAACGTTTCAGTTTCAATACAAAAGCATGAAAAGAAGCCACTGTCCTAGTTCAAAGAGAGTCGGGCTGGGAGAATCCTCTCTAAATCAGGGAAGGGTCAGCCGTTTCACTTCATGCAAGTCTTCAACTGATTGGACAAGGCCCACCTGCATGAGGGAGGACAATCTGATTTAAAAGTTAAACTCGGAGCGCCTGGGTGGCACAGTTGTTGGGCATCTGCCTTCAGCTCAGGGCATGATCCCAGCGTTCTGGGATCGAGCCCCACATCAGGCTCCTCCGCTGGGAGCCTGCTTCTTCCTCTCCCACTCCCCCTGCTTGTGTTCCCTCTCTCGCTGGCTGTCTCTCTCTGTCAAATTAATAAATAAAAAAATCTTTAAAAAAAATAAATAAAAGTTAATCTCATCCCAAGACACCCTCCCAGAAACACAACAGAATAATGTGTGGCCAAATATCTGGACACCTAAAGGCCCACTCAAGTTGACACATAAAATTAATACAAAGTAATACTAAGTAACACTCCCCATACCCACAGGGCATTCCGGAAACAATAGCTATTATTCTTATGCTAAGAGGACTGTCAGAAGACATTGAAGGCTTTTGTTTCCCCTTATAAATCTCCAGTCACAGGGTTGAAACCAGGCCTTGGATGCCATGGAGTAGGCTGCTGGTTTCAAAATGAGCTTAAATCATCACAAAAAGGGGAAAATATAAGGAAAGAAAAACCCATAAGAAGCAAAATGTAAAAGAAACTAAGGGTGATTGCCATACCTGGTCTGAGAGCTGTTAAAATCGCCTTTCTTCGGGCCCCTCCCAGAGGAGGATTTACAGTTCTTTGGGCTGATGGAGTTCTAGCTGGTAAGAAGCTGATAGCGTCCCATCCCTTCTCAGCATTCCTACCCGAACAGAAAGAGGACTCTCTGGAACAAGTCGAGCAGTGTATTGCTCACTCAGTCTAAAGTATCTACTGCTGCAATGCCAACAGAAGTATAATTAATAATAATAAAATAAGTAGTAATAAAACATAATTTGCATTTATTTGGTGCTGACTACTGTCCAGGTACCATTTTAAGCACTATGATGTCCTTAATCTTCAGAAAAACAATTGGGAGCAGGTACTATTAAATCATTTTGCATTTGGGAAAACCAAGGCTTAGAAAAGTAATTAAGCCATTTTAACTGTAAATTAAAAACCACTAACATTTATTGAGTGCCTTCTGTAGATGAGACATTGCCCCTAACACGTTGGGTAGATTATCTCATAGAAACTTCACAACAGATTTATTTCATAAAAATCTTATTAATGAACCTCATTGCACAGATTAGAAAGCTACCTCTTAAACACATTTCGTCTGAGATCATAGACTTCAAAAGAGAGTTGCTTAGATTATAGGTGGAGTCTGTCTGGCTTTGGTGACTGGTCTTTGTACTACCAGCCTTCTCCGTCTTTGCTAGGAGGGTGGGTAGAAGAAAGTACAAAGAAACTGGAGGGGTGCCTGGGTGGCTCAGTCGGTTAAGCGTCTGCCTTCAGCTCAGGTCATGATCCTGAGTCCCAGGATTGAGCCCTGCATTGGGCTCCCTGCTCAGCTGAGAGCCTGCTTCTCCCTCTCCCACTGCCTGCCGTTCTGCCTACTTGTGCTATCTGTCAAATAAATAAATAAAATATTAAAAAAAAAAAAAAGAAAAAAGAAAAGAAAAGAAAGAAAGAAAGAACCTGGAGCCAGGAGACTGGGATCCTCAGATCTAGTATTAATGTCCTGGGATAACTTGAATAAGTCACTTCTCTCTGGGTCTCAATTTCAGCTCCATAAACTGAGGAGGGTTGGGACAGACATTCTAGTGGGTGTCTCTTTGCTTTCCAAACGAAGAGGAATATTATAATGGAAGCACTGTGGAGTTTGGGGTCAATCAGTCCTGGGTGTGAGTCCCAGCATGGTCCTTCACACCCCCACTTAAAAGTTCTATAGCAAGTAATGAATCATGGAACTTTACACCAAAAACTAAGGATGTACTGTATGGTAACTAACATAATATAATAAAAAAATATTATTATAAAAAAAAAGAGTACACCTATTGCGATGAGCACTGAGTACTGTATACAAAATTTGAATCATTATATTGCACACTCGAAACTAATATACCACTGACTAATTATACTTCAATTTAAAAAAAGAAAAAAAAAGTTCTATAGTCTTAAGTAGTTTGTTTAATTGGCCCAAGTCTCCTTCATTTATTCAAAACTGTAAATTAGGCACCTAGTTTGTGCTAGAGATACTATTTCTTTGGGATGAACATATGGATCACATCCATGTCTTCATGGATTTTATGATCTAGCGGAAGAGAAAGAAATGGCCACATTTTCCCCTGCAAAAAAGTAAGGCCATTAATACCTACAACACAGAGAAGCTTAATAAGAATCTGTGAAAATGCACGCCGGAAGTGCATCGCCTGGTACCAAGCAATAGGGGGGCATTTGCATGATGGGCGATCAAAGCTTCAGCGTACGCTGCGCAAGAAAATGCTTGAAATGTGTTTCTCAGTTATTGCTTTTTCCATCATGTGATGGGAGAGGTTTCTTTCAACCCCTTGGTCTTCACATGGGTGGATCCCATGACTGAGTTGATTTTATTTTCATAAGATTGCCCGAGGCCCGGATGGACCCAAGGGTTGAAACAAAGACGCATGTGAGATTCTGCAGGTCAGGGCTCTATGGGTCACTCAAGGGACTTGAGAAAACGTGGATAGTTGGAGCCGAAGAAGGCCGGGAACCCTTGGTGCAAGGCTGGTGCTGGATGGGTGGTGAACAGCAGAGTTGCGGGTCAATTTCCCCAGAGGGCTGGGAGGCGGATGAATAGGTTAAATACATGAAAAGCTGACCTTTACCACCCACTGGCTGGGTGATCTCAGGCAAATCGCTGTTTTTGTGAGTTTCATTTTCCTCATCTGTGAAGCACCCTCTGGGTGGGCTTGGACAACGAGGTGCTCACCTACATTGTAGTGCCTAGCGTTTTATGCTGGATTCACTCTTTCCGGTTGGGTCACTTCTGTCCATATCTGCGGTCTCTTGCTTCGTCCAACCACTGTCCCCCCCGGCTTGAACCACATCAAAACCCTCCTACAGTAAGGGAATGTTCCCACCTTTGCCCCTTCTGATCTGTTCTCTATACTGTGGACAGAGTTATCATCTCAAATTGAAAAATACGATCTCCCACCCTCTCACTTGCCACCCTCAAAAGGCTTCCCACCGTTCTTGAGACAGCTAACAAAATTCTTTGTACAGCTTCTAAGTATTTTCCAGGCTTAGCTCCCTCTACTCTCTTCTTACTCCCTGAGCTCCAGCCACACAAGCCACCTCTCATTTCCTCCTGACTCTAGAGACCTTACCCAGTCTGTTCCCTCTGCCTGGAACACCTTTCCCAATCCTCATCTTGGCTAGTTGCCTTTCGCGCATTCNNGATCTTAGTTCAAATGTTATTTCCTAAAGAAAGACTTTCTCTGATCCTTAAGACTAGGTGAGGGTTCCCGTTTCCTTCCCAGATTTACCATAGTTTGTGATTTGAGAGGTGTATTCTCTTGTGTTAACATTCCAAAATGCTTGTCTTCCTCATTTGCCTGTCAGCTCCATGGGCATACGGAGTCCACGTTTTATTATTTTATCCTTGTAATCCTGAACAGTGCCTGTTACACGGTAGGTGTCAAATGATTATTTTTTGAGTGAAGAAATGAATGAAGAAATGAGCAAACTTATTTGTCCCCCATCTCGGAGACTGGGGACCAGGCCTTCATTATTACAGGCCCAACACTCAGTAAAGTACCTGGAATTAACAGGAAGTTTTCTACAAGTACGTGTTGAAAGGAGGCACTTGATGGGCACTCATACTGGATGATTTAACAGTCTTGCTCAAACAATACGTTTCTGTGACCCTGAGTCGGGTCCTCGACCTCTGTCAATGACAGCGTCATGCCATGCCTTTGCAATATCTACTCATGATTAAACAAAACCCCCAGACTGTAGACAAAGCCTTTCTACTTTCAGGAGAGTTTAAGATGGTTTTATGGATCCAAACTATTCCACCACCCTTGCCACCGTGTGACTTTCTTGTTAATCAAGGACCTAAGTCTGCTGACTTCAGCGGGGACCCAAGTGCTCCCTGAGCCACTGGAGAGAGAAAAAGTCGGTGCTTGGATAATCTAAGAAAAACAGAGGCAGAGGGATTATGAAATGGTCACTGAAATAAAGCCTGTGCAAAGGGATGCAGGGCCACACACAGGAGAGGGGCAGTGAACAGGAGGTTTTGGCCCGGGGTATTTTATAGGCTCTGTGCTCCCAGGCTGTTATCTTAAGGGTACCCAGAGAGGGCCCCTCCAGAAAGTGCCTCTGTCCAGAAAGAGCCCAGGGAGCACTCACATGGAGAAGCCCAGCCCTCCGTCTTCTGACGTCATGCCCATTCTCTACTGTAGCACCGTGCTGGGGGAGAACAGTCTTTAGAAATAAAACTGTCCTGAGCAAGATGCGAGAGAATTCCGGAGTCCTGGGGATAAAAATTTAAAGAGAACACCTCTCCATCCGGCTGATAATCTGGATAGCAAGGCAGACTTTTAGTTTTCTCTAACGTCAAGCCCTGGCCCGAGTCTCTGCATAATTAATATCTGGGGTTTGCATGGCGGTGTGAAGATTCTAGAGAAACTCTCACATACCATTTTCTTCAGCAAATCCCCCCAACACCACGATGCTGATATCACTGCTCCCATTTCCTGCAACACAAACCCAGGATAAAGGGACTTAGCCAGCCTCAGGCTGCTTCCGAGTGCAGGAGCTGGGAACGGGGTCGAGAACCCCAGAGTGAAACCCTGTGTTTTTATTTCATTGGCTTTTCTTCCCCAGGACCTTGCGCTGCCTGGCCCAGGGCACCCCTGCAGTGTGATCCTGTGACTGACTCTGACGTGCTCAGAGGCCTGATGGCTCTTTCAAAGATCTCAAATTGTGCTGAATCTTCAGTCGGAGGAAATGAGAGGAACGTCCATGTATAAATGGAGATCTAAGGTCGCCGTGGTTGTCAAGACTCACTTCTGCAGGGCAACGCCAATCAGGGGGCTCTTTGGCTTGGTTCCTGCCCCCGTCTCCCTTGGGGTCTCTCCAGTGTGTGGTGTCGGGACGACTTCAGAGGCCTCCTACCTGGATTCCCTGCCCCCCTGTTCTGCCTCCCCTATCTCTGACAACCCACCGTTGCCCTGCGGAGGCCAGAGTGACATTTCTGAAATATAAACTTGGATCACATAATTTTCCTCCTTAAAATTCTTTGGTGGTTTCCCATTACCTCCAGGACAAAGTGCAAACCCTCCATGGGACAATGACAGCCCTTCATAACTTGCCTGGCCGGGCGTTACTCTTTCATTTACTGAACACACCCTGACCCACAGCCTCCGGGGTCGGTGCGCGGCCCCGGGGAAATGCACGGGGCGAGGTCTGCCCAGTCTGGAAAGGGGTGTCAGACACCCTGGATTTTATACTCTGGCCACCGTGAGGCTCTTCCTGCCTCCTGGAATACCTCCTCCTCTCGTGATTCCTATTATTCCCACTCTCCAGAGCGCCTACTACAGAGCCCCTCAGACCCAGCTCCCCCCAAGCCCCAGCCACCCATTTTCTGCCTGGTGAAGCCGTCCTATGAGGAGATTCAGGTGTTCCCTTCTTTATGCTGACAAGTCTTTCACCACGTGTGAGAGGTTTGCTCCACTTTCTTTACCTTAATTAGAGCATACCCTGCTTTGCTTTATAATCATTTGTGCGAACGTCTACGTCCCTGAAGTCACTGTGACCACCTTGACAAGAGGGACCCCACCTTCTCTGTTCTCGGTGCCTGACACAGAGTGAGGAACCAGATGCAAGGTGCTGAGCTCCTGAACAGCACCGTGGGCCTGGCTTCTTGCCTCGTGAATGAGGCATTGTTCTGCCGCACGGCTGCGACTGCCCCCCCCCCATTCCCCCAGATTTCCCTTCAGCCTCCCCCTCCATGTCTGACACTTGGGTTTATGTTCCAGAACAATCTGTGGCCATCTGTCCTTCCTCATTCTTCGGAGGCAATCTTTCCATGGAAGGGTTGCTTTGCTCTGTGTAGTGTCCGCTGGCTCCTAGCCCACTGCCAGGCCCACAGCGAGATCGCAAGGAGCAGCTGTTGCTTTTGGAAGATGATAAGGATTTGTTAAAATTGCCGGGAGTACATAACTACCACCGTTTGTAATATATATGTTCCTGTATATAATATAACGTATGTATATATAATGTAAGGTATATATAACATATATTACTCTCATATATGTATATCAACTACTATATATACTGTACAGTATATATACAATATGTAAAATATTACTCTTATGTATGATACATGTGTAGATTGCAAATAGATGTATCATAATATACATCCATTTCTTAATTTTTCAGCTTATCACAATTATAAAGAGAAAGCTGTTCTTATTAATTTTTACTAATAAACTTACAGCAAACTGAAGACTTCTTAGGGAAGGGACCATGTTTGTGCATATATCTATTTTGAGCCTCTCGCAGACACCTTGTATCTGTCAATGCTCAATGAATATATTGCAAGAATGGGTAAATAATAGTGATGTGTACCGTTTATTGAATCTCTACCACATGCAGTAACTTAAGTGTTTTGTGTCTTTATGTTTACACTTAATCCATAAAATAACCTTGTGAAGGAGTTAGTACATTCACTTTACAGATGAGGAAGCTCGGCTCAGGAGGTCTAAGTAAGTTAGCCATGGTCACGTGTCTCGTAAGGGGCACGGTGTCATTCCAAAATGGAGCCAGCAGCTGCAAATTTCCATGCTCTGAACCTCTATCCTATGCTTGAAGCAAGTGTCTCCACTCGGGAAAGTAGAGCTATTTGGTCGAATGCAGGGCACTTTTGTTTTCTTCTGTGAAAAGAAACAAGATAATCGGTTTGTGCCACTGCCCTGGGAAGGGTCCAGATTCTGCTTCCCGATTCTATAGTCTGTCACCAGCTAAGGTAGGCAGGGGGACCGACTGACCCAGGTCATACAGGACTGGAGGGCTTCCTGGGATATGGGAATTGCAGTGCAAAGGTCAAGACCAAGTTCACCCTAAATTCAGGGCTAACAGGATAGCATTAAAATACTCAAGATAAAATCCATTTGGTCCCTTGCTTTATACCACACGTGTAGCGTGTGTGCGTGTGTACGCGTGCGCCATATATTACCGTTGTGAGGAAACAGGATCTAGTTTCTCATGACATTTATTCAAACTCCAAAGGAGAGGCTGGGCCGGACCAGGACAGGAGCAGCCTCACTTCCAAGCCGAAGTTTAAGATCCTCATGCTCCCATGTTGTAGGTTGGGGAAGCCACAAACACAGACCTCGGCACCTTCTTTAACTCGCTGCACAGACTCACACACAGTCTCACGTCTCCAAACTGGACCCATTTCCCACAGTCTCACCCCCAAGTCAGGCCCTGCCAATATGAGCAAATATTCCTGTAGTCCCCCAGCCACGGCTCATACATAGTCATTATACATAATCATACATACGCGCACCCAAGTGTCTGTTGGATTCACGTGTGCTTGCACACAACCATACAGGCTACAAAAGCGCCATAGATACCATCCATCTACGCTGTCAACGAAGACATTACATGTATACGGACATGGTGCAATGCATCATTCACATTCACACACAGCAGTGCGTGCGAAACAAAAATATAGCATCACAGAGACAGTCATTATATACACAATCACAATTTCAAAACAGGCAAATGCACACTCATGGGCACTGGGCTAATCTTTTACCTACTATGTTCATTTGACTTACAGTAACGTTTTCACAGATGCTAACATTTTTTCGCTAATCCCCATATTCGGTCACACTCAGAGGTATACACACATTCACATGTATGCATATGTACATGTGCGTATTACACATTTCTCTCTTTTACTCACACATATGATACACTCTGGGCAGTTGCTTGAACTGTTCTCTGTGACAAAGCAGGGTACAAGGACAAACTTGAAAGAAAGAAAGAAAGAAAGAAAGAAAGAAAGAAAGAAAGAAAGAAAGAAAGAGAGAGAAAGAAAGAAAGAAAAAGAAAGAAAGAAAGAAAGAAAGGAAAGAAAGAAAGAAGAAAGAAAGAAAGAAAGAAAGAAAGAAAGAAAGAAAAGAAAAGAAAAGAAAAGAAAAGATACAGCAGGCATACAGAGGTATACATGTATTTAACTGTATCTGACATCTGTCCCTATCTACTGACACACGGCTTATTCTGTCTATCCATCCTCAGTTGGATACACATTGACAAGATCCACAAAGACAAAGAATCCTGGGTCAGACAATTCTTCCTAATCCCTACATTGCCGCAAATACCAAATAGAGCTGGTCTATCTGCTGATTCTTTGTGTTCTCTTCAAGGAAAACAGGGGGGTTATGCCTGGGCCACTTGTACATCATCTTTGTAAAGCCCCACTGCCAGCAAGAACCCCAGAATTAGCAAGGTTCAAGAGGAAACTGACCATAGCGGAATGTTTTTCTACTTAGCCCAAAGGATCCGGCTCCTTTGAACACAGACTTTCTGCTCAGAACTCCTAATGCATTCCACATTTGGCCATTAAATCCTAATTGGAGGCCTGCTGGGGAAGGTATGGGGGCCCAGCCTGCTAGCATTTCCTGGGTCACATCCCTGCAAGACCCAGCCTGACCCTGTGACCTTGTATGACCTGCCCTTTTGAACTCTTAATCCCACTATTGGCCACAAAGAATTAGGAGCTCAATTTACTCCTGAAACCACAGGCACGTTCCCTCTGGTCTTCCTCTTCTCATCTGCCCTCTCTTCCCCCCACCCCCCACCCACCGCCACACACATATACACACTTTATTTTTCTTCCCTTTCCTGCCTCCTCGGTAAGGAGGCAGGATGTCCTGTGGGGTCTTAATTGAAAGGCTCCAAAAAGCCTGAGACTTTTATGATGAAACAATTGTCCTTGGTAAATGTCAGGCTTGTATTTGATGATATTTATGACCTTTTTTCCATTAGCCTGTCATTTTCCTGAGAAATTATGACCCTGGCCCTGTCAGCCTAACCAGGCCGGTTTTATATATAGTAAGTGGTGTGGG
>NW_024427107.1:68519078-68585495 GCF_017311325.1 Ursus maritimus
AGAGAGAGAAAGAAAGAAAGAAAAAGAAAGAAAGAAAGAAAGAAAGGAAAGAAAGAAAGAAGAAAGAAAGAAAGAAAGAAAGAAAGAAAGAAAGAAAAGAAAAGAAAAGAAAAGAAAAGATACAGCAGGCATACAGAGGTATACATGTATTTAACTGTATCTGACATCTGTCCCTATCTACTGACACACGGCTTATTCTGTCTATCCATCCTCAGTTGGATACACATTGACAAGATCCACAAAGACAAAGAATCCTGGGTCAGACAATTCTTCCTAATCCCTACATTGCCGCAAATACCAAATAGAGCTGGTCTATCTGCTGATTCTTTGTGTTCTCTTCAAGGAAAACAGGGGGGTTATGCCTGGGCCACTTGTACATCATCTTTGTAAAGCCCCACTGCCAGCAAGAACCCCAGAATTAGCAAGGTTCAAGAGGAAACTGACCATAGCGGAATGTTTTTCTACTTAGCCCAAAGGATCCGGCTCCTTTGAACACAGACTTTCTGCTCAGAACTCCTAATGCATTCCACATTTGGCCATTAAATCCTAATTGGAGGCCTGCTGGGGAAGGTATGGGGGCCCAGCCTGCTAGCATTTCCTGGGTCACATCCCTGCAAGACCCAGCCTGACCCTGTGACCTTGTATGACCTGCCCTTTTGAACTCTTAATCCCACTATTGGCCACAAAGAATTAGGAGCTCAATTTACTCCTGAAACCACAGGCACGTTCCCTCTGGTCTTCCTCTTCTCATCTGCCCTCTCTTCCCCCCACCCCCCACCCACCGCCACACACATATACACACTTTATTTTTCTTCCCTTTCCTGCCTCCTCGGTAAGGAGGCAGGATGTCCTGTGGGGTCTTAATTGAAAGGCTCCAAAAAGCCTGAGACTTTTATGATGAAACAATTGTCCTTGGTAAATGTCAGGCTTGTATTTGATGATATTTATGACCTTTTTTCCATTAGCCTGTCATTTTCCTGAGAAATTATGACCCTGGCCCTGTCAGCCTAACCAGGCCGGTTTTATATATAGTAAGTGGTGTGGGGATGAGAAGAATCTCACCCTCCTCAGCCCAAATGACTCTCTGTCACATCAGATTCGGGGCATATCTCACCAGGTACCAATAAGCAACAGGAGAGATAAGATAAGGGTGAAATAGCCTTGAAATGATCACTTTGGAGGGTCTGGGTGATTTGGAGTGAAAGCTGGCCTTCACTCTGCCTCTTGCTAGCTGTACTAACTCCTACAAGCCATCGAGCATCTCGAGTCCTCAGTATTCTCATCTAGAAAGCAGTGATAATTATACCCACCCTGTAAAAGGGTTGCTATGAAGATCAAAAAAATAGGGGCGCCTGGGTGGCACAGCGGTTGAGCATCTGCCTTCGGCTCAGGGCATGATCCTGGCGTTGTGGGATCGAGCCCCACATCAGGCTCCTCTGCTGTGAGCCTGCTTCTTTCTCTCCCACTCCCCCTGCTTGTGTTCCCTCTCTCGCTGGCTGTCTCTATCTCTGTCAAATAAATAAAATCTTTAAAAAAAAAAAAAACAAAAAAATAAATACAGGGGAAAGGGCTTTGCACAATTGGAAAATTAATCAGAGAGCATTAATAGTATTGAAATCATGAAGGGATTCTCTCTTCATCAATGGGAGCTTCAAGCCAGACTAAGAAATAGAGACAATAATTGCCTTAAAATCTGAGGAAAGCCACTAATTGTGGCCAATAGCTATAAACTACAGGGAGACAAATTTTGGTTCTATCTAAGGAATAATTTCTCAAGGGTTGGAACTGTAAGAGGATGAAATGAAATGCTTTGGAAGCAGTGCATTCCTCATCTTTGGGGGCACTTACCTATGGCCCCCTGACAATGTCTCTGCCTTGTTTCTCTTACTTTAATCTTACTTCTTCAGAGATGAATTCTCCTGTAGACCAAAGTCTTCACCAGTGACCGAGCCAGCCCAGAGAAGGGCAGGACATAAATCAATAGCCCCAGTCTCCTTGTCTAGAAAGCCTTGGAACTCAAGCACAGATCTTGACCTGCACCCTAGAGTTTCTGTCCTGACTGCTGGCATGACTCGTCTCAAAGAAGATACAGTAAAGAACATGGGTGCTGGCATCGGACTCGTGATTTCAAATCCTTGCAGCACTCCTTACTAGCTTTAATGCATTGAGCAACTCAGCAGAAGTCTCTGAGCCTCCGTTTTCCTATCTTTAAAATGGGAATAATGATAAAACCTACCTTATAAGATCACGGTGGGATTAAATGAAGTAATCTATTGAATGTATGTGGCCCAATTTCTGGCATGGAGAAAACTCTTGGTAATGTCAGCGTTGGTCACTAACAGGCTGATGGTGGAGTCAATGATGGTGATTCAAAGCTGGATTTTCTTTAATATGGAATTTTCCATGCTAGACCCAAGAGCCAGTGTTCCAAGGAAAAAACACGATTCAAACCTGTTGCCGGTAGTCAGTGCACCATGAAGAAGAGAGTGGAGGATGCCATAAGAAGATAACGAATTGGAGGAAGGGGATCTCATTTTAGGTTGAGTCAGGAAAGACAGCTATAACAAAGTGACAGGTGAGCTCAACTCGCCAGGATGAATAAAAGTCATCCAGATGTGGAGTAGAGGAAAGAGCATTCCAGGTAGAGAAAAGGTCCTGAGCCATGAAAAAGTTCGGTCAACTGAAGTCACTGGAAAAAGACTAAGGTGTCTGCTGCACTGAGTGGCACTATATGAGTTTGGTCAAAGGACAGGGTTTGCAGAATCTGAACACCAGGGTATGGAGTTGCCATTGGCAGGATCTTAATAGGAGAGTGGCAGGGGCAGATATATGCAGGTCACATGCTGTGAAGTCACAATGTAGGATTTAAACAAGCAGCATCTTACCACAGCCTAGTCGTGCTACTGTTAACCCTTTGCTGAATTAATGAAGGACGGGAAGGCTGACCAGTCAAGGCTGCGGTATGCCACCATGTTTCACGCACAATCCTTAGAGCACTGTGTCAGAAGTCACTTAGGAACACTGGTGCTCAGTAGAGGCTTTGCCCCGGTACTAGAAACTACAAGTTTAGATTCTTCCCTTGTGTAGAATTAAATTCCCAGAGCCTAGAAATAGTATACGACAGATAGTAGGGCACTCAATGAAATTTTTCGAATTGAAAGAATCAGACCCAAGGACAGCCTGAGCCTTCACCACCAGTGGGTGGTTCCTTCAGCTCTTGAATTTAAGAGGACACTCGTCTAAGACACTGGTCCCCAGATCATGATAGTCTATGACAAAGTGTCCTCAGGTCTTACCATCCCTCTGAGACATATTCCTGGCTGCCCATTTTGGGGAAATCTAGGTCACATGCTAACACTCTCCTAAGTAATTTTTTGCAGTCTCACCAGATATGCAAGCTACCTTTCTTGTGGACCAGCATTGGGAGAAGTATGGGTAGTAAGAGGTTACATTTTTGGCTTCTCCCAGTTTTTCCATAATATGCCAAACTGATTGAAATAATATTAAGAAATTAAAGTCAGTTTTCATCATTATACCTGTGTGAATACTTTTTACAATGTGATAAAAGGGAAACATTCCTACCTGAAGAACTTGCAAAAAGAAAACAATTGTTAGCAAGACAATAACATGAAATATATTTTCATGCTGCTTTTTAAATATTGTCCTGCATTCTGAAGACTTTTAAATGTATCTTTTACCCTATTTTGGTTTTGATATCAAATGGTGGTACTGGTAAATAGTAGTTGGTTTAACATAGATGTCAAAATAAAATCAGTGTCCAAAATTATTTAGCTAACATATTCTTAATCTACAGAATCCTAAAATTTGAGATCCATAGAAACCAGAGAAAGTATCAGAAATGTAAAAGAAACTTCCAGGGCTCCATGTGGGCCAGGCTTTGAATATAAAGAGCTCACATTTGCACAAGTGGAATTGATACTCACGTCATTATTTTCAGGATAAATGTTTAAAATATCACCTCCATTTTGAGGTGGAATATATAGTTCTAGTTATTCCATTGCTAGTAAGTAAAAGAGATGGGATTCAGACTCAGTTTTTTTTCTGGATCCAAATCGGATTTTTTCAGCTACTAGGTGCTACTAATTGCTCCAAAAATTTTTTTAAAAATGAATTAAAGAATTAATGAATGAGTAAGGGAATGATCTTAGGTGGAAGGACGAAGGACCTTAATGCTAGACAAATCTGAATTTGAACTGGGGCTTTGTCAATTACCGTTGCTGGTATAAGGTATTTTATTTTCCCTAAGTACCTTAGTCAGTTTAGGCTGTGATAGCAGAATATCACAGACTGAATGGCTTCTAAACAGCAGAATTTGATGTCTCCCACTTCTGAGAGCTGGAAGTGTGAGCTCAGGATGCCAGTGTGGTCGAATTCTGGTGAAGAGCCTCTTCCAGCTTGCAAACTGCCTTTTTCTCCTGTGCCTGCACATGGCAGATAAAGAGGGGAAGGGACTCCTCGGGGTCTCTTTTATAAGGACACTAATCCCATTCATAAGGATTTACCATCATGACCTAATTACCTTCCAAAGGTCCCACCTCCTAATACCATCACCCTAGGTTTCAACACACGAATTTTGGAAAGACACAGACATTCGGTCCATTAACACTGAGTGTTCACTCCACCATCCCCTGTAAAGGGATTGGATGTGTCAACCACGGCCAACGGGAGGAGAGCAGTTGTGATGTCTTAGCAGAGAGGTAAGAGCCTCTGTGTGGTTGACTTGTGACCTCTTCCATGTTCTGTTTAAATCCTCTTTCAGCCTTCATTCTCAAATTGAAGACGAAACACAGAACCAAGGCTGACCCAGCGCAAATAAACGTTTGCTGTTATAAGCATCTGAAATAGTTTGGGTTGTTCGCTTTGGCCTCATGAGCTTGAAAAATCTGACTAATGCAATAATTGTTTGATCTTAGCCGCTAAACCTTTGCAAGCCTCTGTCCTCATCTATAAAATGGGGATAATGTGTATCTACTTTATCAACTAAATCTGGGGACTTTCTGAGAAAACAAAGTAGCTAATGTGTGCCAGACATAACACATGGTATAGAACAAAGTCTCCAGTGCCTTCATTCCTTTGAAATCTTTTTAAGCTCATGCTCTCTCAAAGTGCTACTTTCTTTCTTTTTCCTGAACCATCCATTCCAATTCAAGCCAGCTCCATTTATCAAACATCTATTATGGTAACATTCCTTGGCAGGCATTATGCCTATGAGTTAACGTTTTCTCAGTTTTGCTTTTCAGCTGAAGAGCAAAACCACGAGGAAAACAATGTGTTCAGGACAAGGACATAGGTTTCTGGCCAAAAGCAAATACCTGCCCCAAAGGGAACTCGGATTCCCACCAGGGTTTTAATTATGAGATTTAAATATTGTCGGAGAGTTCACGTAACCAAACCTAATTAACTGGAGAGAGAAAACAATCCAGGCATTCAGACCGCAGGACAGGATTGTTTTACACCAGTATCAATACTGAAACACAGAGAGTTACCCCATACTATGGAAGTAGAAATGAGCAAAGGGAAGCTCATTAAAAATAGTATTCAAAATATATCTTGGCAGGGGGCGCCTGGGTGGCACAGCGGTTAAGCGTCTGCCTTCGGCTCAGGGCGTGATCCCGGCGTGATGGGATCGAGCCCCACATCAGGCTCCTCCGCTATGAGCCTGCTTCTTCCTCTCTCAATCCCCCTGCCTGTGTTCCCTCTCTCGCTGGCCGTCTCTATCTCTGTCAAATAAATAAATAAAATCTTCAAAAAATAAAAAAAATAAAATAAATTAAAAAAAATATCTTGGCAGCAAAGTGAATAGTAGCGTTTTTCAAAGTGTGGTCCTCTGAACACCCGCGTGGAGCCATCCTGTGGGGGCGAATTAACAGGCAGAGCCGTCCTCCCTGCCCTGACTTATCCGGTGACAATCTCTGACTGGCCAAGCTAAAGGAGCCACATCTGTAAGTCTCTCTAGGTTTCCTTGAGGAACTTGCTTTTGTTAACAGCACTATTACATTACTTGATTTCCGATATGTGTTACTATAGTGTGTGTAATTTGCACTAAATAAAATGTACACATCCCGATTGTTGACTTTGATGACTGACTCATTTGACTCAATTGAACACACCTGGCCATCACCACCAGCAGCAAAACACAGCACATTGTCAGCACCTGAGAAAATTCCTTGCTACCCCTTCCCAGTTCCCCGCCTCTGCCCAGAGATAACCTCTCTCTGACTTCTACCACCATAGGTTAGATTTTCCTGTTTGGGGGATTCAGATAAATGGAATTATACACAATGTGGGGGGGGGGAGGAGCAGGCCTCACATATCATATTTTTGAGATTCAGCAATGTCGTTCTAGGCATCCTAGTTTGTTCCTCTGAACAGTATTCCGGAGTATGAATATACCAAAATTTTTATCCATTGTCCTGTTTGGGAACATAAGGTTTGTTTGAAGTTTGGGGGCTGTTATGAATAAGGATGTTATAAACATTCTTCTATTACTTTTTCTGTGGGCATATGTTTTATTTTTCTCTTATAAATATCTAGGAGTAGAATTGGTGGATCATAGAGTAAATGGATATTTCAATTTGCATGACACTGCCAAAGAGTTTTTATGTTCCTCCCAGCAATGCATGAGAGTTCCAGTTGCCCCATAACCTTGCCAGCAATTGGTACTTACAGTCTTTTAAATTTATTTGTTTTTAAGATTTTATATATTTATTGGAGAGATAGGGAGAGAGAGAGAAAGAGCATGAGCAGGGGGAGGGGCAGAAGGAGAGGGAGAGGCAGACTCCTCACTGAGCAGGGAGCCTGATGTGGGGCTCGTACCCAGGACCCCAAGATCATGACCTGAGCCGAAGGCAGACACTTAATTGACTAAGCCACCCAGGTGCCCCAGTCCTTTTTATTTTTGCCATACTGGTGAGTATGGAGTGGCACAACAGGGTGGTTTTATTTGCATTTTTCTGCAGAAAAATAAAGTTAATTAACCCGATGACTAATGGTGTACCTCTGGCTATTTGTAGATCTTCTTTTGTGACATATGAGTTCAAGTCATTGGCCCTCATTTCTTTCCTGCTCACTGCATTTGGACAAGCACAGCTCTGGAGGTAAGTACCCTGACCTCGTAACCAAAAGCTTTGGTTCTTGATTGGCTCTGCCATGAATCAGCTCTGTGGATTTTGGGTCACGTTGGTTTACTTGCTTCCTCATCTATAGAGTGTGGGTCCCACCTAGGTCATTCATGCACTTATTTCCTTTTGGGGCAAGGGGAAGGAAAAGCAAAGAAGGAAATAAGGGAGTGAATTACCATTCCCTAAAGAAGAGCCCATCCTCAGGGATGATCTGAAAAAATACACATGTCAGACCTGCAGATTTTCGCATCCATTCCTGCATGAATACATAAAGGGTCAATAATGAAAGGCTATTTTTGAGTCGCTTCAGAAGCAAATAGACATTAAGAAAGAAAAGGCATCCAAATTGGTAAAGAAGAAGTACAACTTTCACTATTTGCAGATGATGACGTGACACTATATGGAGAAAACCCTGAAGATTCTACCAAAAAACTACTAGAACTGATAAATGCGTTTAGTAAAGTTACAAGATACAAAATCAATGTACAGAAATCTGTTGCATTACTATATACTCATAATAAGTAGCAGAAAGAGAAGTTAGGAAAACAATCCCATTTACAATTGCACCAAAACAATAAAATATCTGGGAATAAACTTAACCAAAGCAATGAAAAAAAAAAAAGGAGAAGAAGAAGAAGAAGAAGAAGAAGAAGAAGAAAATAGAGGATATTGTTTAACTAAAGATTTTCCTCATCCTTACACCTGCCCTCAGCTCACCCCAGAGAGTCACTACCCCCCAGCTTCCATGGATGGGGGGAGTTGGAGGACACTAATGAGCATGCAGAGGCCAATGGATCTCTGAGGTTCTGAATCTTTTTTGACCACTTCTGTGAAATAGATCAAAGACCAAGATAGGTTTATGGAAGCAGAGCTGGGAGGACGTGTATTTGCTTATCAGCCCAGGCTCCAGGGTGGTATGAAGAAACCAGAAGGGAAAGGGCCCTTGAGAGCTGCCTAGAAATTCTCAATGCTGTAGCATGGCACAGAATCAGGCAATTTACTGTGTACACCCCAGACATAAAGAGGATGTATAGGCAAGACAAATGCAATGGAGGACTCATTCAGTATCAAACAAGATCAGCCTCCATAAGACCCTGCATGGTCTCTGTTTTTCATATATATATATGAAATATATATATATATATATATGAAATATATATATATATGAAATATATATATATGAAATATATATATGAAATATATATATATGAAATATATATATATTATTCTATATATTCAATATATATATTATTCTATATATCCAATATATATATTATTCTATATGTTCAATATATGTATATCAGAGAGAGAGAGAGAATGTTTTTTTTTTTATTTTAATTCCTGTGTAGTTAACATACAGTGTGATATTAGTTTCAGGTGTATAATATAGTGACTCAGCACTTCCATACATCCCCTGGTGCTCATCGTGACAAGTGCCCTCCTTACTCCCCATCACCTATTTCCCACATCCCCTTACCTACCTCCCCTCTAGTAACAATTTGTTTATTCTCTATAGTTAAGAGTCTGTTTCTTGATTTGTCTCCCTCTCTCTCACTTTTTTTCCTCCTTTGCTCCTTTGTTTTGTTTCTTAAATTCTCATATGAGTAATATCCTGCGGTATTTGTCTTTCTCTGACTGACTTATTTCACTTACATTATACTCTCTAGCTCCGTCCATATTGTTGCGAATGGCAAGATTTCTTTCTTTTTATGGCTGAGTAATATTCTATTGTATATGTATACCACAGCTTTTTCTCCATTCATCTGCCAATGGACACTCGGGCTGCTTCCATAATTTGGTTATTGTAGATAATGCTGCTATAGGGGTTCATGTATTCCTTTGAATTCATGTTTTTTATTTTTTTGAGTAAATACTCAATAGTATACTTATTGGATCATAGGGTAGTTCTATTTTTAACTTTCTGAGGCCCCTCCACAATAGTTGCTCCTGTTTGCATTCCCACCAACAGAGGACATGTGTTCATTTTCTTCCACATCTTTGCCAACACCTGTTGTTTCTTGTGTTTTTGATTTTAGCCAGTCTCCAGGTTTAAGGTGATATCTCATTGTCATTTTGATTTGCATTTTCCTGATGATGAGAGATATTGAGCCTCTTTTCATGTGTCTGTTGGCCATCTGAATGTTTTCTTTAGAGAAATGTCCGTTCATGTCGTCTGCCCATTTTTAATTGGATTATTTGGTTTTCGGGTGTTGAGTTGTATAAAATCTTCATATATTTTGAATACTAAGCCATTATCAGATATGTCATTTGCAAATATCTTCTTCCATTCAGTAGGTTGTCTTTTATATTTGTTGGTTGTTTCCTTTGCTGTGCAGAAGCTTTTTATCTTGCTGCAGTCCCAATAGTTTATTTTTTTATAATAATAATATTTTTTATTATATTATGTTAGTCACCATACGGTACATCCCTAGTTTTTGATGTAAAGTTCCATGATTCATTACTTGCGTATAACACCCAGTGCACCATGCAATACGTGCCATCCTTAATACCCATCACCAGCCTATCCCATTTCCCCCCAATAGTTTATTTTTGCTTTTGTTTCCCTTGCCTCAGAAGACATGTGTAGAAAGATGTTGCTATGACCAATGACAGAGAAATTACTGCCTGTACTCTCTTCTAGGATTTTTATGGTTTCAGGTCTCCCACTTAGGTCCTTAATCCATTTTGAGTTTATTTGTGTGTATGGTGTAGGAAGTGGCCCAGTTTCATTCTTCTGCCTTTAGCTGTCCAGTTTTCCCAACACCATTTGTTGAAGAGACTAATAATACACAAAGAGTTTTTAAGAAGTGTCCTAAAGTCACATATGTAGCCCAGGCAGGATGTTGTAGGACGAAGGTAACATGGAACCTGCAGATATAGACCTGAGTAGGACCAGCCAAAAACTACTCCTTTAGCTACACTTATTTGTATTAGCACCATTTTTTTTTTAAGAAGAACAATTGGAGACAAATGTGAGAGTCTATTGTGGACCTCCTTTTTTTTTTCCATATATATATATATATACATATATATATATATGGAAGACTTACCTAATTTTAGCACTCATTCTCAACAACTTGTTTGCTTTTTTTGGGAAACTCCTAAATTAAAGACTATTCCCCAGATATATGTATTATTATAAATAATGGCAGCAAATCTATGACATAGTGCGCCACTCCTGTACTGGTGGCAGGCATCATAAGTCAATCGTGGCACTCTTTCCAATGAATCTGGACATTGCTCAGAATCCTTCACATCTCAGATCTCTAGACAGCCATGGCTACTCAATCTGAATCATCATGAAAATGGAAACTTCCTTCTGGTCCCCTTTATAGATGTCTGGCCTAGGTGGCTGGAATCTGACTCTTCCAATGAAGAATATCATGCAAAGAATGATAAAACTTGGTAAAATCTCATAATGATGCTCATGTCTTATGGATGTTGCCACTTTTTACATTAGGTTCTTTATGATTTTCCCCCATTCATTGTTATCTCTGCAGCTTCCACAAGTTGTGCTCTGCTCTTTCCACCATGTTCTCGAGCAACATATATCAAGTCCTCTTACCTTACCACACTCTCAATTCTTTGACTTTATGTACACTGCTTTCTCTCATCACCTTTTTTTTTTTTTTTTTTTTTTTTTTTTGGCACTCCTCACCGTCACTACCACCACTACCTATAAAGATCTTCTTCTTATGAAAATACGAACTTGACGACCAAGCTGGTCAAATGTCATGAGCCTCTGCCAGATAGTGTCTTTTGTCAGCCCATGGTCATCATTCCTATCCATTCTCTCTCCTCCTGAGACTAGCAGCCTATCAATGACATCTGCCAGACACCCTTGCCAACTGACTTCTTGGTATTTATGCCATGAGGAGGCACTAATGGGAGTCTGGAAAGTGGGACAGAGGAAAAAGCATGTTTTTCACATCTTTTGGTGGCTCCTCCAGCAGTGGCTGCAGCTGTGCTGGCTAGCATGTGTGGTCCTGGGCTCCTTCTCAGGCAGCTAGATTCCAGCAGCATCCACATCAGTAGTGCAGCAATGGGGGGCTCTAGTAACACTGTTTATCTTCTCTTTTCCTTCTTCAGCATTAAAGGTAGTCTTACAAGTTCCCTATATTTATTAGCCTGTGATCTTCTTCTTTTTTGTCCTGCCAATCCTTCTGGCACCTTTGTAAACAGTTGACTGTTTCAAATTCCTTATTTTGAAGTACCCAGAGAGGATTCTATTTTTCTAGTGCAGAGAGTGAAGAGCAAGCAGGAAGATTATTACTTATGAGTTGTCTTCAAGGGTCTTTGAGAAGCCAAAGTCATTGTTCTGAATCATAACCTGAAAGCAAACCCCATCAGGTACTCTCTTGAGCTTTACCATCATTTAAACTCTAAGCCCTTGATCATTCTCTAGAACAGGGACAGCAAACATTTATTCGTAAAGAGTCAGATAGTCAACATTGTGGATCATACAGTCTGTGCTGTAAGTACTCTGCTATTACAGCATGAAAGCAGCCATAGACGATGTATAAAGAGGTGGGCATGGTTGTGTTCCAATAAAACTTTACTTACAAAGATAGATGGCAAGCCAGATTTGGCCCACCAGTGGTAGTTTGTTGACCTCTGCTCCAGAAAGTTGAAAATATAAGAGGAAAGTGTACAGCTGATTATCACTAAGAGGAGATGATCATTCATTTCAATCATCCTTTGTTATTCATTTATTCACTTTTAATTTATTTTTCCGTTATTTATTGATGCTGCTGTAGGTAACTGGGATAAAATGGAGATTAATATATGCACATTTCAAAAAAGGAATATTTAATTTGATAGATTAAAGCACAAGAAAATCTAATTTTCAGTAAGTCTGGAAATGTTCCTCAAACTCTAAATGCCAAGCCTTTTCCTGTCAACCTTTTGCCAGTCGTAGGCACTCTGCCACCTGCCTTTGTGTGATCCTGTCATGATTGTAACTTCTACTTAAGAAGAAGTCCCTCTTTCACGAAATGAAAGGATATTCATTACGCAGATGAGTATTAGCTTTCCAATCCAAGTGCAAGGCTTTAATCAGCCCGGAGAAACACTTAAAACACAGAGAGCCTCTAAATTGCATTATCCTCTGGAAAAATATCTCCACTTCCCCATACAGAAAACAATTCCCTTGTTCTTATCATGGAAGAAACAAAAGATACCAACAGAATGCTTTCATGTATCCCCTAAATAATGCCTATAATTAAATGTACCATGTGCGTGATCGAATAAAATTTCATTTGCTTTCCAGCTTCTTCTGAATAACACCACGATTTAAAAGATCAAAGCAATAGGCCATTTTGAGTCTTTGAGATTTTTTTTCAAGCACTAGCATTAATCTATCAAGAACAAAAATATCTTCCTCTATTCTGAAAAATAACAATAGTAACCAGAGTCTTTCCAAATTCACATCAAATCTAATGTTCAATTCAAAATCTTGTTTAAAATTCATTTTTCTCCTATCACAACATGAAGTTATCTCCAGAATTTAAGTTCTTTTATCTTTTCCCACTTTTTTTTTTACTTTTTATTGGAAATCATTTCAAAGCCGAAAAAAAAAAAAGTTGTAAAATTAATGTAGAGAACTGTTGTATCGCCATTTACCCAGAGACGCCCTTGAAGTTTCACCAATGATCCCAATAATCTTCTTCATGGCAAAAGGATCAAATCCAATATCACATGTTGCTACAAATTTGCCATGTTTCTCTGATCCCCTTTAACCTGGATCTGCTCCTCAGTTTTATTTCAACTTTCATGACTTTGACACTTTTGCAGATTACAGACCAACTTTTTTATAAATACCTCTCCACTTTGGTTGGTCCAGGTTATGCCTCTGGGGCCAGAATATCACAGCAGGAATTTTGTGTTCTCATTGCCCCCTTCCTGTGGCATATCAGACCAATTTTTCCCGTTACTGGTGGTATGAAATTTGATCACTTGTCATTGGCCAGTTTTCTCTGCTCTACAGTTACTTTTCTCACCTTTGCAATTGCGAGGAAATTCTTTAGACAATGCAAAATCCCATTTCACATCTCATTTCCATCCTTTAGTTTTAGCATCCATTGATGTCTCTTACCCAAGTCAATTCTTCTATGATGATTGCCCAATGATTAATTCCATCATCAAATCTATATTTTGACATTATTGTAACACAGAGCCTTCTTACCTCTCCATTTATTTATTCACTTATGAGACATGAAGACAAGTGGATTCCTGTTCTATTGAATGAACTATAGTACTTTAGTATCATCATTTATGTTGCTGTGCAAATTGTCCACGGTTTGGCCAGCCCCTTCAAAGAGGTTAGGTAACCTATTTAAAGTCACCCAGTTGGTAAGTGCTGGGACCAGGAATAAAAACTAGGTTTCTCACCATGTTGATTTTAAAAACATATTTAGGCCTTTTGTAACAACAAAACAAACATTTCATGCCCTTGTCAATATTCAGAATCAAGCATTCTGCAGTATATGCTCTTTAATTTATAGAATAGTTATTATTTTGTTAGGTGAACAAAAGCTATTGTTTCAAATCACATATTAGTTGTAGGAGCTGAATGTTTGTGTGCCACCCATTCCCAGTTCATAGGTGGAAGCCCTAGCCCTCAACGTGATAGTATTTGGAGGTGGGGCCTTTGGAAGGTAATTAGGTTTAAATGACGTCATGAAGGCAGAACCCCCATGATGGGACTTGTGTCATTATGAGCAAAAGAAGAGGGACCAGAGCTTACTCGCTCACTCTCCCTCTCCCATGTGAGGATACAGTGAGACGATGGCTGTCTGTAAACCAGGAAGGTATTCTCACCAGGAACCAGAGCTATTGGCATCTTATTCTTGGATTTCTGGCCTCCAGACCTACAAAAAAATATACATCTATGGTTTGAGCCACTCTGTCTAAGGTATTTTGTGATAGCAGCACAAGCTAAGACTATTTTAACAAAATTAACAGTGGCATAATAAAAACAGATTTAAAAAAATTAAATTTAGATAATGAAAAAGAACCAGTATTGGTGTATAAAAATCATGAAGAAATGCCATATGCATAATTCTAAAGCGATGACAACAGCTCATGATCTAGCTCTTAGAAGTTTACAAAAATGTTTTCTTGCATGTGGTCTTACTTTAGAAGGATAGAAATTGACAACATTTGTATATTTTCCTTACAGCTTAGGAATTCTAGGTTTTCATGAAGAAGGTCTCCATTTCCAATCATATATCTCTTGCATATGTTGGGAAGCAGTAGTCAGACTATAATGATTAGAAATAGGAGGGAGACAATATATTGGCGACTTCTTCAGCATTATCCTTTTCTGCTACCATTTACAAATGAAATCCAACCTTCACTCACTAAAAGTTAAATTGCTATTTTGGGCAACTGGATCAGAGTGAACCATCCCATGGGAAGCTGGGAGACACTGGACCTCATTACAGGAGATTACAAGAAGACTCTGTGTGTTTACTGCTGGCCCTGGTATCTAGCTCACTAGGTTGGTAGGGTCTTCATGTCCCACTTATCTGTATGCCCAGCTCCTGTTGGTGGTCGAAAGTGTTAGATTTCTTCTTCGGTGACAGCATGGGCATTGAAGACTTTGATGTATGGTTACCACTCTGAGGTCTTACTAAAAGACAAAAATGGAAAGAGCACAATCTGGAATCACGCAAGCCTGGGTTCAAATCCAGACTCTGTCACTTCCTATCCTGATGTCTTGGGTGAGTTATGTCATCAATCTGAGTCTTATTTTTCTCACTGCCATTTGAAAATGTGGACAACGGGACACCTGGGTGGTTCAGTCGATCAAGTGTCTGCCTTCGACTGAGGTCATGGTCCCAGGGTCCTGGGATCGAGTCCCGCATCAGGCTCCTTGCTCAGTGGGGAGCCTGCTTCTCCCTCTGCCTGCCGCTCCCCCTGCTTGTGCCCTCTCTCTCTCTGACAAATAAATAAATAAAATCTTTATTAAAATAAAAAAGAAAATGTAGACAATACAGGAAGTAGTTATACATGGAATGTGAAGTGATTCATACATACATGATGCTAGATAACCAAGATCGAGTTTCCTCAAGATCTCCAAGTATGTGAAATCTCAGGGGGAGCCAAGCTGCTGTGCATTATGGCTCACTGGAATATCTAGGATTAAGATTATTATAAATAGTAAAATGGTTTAAGAATCCAGAGAAAGATGGGGCACCTGGGTGACTCAGTCAGTTAAGTGTCTGACTTCAGCTCCGGTCATGATCTCAGGGTCCGAGGACTGAGCCCTGAGTCTGGCTCTGCACTCAGCAGGGAGCCTGCTTGTCCCTCTCCCTCTCCCTCTGCTGCTCAAGCTCCCTCTTTCTCTCTCTCAAATAAATAAATAAATAAATAAATAAATAAATAAATAAATAAAATCTTAAAAAACAAAAACACAAACCATAATCCAGAGAAAAGAAGGCCTGGGTTGACAAGAGAATGTTTTCCCAGAGGTGAGAGCAGCCCCCATAGACCTTCTGGCTAGGTGGGGCTTGTGTGACTGCTGAATAAGGGGTGGGAAAAGCAGTGGAACATTCTAGGTGTTTTCAGACTCATTTAAATGGCAATTAAACAACCATTTGACTGTCTACTAAGTGGTAAGAATTATTCTGACACTTTAAATATGAAATTAAATAAGACAAGCTCTGTTAGTTTCCCAGGCTGCTGTAACAAAGTACCAGAAACCAGGTGGCTTAAAAAGAAATTTATTCTCTCACAGCTCTGGAGGCTGGAAGCCTGAAATCAAGATGTTCGCAAGGTTTTCTTCTCTGGGGGCATTAGGGAAGAACCCTTCCTTGCCTCTTCCTAGCTTCTGGTGGTTGCTGGCAATCTTTGGTATTCTTTGGTTTGCAACTACATGTTTCCAATATCTGCCTCCCTTGTCACATGACTATCTTCTTCCTGTGTGTCTCTGCCTCTGTGTCTCCTCCCTTTGTAAGGAGATCTGCCATATTGGATTTACATATTGGATTTATACCTGCTTTACTTCAGCATGACTTCATCTTAACTCATCTTAATTGCATTTGTGAAAACCCTACTTCCAAAAAAGGTCACCTTTACAGGTACAAGTGTTAGGACTTCAACATATCTTTTTTGGCGGGGGCAGGGGGGCACAACTCAATGCATAGTAAGCAGAGTCTTCCTTAGGAGTTCATAGTGGAAGACAAAGACATGAAAGACATAATCCCATTATCATTTGAAATATGCTATGTTAGAGATTTATTCAGGCTGGTATGAAATGATACAAGAAGAGTGTTTAATAAGACAGCGGTTGGAGGGGATTGTCAGAGAGACTTTCCATTATCAGGGTGTACTGGATTCTGAGGAGGAGCTGGAGTCTCAGACAAAGAAGTGGAGAAAGTGAAAGGAAGGTAGCAATAAAGTTAGGAAGGCATGGAATACTTTGTGTGTGGAAAAAATTATAAGCAAAAGTTCAATATTGATAGACTAGTGGGGGTCAGAGAAAGGAGAGAAGATAAAGCCAGGGACCTAGATTGAGCTAACATAGAGGGCCTTGGCTTATGTTAGGAAGTTTAGATTTTCATTTGGTTTTTCATCACTCCTTTACCAAGCACCTACTAGAACAGTGCATACCACAGTGTGGTCTGGTCATTCGTTAAGGTTAATGTCATGTAATTGCTCTAATGTCAATAACTGCAACAGGCAAGCTCATAAATTCATAGTACCGTGCATGACAAATATAAGTGAAAAAATATTACCAAACTGCAAATGTACTGGCGTCATGGCTTCTAAGAACTCCTAACGCATGCAAGCATGTCAAAGTTGTTTGGAAAATTCACAGTGGAGGTTCTGATTCTTGGATACTCCTTGACATGGAAGACCAGGAAAAAAAAAGGATTTGTAGCATCATAAATCTTCATGTCATTCATACTTGTAAATATTTTAAGTTACATGCTGTAGCAGGTCAACAATTTTTATTACTAGTTATAATATTGTTTAACATGAGACCGATACAACAGTCTCTGTCATTTCAACAAATGAATTCCCCAAGTGTTTCTGGAACTATACATAAGAATTTGTAGACTTTATTCCTTCCTCCAACCCAGTACTCTTTCTTCACAGGGACAAGGAAGCATTCCAGAGACGGCCCAATTGCTGGCATTTCATACAAGTCTTCCTCTAAACAAAACTCACTGTCCCTTTGCTACCAACAGCTGGCTTCCTGAAGTGTCAATTGCAAATAGTGGAGGGCCCTGAGGACTATGAGGCCTATGAGTAGCTACTGAGCAAACCAGGCTATTTAAGGTGCATTCCTTTCTTCTGAGTTTGCTGTTAGGAAAGGGTAACTCTGCTTTCTTATATCAGACCCAGTGGCCCCTATGAAGGCTTGAGCAGGGGGCCGTAAAGGGCCTGGAGCAAAGAAAAGACTAGTGGGTACTTGAAGTGCTGAAGTCCATGTCCCCAAACACTACTTAGAAAAGGCCTTATTTTTGGCCTCATGCCCTTCTCCAGTTTCATTTCCACTGAAGAGTAGCCTGAACTCCGTGACCTTTTCCATCAACGCTTGTGGCTAAAAATAAAATCGCCAAGTCCCGGTGAAGAGTGAGCCCAAGCCCTTTCTCAATACCCACTCAGCCATCCTAATGATCATCCCCTACCAAGAAGGGAAGGAGAGAGGAATTCCCTTACATAGGATGTGCATCTGGAAGGGAAACAGAGGAAGTTTGTACAAACTCCAATAGAAGATGCAGGATCCAAAGACGAGTAAGCTCTGTACTCAAGGAGCTTAAACTCCAGTGAGAAGTCTGAAACTCACATAATGGGTCCCATTAGGAAGCATTCTATTACAAAGTGACTTGAAGGAGTGATTAAAGATAGTAATAATAATAGTAGCTACTGTTCACATAACTCCGTTGCCCAACGTTTTTAATGTACGTTGATCTCCACAGCATCTCAATGCTTTGTAAAATGGCACAGCCCATTATTTTCCTATTTGAAAGTTGGAGAAACCAAGGCCTAGGTAGACAAAATGTACTGGTGTCTAGAAAGTGTCTAGAAGCAATATAAATCTTTTCATTTCAAAACACTATGATTTCATCCCCCCAAAAAATGCTCTTCTAGGATGGTGAAGGAAGAGTTGAATTCTGACTAGTAATATGCTGTGGTAATTTGGTACTTGTTATAAGTAAATCTTGTGGCCTGGATTGCAAAATAATATTTTTAGGATTTGCCTTTATTCCTCATCTACAGAGTAGGCAGAATATTAAGTAACACAAGATACATTTTCCAAATGGTTGGGAAGTTAAGCTTTTTTCTCCATATACAGGTTTATTTGTGATTTTTTCTAGTCATCTCTTTCTCAAATGCTTTCCCATTCCCTTTACGCATTGCTTATATAATTCAAGATAAGTTTGATATAAGATATGGGAATCTCCTTTTATGCAATCAAGTGGCTGAGCCAAAGAAAAGTAAACCCCTTGCTTAGGCAGATTCCAGAATGTTGAGGTAAACATGAAATTCCAAGATGGAAGTCATCTTTTTAAGATGTTCTTACCCGTAATCAAGTGCTATGACTAACTTCCTGGAAATACCTATGAACTCTCTTGTAGAGAGAGCCAGAGACATTTTGTGTCATTGTTTAACAGGACTAAAAATGCCCTCTTGCTCAGCCCCAGGTAAAGAGTAAAGCCTATAATATAGGCCAAGAAATCCCATCAGTTCCTTAGTAAGAGGATGCTTGATTTATCAGTTAAATCTACCTCTCCATAATAAGTATGTATTACATAATTAGGGATCGTTAATTATTTGTTGAAGAAATGAATGTCAAGGAATAAGTACTTTGTTTAATGCTATTTAAACTGCCCACAAACAGGAGCGATGAGTCACAGAGTAAGTGGAAATGCCATCTGCGATGCTTCTAATATCTGACTTGCATTAGGAAACAAGTGTGACGTAGATGACAGAGGGCGAAACTGGTAATGGAAGGCACAAGTTCAAGCTTGACTCAACCACTGACCTTAACAAAACATCTTATCTTGTCTGGGCCTTGGTTTCCAGTACCAGTGTGGAAGCAGAGCGGAAGGAAACCATTTTCTGGAGTACTTCTATTATATGGCAGACATTGGATCATACTTTATTTCATTTAAGGAATTATTGACCCCATATATACTCATAAGGAAACTAGGACCGGAATGGATTCAGTAACTTCTCCAAGTTATTACTAGTGATGGTAGAGATGACTTTGAACTCTGGTCTTTCTGACTAATGGCTCTTTCTGTGGCGGTATGCTCTTATATTTAAGAATGAAATGTTCTCTTAAAAGAATGAAAATTTTTCCAGTCTTGGAATGAGGTGGGAGCCAAAAATAAAAAGGACAAAATTATGTCCATGACCTTGAGGTCTTTTTTGCCAAAAGGACATTTTTCAGGGGAAGGTGGAGGGAGAAGGATGTTAAATTTGTAAAATGAATGACAAATCATTCTACGATTAAACCCAAAAGTATGTTTTCAATAAAATTTGTTTTTCCTCATTATAAAAGTAATAGGTGTTATGGAATCCTTAAGGGGAAATCAGCAAAAAGAACAGAATAAGACATTCCCATATTATCCACATTTTGATATTTATCATTCTATTTGTGGCGTTCGTAAATTTTTCTAGCCCTCAATATGTATCTTTTCACTATGAGATTTCATTTATTTGGGCTGCAGTGATTCAAAATTGCTGATAAACTAGAAACAGGCTAGGCTACACATGGCATATAACATGAATCGAATAAATATTTGTTGAATAAATGAATGAATGCATGTCCATTCATTCGAACCAATGGGCATAGTAGGTTGAATGCCCATTGGTTCAAAGCCTATCCCAAGGCACAGAATACATAAAAATAAGATTAATAATAAGTTCCTGACTACAAAGAACTTGAATTTTAAAAACTTTAGAAGGAAACAGAATATAAAACAAGCTACAAAAAAAGATTTAAATGCACCATAGTGGGGTAAAAAAATAATTAAACACTCTTAGAAATGTTTACACTGCTCAATACCATGAATATTAAAGACAGGCGTTCGGATGTGAGTTCAGTGATCTATTACAATTAACCCTTCGATTCCACTACAGAGATGATTTGGTGCTTATCTGCGTAAAGACAGTCTTCCGAGAATGAGAAACAAGAGCAGCCATTCTACAGTCTCTATGAACCTCTCTGTATTAACCCTCTCAGGCAGTTTTGGTCCCCCTGTTCTGGTGTTCCCTCTCCTCAGCCGTTAAATGAAGTATTTGAAGGGCATTGGATGTTTCGAGAACATTAGCTTTGAAGCTGGAAGCCTCTTTCTCCAATTCTGGCTTCACTGCTCACTGCACCATGAGGCAAGACACATAAGTCAAGTTTAGGTAGGCTAGACTGGCTCATTGCTTCCCAGGCTTCAGACATTTAAGCATCATATTCATAATTTTGCCAAACTTGTGTGTGTGCCACTCAGGCACCAGTTCCGCAGTCTGTCGGTGCCTGATTATCGTGGCATCAGCTAGCTTGCTCTTCAAAGCTAATATCTGTACAATCACTGGCTAATGCTTCAGTCACATTTTTCTATTAGATGTTAAGATATACTGTACCCACAATCATTAAATTGGAATGTGTATATGTGATTACTAAAATCACTTCGCTTATTACCAGATATTTACATGATCACACTTTCGGATATAGAGCAATAGCTAAAACAGTTAAGAACCACTTCAGGATCAAAAATCTATGCCTAGATGATCATTAGTGATGATTACTTAAAACCTTCTAAGATTTTAACATTTCTTTATGCTTAATCAGTTTGCTATTATTACTTTTAGCATCATAGAAGAAAAAATGAGAAACCAGATCTATTTATATATGTATGTATGTATATAATCTCTCTATCCAAAATCTAGCAGCTCTCTATCTACCAGCCCAGATCTTAATTCTTGTGTTTCTTGCCTCTTACTATTTTCTTAGAATACAAAGTAGATTGTGCCACTCACTTCCTTAAAAACCTTCATGATGCCTTGGAACCTGCCAAGCTCCATGTGACCATCTTAGCAGTCTTTGAGGTCTTTCAAAGTTTGGCCTTTTAAACATAGACCTATTTTCCTCCCTCATATTTATGAAACTCCTTCAGGGAAAGGTTGACTCAGAGTTGCCCGACTGTATCCTATCCTGCCAGCCTTTTGCCTTTGTTCGTGACATTCTCTGCCTGCTTCACCATGTGAAATCTCACTCATCCTTAAAGGAGTGCTCCTGTGGGGGCTGGTGGGTGGATCCATGTTAAGCTGTGTATGGTATATCCACCCTTGCTCATTGTTTCTTTTTTTCTCACATAATTTTTATTTAGACGGTAACTTGTGATTCAAAGGTTGATAGTTAATATACAAGGGATAGTTGGGAAAGCAGTTTGTCTCTTGTTTCTATCATTCTGTAGCTGTATAACCTTGAACATGCCATATACCCTCAAAAATACACCTTTCTAATTTGTAAAATAAGGAAAAGTATCAAGTTAGGCTTCACTTCTTCCACAGATCTTCCATGACCCCCGTGTACGGGAATAGTTGGCTGTCTATGTGGTCTCATAGTAACGGAAGCCAACTCAGCATACTCTAGTAACATCACCTATTTTCTTGTTTGTCTCATTCACTAGATTGTAAATTTCTTGAAGGCAAAGAAAATATCATGTGTGTCATTGCTCCTCTAGTGCCCAACAGTGTGTAGGACTACCTAAAAATATGTGTAGGTTAAATGAATGAATGAATTGGATTGTCTATTTCAAAGAACTGCGATGATTAGGGGCACTTGGCTGGCTCAGCCAGTAGAGTATGTGACTCTTGATCTCAGGGTCATGAGTTTAAGCCCCATGTTGGGCATGGAACCTACTTTAAAAAATTCTTAAAAAGAAGGAAAACCAACAAACAAAGACTTGGGATGCTTAGACAACAGATGACGTAGCTACAGACTGCTATTAAAGACCTCTAATAGATGTTAGTTAAGAAAGAAGTTTTGAAATATGAAATGTGGTAAAAGTGAAACGGGGTGATGGAAAGAAATGGAAACCAAAGATAAAAGCCTTCCCCAAAAGTTAGCATCGAATTATTCATTTTTTATGAAATTGTAATAACCTCAAGTTCCAATGACTCATGGGGAGAATCATATAGTATAATAAATTGCATTTGAAGAGGGAAAGCAGTCTTTAAGTATTCTTCAGCATGAAGAAAAATGGTATATTTAATTAGCACATCTAGAACTATTCATTAAGTGCCAAACCATGAGTAAAAAAGGATAATAGAGCATAATCTGACTGATGTAGTATCTTCTTACTAGGGGGAAAAAATGGCATATTGGTCTCTACTTTGCTCTCTATTCTCTATACATAAACATACACAGAGATACCCACATACATTCCTTTATCATTGTCATTTACTGAGCATGACTGACAGTAGAATTAAGAAAATAACATGCTGTGTGTGTGTGTGCGTGTGCGTGTGCACGCACACACACACGCATATACATGCTTCTCAACACAAATTTACCCTTCCAGTAACCGTATTATAATTTTATTCTTAGGATCACTGTAATCCCTGTCCTATTGCAATGGTTCTGGAGGGAATCCGTATTTTGCTGAAAATTGGACCATGTAACTTAAGTTTAGGCCAATTAGTATATACTTCTTTCTTCTAGCCTCATAGATTGGAAAGCACAACCCAATTAAAATTGATGATAAGAGGTGATATTTTTTCCTGAGAATCCTGGATGTGAGCCTAGAAGTTATTGGAATTTATTTTATATGTATGAGGAGAGAGCCATCTGAAAAATATATGTGATAGAGGGGAAGTGGAGGTGGGAACTGGAGAGAAAAATCTGGAATCTAATTTTGATTACACTGTAAGGAAATTTATAACCATCTCTACCTGAAGCCATTTATATGTCTGGACTTTTCAGTTAAATACATGTTTGGATTTTTTTTTTTTTTAAGGGAATTTGAGTCACTTTGTAAGAACTTCCAACCAAAAAGATACAAAGATGACTATAATATTAGTTTTTATCTTAAAGTGCTTATAGGTTAGAAGGGAAATCAGATTTGTAAACAGGTAATTGCAACTGAGCATGGTAAGTATCATGTTAGAGAAATGTATATACATTTTTAGAAGGCAAGACACATATGTAGGCAAACCTCAGAGACACTGGCACCACCTCAATAAAGCAAGCATCCCAATGAAGCAAATCAAATGAATTTCTTGGTTACTCAGTGCATATAAAAGTTATATTTACATTACTCTGTAGTCTATTTAGTGTGCAATAGCATTATGTCTAAAAAAACAATGTACATACCTTAATTTAAAATACTTTATTGCTAAAAAGGGCTAACCACCATCTGAGTTTTGAACGATTTGTTGTCACTGATCACAGATCATCATAACAAAAAGTGAGGAAAAAGTTTGAAATATTGAGGAAATTACCAAAATATGATACTGAGACACGAAATGAGCAAATGCTGTTGGAAAAATGGCGTCAGTGGATTTGCTCATTGCAGGGTTGCCGCAAAGCTTCAATTTGTAAAAACAAAAAACAAAAAAACAAAAACCAAAGAAGACAAAACAAAACAAAACAAAACAAAAACCCCATCAATATCTGCTCAGCACAAAAAAGTAAAGCACAACAAAATGAGATATGCTTGTATACATGCGATTTAGGAGAAGTCGTAGAGGATGACAAAGGAGAAAAGACGTTCAATCTGTCATTTTTTAAAAAATAAGATTGATTTATTTATTTTAGAGAGAGAGCACACAAGCAGGAGGAGCAGGGGAAGAGGGAGAGAATCCCAAGCGGACTCTCCGCTGAGCACTGGCCTGTTGTGGGGCTCTATCTTGTGACCCTGAGATCATGGCCCGAGCAGAAACCAAGAGTCGGTCGCCCAACCAACTGAGCCACCCAGGTGCCCCTCTCAATCTGTCTTTTGAAGAATGACTGGTTCGTTGAATGAGATAAAAGGGGAGAAGTTATTTCAAATAGAAGAACAAGTATGATGGAGATGTGAAGGGCCCTTAAGTCAGTATGGCCGGATGGTGAACTAGCTTTAAAGCGGAGGTTGAAGGAATCGTTAGTGCCCGATCTTAAAATAAGCCTTGAGTGGCATGGTCAGGTGTCTGGACAGTCTGAGTCTGAGGGGGAACCATGGAAGAAATCTGAAAAGTGGAGTGACCGGAATTCCTCTGCCCTTCCTAAAGCTCACTTTGGGGAGGATAGATTTGGAACCAGGGATGAGAAACAGACACCTTTGCCGGAACCTAAAGAAGAAGCAAGATTCCAGGGAGGTTATAGGAGCAAAAGTAGGAGGAAATCTAAGTTCATGAATTTTTACTTCCTATTGGAAGATCATTAACCTCTTTTGTATTTGCTAAATCTTCCTGGGATGTGGTAATGTGTATGACTAAGACCCTGGAGCCAGAATTCAGCTCTACCACTTACTAGCTGAGTGGTCTTTGGCAATTCGACTCTCTGTAGCACTTTTCGTCATCTGAAAAATAGAGATGATGTTGGTATCCACCTCATGGTGCTGCCATGATAAGTAAGTCAACGCCGGTGAGTGGCCTGAATAATACCTAGCACATGGAAAGCATTCAAAAAATTCTGCATCCACTATCATATCCATTTACAACAGATGATCAGTGGCCACCACTCTGATTTTTAAAGCTGGAGAAACTGAAGCTCAGAGAAGTCATGTGATTACCCACATCTAGGAATGTACTTAGTATCAGAGCTAGGATGTGAATCAGTCATTTGTTTGCCTCTAAAACCAGTATTTTAACCTTTGATATAATATCTTCTCTCTGTCTTGAGTAATGATTTCCCTGTGACTCCAGAAGAATTTCCTCTGCTTCACTTAGAATGACTGCATCCTTCGTAAAGCCACTCTCTGGTAGCCCATTTCTCTCTCTCTCTCTCTCTCTCTCTTTTTTTTAGAATGCCATGATTCTATAGGACACCTAGCATGGGGTCCTTGATAGCCAAGCTTCTGAGTCAGATTCTCAGTTTACATTCAAGAAGGTGATGGCAAAGATGTTTTACTGAGAACCAGAGGTGTTAAAGGTAGCCCAGGTGCTGGGGATTTATAAGATTGAGGGCAGTATCCTGGTAGAGCTAGTGGTTTCATTGTTGCTTTTGTTGCTGTTGATGATGGTGATGCTTTAGTTACCCATCAGATATTGATCATTGCCCCTTTCCCTATTTACCAAATTACAAGGTGAAAAACAGTGCTAGGAGCACTCAAGTGAGGAGCTTAAGACCAAATCAGGAGACCAAACAAGACTGGTGAGTTTGTGCTCGTCCTGCCTGCTCTGGAATGTTACCTGTAGTCCAAGGTGCTGTCAGAGGACAGTGGTCTGAAGGCAGTGAAAGCTCCCAGCTTCTGGAACTCTGTTCCCATCAGAATTTTAGTTCCTTCAACTCAATCCATAAAAGGTTAAGGTTTACATCCCTCCCATATCACATCGAATAGAACTTTGGCCAAATTAGGTCCCTAATAAATATTTGTTGAGTAAGATCATAAAGAATAAGCAAACATGGTGGTTTAGGAGTTTCTATTTGGGGTGATGAAAACATTTTAGAAACAGTTACTGATGGTGCTGACTCACCAGGATGAATGAAATTAATGCCACTGAAAGCTACCCTTGAAAATGCTAAAACGGCAAAGTTTATACAATTTTAGAAAAGAATAAGTGAAGAAAAACAAATGAGTGAGTGAGTGAAAGCAAGGATAAGTGGAATGGGGGACAGACGAACAAACACATAAATGAACAAGTGAGCACATGACTGAATTTCCCATGTGTTTTCAAGGATTAAGTAGTTTCCATAGAATGCCAAGTGCAAGTCTTGGTCTCACACAGCATGGGACTCTGGCACGCTAAAAGGAAAAGAATAAACTACATTGTTTTATTTAGAGGAACAGCTGTTGATCATGAGCTGTAAATTTTTTCCTAATGTAATGGCCACTGAGCGGAAGCCCTAATACGTCACAGGATTAAGTGGTGCCAAAAATGGCTGTAACCCTCTCGGGGCCTCATGTGGCTGGCCTGCCTCACAACGTTGCTCAGTTGTTCACAGGCATAGCCAATCTGCTCTCAAATTGGAAACTGCGGTAGGCTGGACTATATGGATTTAAAAAAAGAGAGAGAGAGGGGCGCCTGGGTGGCACAGTGATTAAGCGTCTGCCTTTGGCTCAGGGCGTGATCCCGGCGTGATGGGATCGAGCCCCACATCAGGCTCCTCTGCTATGAGCCTGCTTCTTCCTCTCCCACTCCTCCTGCTTGTGTTCCCTCTCTCGCTGGCTGTCTCTATCTCTGTCAAATAAATAAATAAAATCTTTAAAAAGAGAGAGAGAGAGAGAGAAACCTGCTTAAGTAACCTTTCCTCTTAAGAAAAAGGCTTTCACCAATAAAGATACAAAAGGCAAGGCTATAAACTGCAAAGATTAAAGTAAATGACAACTGGTTCTCATAATAATCATAAAAAAAATCAGGCCGTTGAGATTCGTGTTGTGTCATCCCTTCACTCTCTGGAGCTTGGGTGGGACAGTAAGGTCGGGGTGAGAAGATTTGGTATTCCGTCAGAAATAAAACCCAGGCCACCAGCAACATCTGAGGGGTATTCAGGTTTCCATGTCGGAGGGTTGAGAGGAAAGGGTTAATGTCTCTCCTTGGCATCATAGGGACCTTGTGCCCTAAGTGGGGCTCTAATTTGCCTCTGTTTTCATTAGAGACCTTTCCTTAAGTATGAAGCCTGGGAGGGGCAGCATGATCTGGTGCAAAGAACAGGGAATTTGGAGTTCGGAGTTCCACTGGAGGCTAGGGCAGCACGGGGCTGGCAGATTTGTTAATTTCCAAACTGTTTTCTCTTTTGCAATATGGTTGGGAAAATCCTTGCCTTTTAAAGAGGTGCACAGCGAACACTGATTATAGTACTTAGTGCATAGTGGACATAATAAATATCGTATGGTGTTAATTGAAGAACAACAGTGGTCTAGAATTTGCAAAACTGAGTTTTAGTGACAATTGTTTCATTGGCTTTCCATGTGACACTGAGAAATTCACTTCACCTGTGTGGGTCTGTCTCTTCAGGTGAATGAATGAGACCAGATGAGTTTTGGAGTCCTCCTTAGTGATGACATTGTTTATATGTGTGTACGTATTTAGAGAGTGCACACACATGAGTGGAAGGGGGAAGGGGAGAGGGGCAGAGGGGGAGAGAGAGAGAGAGAATCTCAAGCAGACTCCCCACTGACCACGGAGCCCGACGCAGGGCTCAATCTCACGACCCTGAGATCGTGACCTGAGCTGAAATCAAGAGTCGGACACTTAACTGACTGAGCCATCCAGGCATCCTACATTTTAAAAATCTATTTTCAGTCAAGGTCAAGGATTCAGAGTGGTCCTCAGTTCCCTGGATTTGGTAGTTGACTGAGGTGTTATTGTACCAACAAAGAGAAAGACCTTAACATACTTGCACGGCAACCAGAATCTCCTCGATGTATCCAAAAGCCTATGCTAAGGGGAAATATATCTCTTCTGTGTATTCTGTTCTTAAATCCAATCCCCAAATAATTTAAGGTTGCCCGGAAATGGTGTCCTGGTGACCCTGGCCATCAGGCCCTGGGGCGGGAATCTATAGTAATCAAAGAGAGAAGCCAGAATAGCCCCAGACACTGAATGGGTAAAGAAAATAAGGCAACCATCTCGTCATCCACACAGCCCCACAAATACCTGAGTCACCTTGATTTCATCCCTATTACTCCAATCCACTAAATTCAATCACTCCATAAACTCCGTTGGATCTAATTTCTAGATGTCACAGGAATCCGTCAGTTCTCTCAAATCCCCGTTACCGAATCCAAGTCTTGGACTCGTGCAGCAGATTCTAACTGGACTTGCAGCCTCTGGCTTTCACCCTTGACAAGCCGTTCTCCAACCTGTTACACTCCAGGAAAACCTTCCGTGGTTTCCACTAGAGTCTAGGGCACAATCCAAGATCATTTCCTGAGGGCTACTCATGAGATGCACACTTTCCGGCCTCTGTTTACCTCCGGAGCCACACCTCCAACAGCTCCCTTCATCCCATATTTATCTCTAGCCACTCCAAGCTCCCTTCCGGTCCTCCAACCTGCCGTAATCTGACGTAATCCCCGGTCGGCACAAACCTGCTCTCCCCGGCATGGACTGCTTTCCCTCCTTCTCTGCTCTCCTCCTCAACTTCCAGCTTCTGCCACAATAATTCCCTCTGATTTTCCTGAGCTCCCCTTAGGCACTGTGACCTGCAAGAATCCATTTCTTACCGCCCCCCAGCCCTTCCTCCACCTCCAGACTAGATTACAGGATCCTAATGCTTTGGTCTCACCTCCGTAATCTGTCTTTCTTTTATTGTACTTTGTCATCCTTACCTGTTCAGTTGCCTGTCTCTATTTGCCAAATTGTGAGCCCAGTGAAAGCAGGGATTCTGACTGTTTTATTCACTGTAAAGTCTCTTGGCACAAAGCATAATAAATGAAGCATATAGGCATACTTGCATGCATAACTGAATAATCCACAAGACTGAGTCTTGTATATAGTCCTGACTATTCCTTTGACCTTGGGCAAATCACTGAAAATCTTGGAACCTCACTATTTTCAACAGAAAAATGAACACAAATTCTACGGATTCTTGGCTCCTTGATTGAAAGGAGTCTGTGAGATCCGGCACAGGAACTATGAAAACAGCGACATGTGATATCAACAAGCTGGGATCGATTATTGTTATTTACTATTTATTTCCTCCTCTGAGGCATCTCAGCTTTAGTACCAAGAGAAATAGGAGGATAGGGCCCCGAAATTCTTTGCAATCTCGTTCTGAGGAAATAGCTTGCTTGCTGACTGCTAAAAAAACAATTTCCCTGAATTTGACTTTGATTTCTGTCAGTCCTATTAGATTGTACCTTCCGAGAAGAGCCATTTGTTTTTGAAAACAAGTTGTACTCTGTGTTCTGCTGTTACTTAACTCACCAGCACCATCTGCTCTGCTGTTATGCCCAATTTGAATCAGAAGGAAAAGGATTCTTTCTGTCTGCACATCCTGAAGAAAACATAGACTCCAAGAAAAGTCAAGGAGGTGGAGGAGGTCTGTGGCCAGTTGACTGGGCGATTTTGGTCCCGGGTTCCATTTTGACAAGTCAGTATTCGGATGAGAGTTGGCCTGTAGCCAAGGGTGAGTCAAGTCCTCAGACTCCGGACTCTGTGCTGCCTGGATTTTCATGCCATCCTAGGGAAACATGCTGAAGAGGTGACGACTTTGTTTGGCTGTTAGAGGAATCCTCTGGATTCCAAAGAAAAAGCAACATGCCTCGTATCACAACTGTTACAATTGTTGGGACTAGCAGATGTGTCAAATCTGGCACATCTGTCCCTGGGTATCTATGCATCGATCAGAAATTTACCTCCATAATCTTTGAGGAGTGTGTGTGTGTGTGAGAGAGAGAGAGAGAGAGAGAAAGAGAGAGAGAGAGTGTGTGTGTGTGTGTGTGTGTGAGAGAGAGATAGAGAGAGATAGTGAGTGTGTGTGTGACACAGAGAAAGAGTGTGTGTGTGTGTGTGTGAATTTGTCCTGGGTGTGTGTACTAAGTGTGTGTCTGTGCAGCGGATGATGCCGAATGGAAGGAGTGGACAATGAGTTAGAACACAGGCGCGGAGTTACAAACCAACAACGCAGAGTGCCTTCCAAGTATTCCTAAGCCAGACTCTGGTTAAGGCACTCTTCTTTAGTTGCCAAAAGAGGATTTATTTCTTGGAAACTAGCAATGCAATAAAGCCGACCCTCAATTTCCTATAATAACAACAAGCTTCAAGTTTGGCATCCGTATCACCAGGGACAAATTGTGCCAAGCAAGCAAAGGAGTCAGAACCAGCACCCACAAAGGCTGTTCTCAATTCAGCAAAAGATGTTCTTCTAAAGTGACTGAGCTCTTAGCTCCCGGCTTCCAACCTGCCCACCCACCGAGCTGCCCTACATCCTCCTACTGGCTCCTTCCTTCTCGCTTTCTTTCTGCTGGGGCCAAGAAGAAGGCAACTGGTTCTCATAGAGACTCCTAGCGAAGTCAGCCCCTCTGCCAGGTTCATTTTCATGTTTACTGAGGATATGCCTTGAGCTGAAACCCGAGCCATGCCTTTCTAGTACGGAGCAGGGTGATCTGACCCTGCCCACACTAGTAATGGCTGAGGTAATGGCAGAACGGGGTGGGCAAATCTCAGTATGTGCAGGTCTCCTCTGGCAGAGGCTTCTGAAGATGCCTGGAGATGACTTAACCCTCTTCCAACAGAGAAGCGTTCTATTTTCAGTTGAAAAACTGCTTTTTTCCCCTCCGAAAGAAGCTAAAGTTCACCAACACTTTCCGATTTCCCTCAGGTGTCATAAATATTACATAAAAAATATGTTATATTAGTAATAGCTAAGCTTATTGGTCACCGTTGTCCTCATTTGTGCTTGATACCTGGTGGAAATTATCTTTAATTGACCCAGAACTTTCTATGTTGCCTTGAGGTCCTCCATGTACATAATCTCATTCTCATGCCAAGTTCTGGAGAGGGCGATTTCAGAGCAAGGAACAAAGAGACACCCTTGGGAAGCCCTAGGTGATGAGAACTTATGGTGAGGGGATCCATGAGGAGCCACCAAAGCTATCCTATTAACTGAAGAACCAGGTCTGACATGGAAATTAGAATAATAATAATTAACTATGTTATTAGTACTACAATATTATAAATTTAAATATATAAACTGGTAACAATTTAAAATTTATAAATATAAAATAGTTGCACTATCAATAATATATATTAATATGATATTAATTATTAATCACCATTGATCTGGAAACCCCAAAGCAACTCTAAGTTCTGCTGTTCTTGTGGTTCGGTTGCTCGTCATCTCTGCTCCTATCTTACGATCATTCCCAAGAAAGAGGATCTAACTGGGTTCTTTGTCGCCATCCAAGAAAAAGTATCCCCGTTCAGTAGAATTTTCCTTCTAGTTGTCCATGTGGGACATTTGCCAGGCAGTTCTTGACTCATATCCAGGCTGTGGCAGTCAGGGTTATTTAGTTCTTATAGGACAAATCACTGTGAACTACAGAGCAAATCGTGGTGACTTATAGTTGAAGAACCTCCTTCTGCTGGTTGGTTTGTTTATTTGTTCATTTGTCTGTTTTCTGGAAAGGTCCTTGGAGGCTTCTTACACAGTCTGCCAAAGACCATTTATAAATGAAGAAACATAGGCTCATGAATTTCAATGACTCGTCCAAGGTCACAAAACTGATCAGTTGGGTTACTCATATTTGAACCTAGGTTCGTCGTTTTCCCAGCACTGTGTTTACCGTCCTGCTTTGTTGTCTGTTTGATTTTGCAATGGTTGTTCACTGAAACATTCATAGATTTATGTTTCTGATTTTTGATTGCTAAAGATTGCCAGCAATCTTTAAAGATTTCCCAATCGTAAGCTTACATGACACAGAAAGGCTGATAGAGAGAAAATGAAAAAAGTGAAACGAAATAATAGTGGATTAGAGAGTGTCTTAAGGAAGAAATTTGTGGACTGTTTGGAAAAAAAAAAAAAAAAAGAACTGTCACCTGGAGCTGAGAAGTGACCTGTCTGCCTGATAGTAAAAGAGAAGAGAGACTTCCAGAAACACATCCTAAAGAAGGTAGGAAAGGACTTATTGTAAAGTTGAAAGTTAGAGGGACAGGCTTATGGCTGAAGGGATAAAACTTCTACAGTAGAAAATTTTTTTGTCCTACACTCTTAGGATCATAGTTGGCTGGATAATCAAAAAGTTGGTAAAAATGAGGAAATCATAAAGCATAATGCATATGTATCTTAAATAGTCTATTGAAAGGTAAGCTGACTAAAGCGTATTCATTGGTTAATAATTTGATTTAGACCCAAGCTTTCTCATTCAGGTTGCATCTACTAATTGGAATGTTATGTTGCCCTTATATAAATATTATGTACCATCTATTATTTTGGTTTATTTAAAGTGAGGGTCAAACCTGAAAACTCTTGAAACGAGTTGGATACAGACATTTTCTAGATCTTTCATTGTGGCATCTTGGTCTTTTAAAATCATTTCGCACACATCTAGTTTCAATTACATAATTCAGTTGTTTTTTAAAACCAATTGGAACTTATTGAGTCTTTCCAAAGCATTCCACTTAGTTTTCTTAGCATCACAGTATAAATATTCTCTTTCCATATTCATATTTTATCCATTTATGTAACATTTAACTGAAATGCATAATCACAATAAGTAAAATGGCATACACAGATTTCAAAACAGACACAACTGACTCTTAGTAAATATATAACACTGGGAGGGGGGAGTAAGAGTACAAATGTGCAACAGCGAGCAGCCTATTACTATGAATGTCGAGACGCCAATGGCATCAGTCCATAATTTATAGAGAGAATGGAGAGCATCATTTAATTTGCCAACTCAGTTGGGTGGAGTTTGGATAAACGACTTTATAATATGGTTGACTTTGATGTATTCTACAAGAGTAAACCCTGTGTTTTCCACAGGAAGAAAATCAGGAAAGTATGTTGTGTGGCTGAGGAATGCCAACTAGGAACAGTCCTATATACCACCCCTTCTTAAACTAGCTATTAAACATTTACAAGGTCAAGAATTTGGCAACATAAAGAAGAAAGCCAAAGTACCATCTTTATATAACAATTACCAAATTATTGATCTGTTTTTTTAAATAAAATTACTTTATACGAATCTAGAAAAACCTCTGCCCTTTGTTTCAGATATTCCCTAGGAGTCTTCGAGGATGTTGTGGGGTACATAATATACTATGTTTGTTAAGGGTCTTTTGATTGTAATTGGGAAAACTAAACCAAACGAGAAAAAACTAGAGCTAGATAAAGACACAAACACACACACACACACACACACACACACACACACTTCTTTTAAAGGACAATAGGCTATTTCAAAAATTAAGACTTGAACTACCAGAACTCCATGTGAAAGCCGGAATTCTAAGATGGCTCCCAAGATTCCTGCCCCAGTACAATTGCCCTGTATAATTTCCTCTCATTGAGTATGGGCCAGACTTATAAATATGATAGTCACTCTATGATTACGTTACATTGTACAAGACTCTAAGACTCTGTCATAGGAGAATGGAGAAAGTTCTCGGCTGACTTCAAAGGAGTAAACTGTCACGTTATGAGAGGGCCATGTAGCTAGGACCTGAGCAAGGCTGCTAGGAGCTGAGGGTAAACCCTGGCTAACAGCCAGCAAGAAAAGTGAGATTTTAGTCTACAACCTTAGGGAGCTGATTCTGCCAACAACCTGCATGATCTTGAGAGAGGACCCTGAGCCTCAGACTGCAACTCCCACTGATGCTGTGACTGATTTTAGCTATGTGAGACCTTGAGCAGAAAACCCAGGCAACCTGTGCCTAGACTTCTGACTCACAGTACCTAGGGATAATTTATTTGTGTTGTTTTACGTCATTAAGCTTGTAGTGATTTCTTACGTGGCTCTAGAAAACAAATACTCATGGGTAAGGCAGATTTCAGAGCATTCCAGAGGACTTCAATGGTGGTTGTTTGAGAATATTCGCTCTGAATATTGTCATCAATATCTCTTAGTTCAAGAAACACTCAATCTGTTTCTCTTGGCTTAAATTTTCTGTAGAAAAATCTGATTTATGTAGCTAGGGTCAGGTGATAACACATGGACCAATCGGCTTTGGCGAGGAGAGGGGAGATTCCCATAGATTAGGCACCATTACTGGATGAACGACCTCTGTGCATTGGGGGTGGCTTCTAGAGAAGAGGGAACATGAGTTAGGAAGATCCTCAAGAAATGCTTGCTGCATAGAAACCTTATAGTCGAAGTACATCCTGAATATTAAAGACACTATGAGTGTTATAACTGGTAGGCACTGGAAAAATCACTGATCCCAACAGTTTCCACCATCAATTGCTACCAACAGTTTTATTTATCTCACAATACACAATACTCCTATTTAAAAGCAAAAACAAAACCTGTCCTGACCAACCTCCATTTAGTAAAGACTAATGTATTCCTTTTCCTTTTACATTATTCAAAACACACATGATGATGTCAACATTTTTTAAAGCAATAAACAACAAATCACATTATTTTTTGATGTCCTATAAAATATTGAAGTGTAACTCATGGACTTCCACCTTATTAACCACATAGCACACTCTAAGTCAAGAAAGATCATGTTCAGAACCATTAATCTAGACCAGTGCCCTCACCTCATAGTAGTGGAAATTGTAAGAAATTTGACTTTTTCCTGAATCCAAAAATAAAATCCAGACCCCAACATCCACCCTCTCCTTTAATCAAAAATCAAGCGAACAAATTAAAAAACCCATTTCCTTCAATATCAACAGGAAGAATGGAGGATTAATCTTCGGGTGGAGAACCAGCCGGGTGCCAAACATCCAATCATACAGCATTGGCTAAGTTTCTGCCTGTACCAGTTAGCTTCTTGATGTCAGGAAATTAACATGGTTGCCACTTGAGGGTAATTCCCGGCCCACGGTTCTATCACTGAGTAAGGGAGCTACTAATGCCAATGAGGTAAACATAATAGGTTCATGCACCACTTACTAGTTAAAACTGTTCTTCCACTATCCCACAAAGGTATTTCATTAGTCACGGGGAGAACCAAGAAGTTTTGGAAGGTCCAAAGAAAACCCACTGCTACCACTTGGAAACAGATGCAGTACTGGTAACATCAACTTTCCACACCAAGTACTAAACATGAAAATATGATTCCAATTGTTCATAATGGCACAGGCATTTGGTTAGGTGCAAGCATGTGATTGAGAATCCTGATTTCTGAATAAATGCCAATCTTGAGTTTCCAGGATCTAATTACAATTTCCAGAGTTTTAATAATAGAGACTTTGAAGGTTTGTTAAACTTCAAATGTCCTTAAAGCTTTTTTGATGAGTTAACTGTAAACGAATAAAAAACATGTGCATTAAGTTTCCCTTGGAATACATGTGGGTTTAAAAATTAAGGGAAAAAGGACCTGGCAAACATTGACTTTGAAACCTGCCAAAGCCAAGGCATTTGAAAAAATAGCTCAAGACATTTGGAGAATCCCAAAGTCTGGTAGGGTTTGTCCCTCCTTTAAAGAATAAGTGAGACTGAAAATAACTTTTTTTTTTTTAATGTTTCAGCATGGACATTCTTGCTAAAATATTGAAAGTGTATAAATATCTTGCTATTTTTACATGCATCCTCACATACACATACACACAAATACACAGGTATACATACCAATTTATTTTGACTTGGCTTAAGTTCAAACTTCAGTGAGTATCAGCCTTACTTGGCACCTCTTAACATTCACAATACAAATGAATGAAAAACTTACGCAAAGACTCAAACACATATCACAGCACATTGTATTTGATGGGGCTGTTCAATACTGACAAATCTTATTAAGTTACAGCTTCTATAAAACCCTTCAATGATTTCTCATTACCCACTCCAAACACATCAAAGCCCTTAGTTTTCTATGCTTTTTGTACCTTTCCCCAGGCAAATCTACTATTCAAAGCTTTCTTTTCCAATTCTTCCCCGTATATACTCATTCTCCAGCAATGCTACAGTAACTCCCATCACCTGGCTCGCAAACATCCATCATTTCCACATGTCCTTTTGGATCCTCTCTGTCTAGAATGTCACTTCACCTCCAACTGCAAATGTCCTGATCATTCAAAGTACACTACAATAATGCTTCCTCATGACCTCTCTCATAACCTGTGTAGACTTGGCGAATCTCACCAGACCAGGCACCTTTAAAAAAAAAACTTCCAAGTCTCTCTGTTGCTCACAATCACAGTTCAAATCTCTTGGCATTACAGGGGGGAGGCAGGTGTAGAAGAAATCTTGACAATCATTCCTCCACTCTTACTTGTTCTGGCTGATTTGAGAAATGGACCCGAGGATCCCAGTAGCAATCAAATATAGCATTAATTTCACCACTGCTAAGTCTGGACTGCTGAAAATGGCACAACTTCTTCTACTTCCAAACCTGATTTTTTTAAGAACCCAGTAATAGGTAGCCAAGCAGAAATAGAGGAAGAAAAGATACCCATGCTAGGCACATATCAAGACAGATGCACAGGATGGAATCAAATCTTTCCTGTCCAATTTCAATGCAATACCTCTCACCCTGATGGGTGGATTATAGTGGACGAGAGTAGAAATAATGCCTGGCTGGGTTTCCTCCAGCACCGGTAGGGAGTGACACGAAAGAATCAACAACTAACTACTCTTTCCCAACCGACTCAGGGCTACCATGCTGGGGACTCTGCCTGCTTTCTAGCTCCCCTTACAGATGCTCTGACCCAGCCATGTGCTTGTAGGACCTAGAATATCTCCTGTTTGTCCATGTGATGCATTTATTTTTAACAAATCTGTCCTTTGAAAATGTTGTTCTCTGTGGGAGGGCTCTTCTTGTCCATCTGGCACAGCTATTCATACCTGGAAAACTCAGCTCAGAAATTCTCTTTGGTAGACATTCACTGAGCCTCCTCTGGCTCATTTTTCTATCTACTCCCTTGGGTAGTTTGACCATCATCTTTGATATTACATAATGTACTGGCTTGTAGTTTCTACCTACAATTCTTCCTGACAAAAGTGAACTTCTTGAGAACAGGGACGATATCTTACTTTATTCATTTCTATCACCTGAATTTGCTATATACAATCAATAATCAATAGAGTCAATAATGAATAATTGTTATTTAAATATGTGTAGGTCTACTTGATATACTGTCTTCTCTGATCAAGGCTGTACTGAGAATTAAGTGGGGCCAACTCAGCATGGGTGTAACTTTCTGCAGATTTGAGGGTGGGATGAGGGGGCTGGACAGGGCAGAAAACAAGGAAGACAGATACAACATATAGCCCTTCCAGCAATGGTACAAATGATCATTCTTGTGGTCTTAGACTATTTTGTTCACTCCTTTAAGCCTTTGACTTTAAAATAAGCTCTGTAGTCTGTGTTGTGTCTTTATTCCTTCAAAGCCAAAGGCTTTCTAGATGCTCATTCTGTTACAGAGGCAGAAGTACAAGAGGCTGAATCTAATCACAGGAAAGCATTTAAAGCATTCTGTCCTTGGGTCGCCTGGGTGGCTTAGTCATTAAGTGTCTGCCTCTAGTTCAGGTCATGATCCCACGGTTCTGGGATCAAGCCCTGCATCAGGCTCCCTTCTCAGTGGGAAGCCTGTTTCTCCCTTTCCCACTTCCCCTGCTTGTGTTTCCTTTCTCTCTCTCTGCCAAATAAATATTTTTTTTTTAAAAATAAGTAAAATAAAAAATAAAGCATCTATCCATGGCATAACTGCAAATACTTCTCTGGCCAAAGCAGGTTCCTTGGCCAAGCCCAACATCAGTGGAATGGGGAATTATATTCTACCAACTTTGATGGCAAGTGCTACAAAGTCATGTGGCAGAAACCTTGGATGCATTATTTCATCACAGGAAGGGTGTAAAGATTGGGAGAAATTTTACAGTCTCCCACATTGCCATCACTCTGACAGTGGAGTGCTCAGTAAATAATCACCCCTCTCTTCTCTTCTATTTATAGAGTAATATCCTGCTCTCTTTGGGAAAAAAAAAATCTAAAGTCAAATACACCCTCCACATTAAGTTAGTGGCTGGCTTGGGACTGTCCAGGTCGGGGATGGTCCCATGAAATTACAGAGGACACAGTATGGGTTGCCTTGGATAAATATATATCAGTCGTGAGGTGATGGCAGAAGCCAGGAATCATGCTCAGAAGGGATTGTTGAGTTAAATGTTAAATAAATAAGTACAAAATTTAATCATGGATCAAAGAGGCACATAGATAGGAAGTAGTAATCAAGATGGGGGACCAAATGTCCCAAAACAGAGGAGCTGGGAGTGATTAGGGGCCAATAATAAGTAGCCAGGAACAAATGTCTTGGGTACTTCAAATAATCAGAAGCCACTGATCTAGACAAAATTGAACATTTGTACAAAAATAAGACTTACTATCTACTGGAATCTGTATCTCTGGCTCTTCGGTAGGAACTTTATATACATTTTGTCTCTTCCAATAAAATTTGATTCTTCTATTAATATAAACTTGTAAAAATGGTACATATTTAACTATTAATACATTCTTAATATTTCAGAGGAAGTTATTTTAAGACATAGCTCTGAATGATCAACCAAATTATACATTCACTTTCCATTTTTTCCTAACTACTTTATAAGAAAGTTCATTCACAAGTGGTCTGTTATTATTTTTAACATATCCTCAACACAAGTTCACCATGAAAAGGGGAAGGAAGAAGGAAAATAGAGCACTTATTATGGTACATGCATCATTTCATTTATTTCCTCCTGCATGACAGCAAAGTAGATGATCCCCGTCCTTCCTTCATTGACTAGGAAGCTCAGGCTAAGAGAAGCTAAGTAATGTCCCAAAGTGTGGACTCATAAGACTATATAATTTTTATTATACCAAACTACCAACTTCTCTGACAAGGAAGTATTCTACCAATTGAATGCACAAAGAGTTCTAGTCTGTGTCAACTTGATTCTCACATACTGAGAGGCCAGATCTTGTTGGGTAAGCCTACCCCTCCTGTCTGTAAGCAACAATTCAATGACTCTACCAATCAGCTTAACTTCACAGAGGAGTAGAGGACACTGCAATGGCCAGCTGAAGACATTTTCCTTACTATTGACCTCCAACGTGCATCTTGGGTCTGTTAATAGTTAGCATTTATGGGGTGCCTGGGTGGCACAGCAGTTAAGCGTCTGCCTTCGGCTCAGGGCGTGATCCCGGCGTTATGGGATCGAGCCCCACATCAGGCTCCTCTGCTATGAGCCTGCTTCTTCCTCTCCCACTCCCCCTGCTTGTGTTCCCTCTCTCGCTCGCTGTCTCTATCTCTGTCAAATAAATAAATAAAATCTTTTTAAAAAAATAGTTAACATTTATATAATCTCCCCTATAATCTCAGATTTTTCTTTAGCAGTAGACATTTCATGAACAAGAAGTTATTACCCAATTCAGTCCTATTTTTGCTACTTTCTGGCCAGTTTAAAGGCTTTACTACAATTCCAGAAATGAAATGTTCTTTTCTTTTTTCTTTCTTTCTTTCTTTTTTTTTTTTTTTGAGAGAGAGAGAGAGCACACAGGAGCAGGGGAGGGGGAGGGGCATAGGGAGAGGGAGAGAGAGAACCTTAATCAGGCTCACGACATTGAGATCATGTCCTGAGCTGAAATCAAGAGTCCGATGCTTAACAGACTGAGCCATCCAGGCGCCCCTGAACTGTTATTTTTAATTCTGATAATAAGATCTAGAATTATATCTCTATTTATGTTTAATAAATTACGCAACAATTGAATTCATCCTGGGGCAGGGGGACTTCTGTTTTGTTTATCCATTGGAAAGCTAACTAGTAGGTTATTGAGGTAAGACACTTGAAATGGATTGTTTCTTCTGGTACAAAATGGCACTGTGGAGAACAAAAACAACTTCCAAGAAACTCATTTCTAAAGTGCTTAGATTTTAGGGGAATTGGGTTTATAATTAATTTTTTCTATTCCTAGGAGATTTCTAGAAAATTCTCTTTCTCAGTCGTGAATCCATTTTTCCCCTCAGAGGTGCATTTTAATTTGAAGCTTCCAGAGGCAGTTGACCTTAGGGGAAAGGTTTTGTACGGCTTTGGGGCCAGACACACCTGTGTGAAACTTCCTGTTCTGTCATCTGATATCTTTGGATAACACACTTAACCCATCTGAGCATGAATTTTCTAATTTATAAATGAGGATAAGAATGACAAACTCATAAGTCTGCTGTGAGGATTAAATGAGATAAGGCATAAAGTTACACTTTGCAGGGTAACTAGAAGGGAGCTTTTCACGGTGGTGGGGTTGAGAGGTGGCAGCGATCAAGGGATGTTGGACGTCTGTTAGTGTGATTTTGTATCTCCTATCTTGATGGAATCCCCACAGCAGAGACTACTTTCCGAATAAAAGGAAGTGATCCATCCCTTGACTTCTGGCTGATGTTCCTGTGTGTCACACGGGCTGATGAGAGCACTTCCTTCCCTCCATGAGCCTCTCTACTTGAAGGTGAGAAAGGGATAGAGGTGGGATTTTTGCCCTACGTGCCAGTGGCATAACCTTAGTGTGTTATGATATATTGTTACTTCAGTCCTAGAACAGATCCAATAATGAATTCCAGGAGGGGATGAAATGTTATGAGGGTTAGATACTTGTATCCTTTTTAGATTAGTAGGTATAAATCATAGGGCAATAGTGGATACTACAGTGCGCTGCTCGGGTTCCCTTTCAGGACCAGGGGGACACTGACTCCCCCAACTGCCAGATGTGGAGGCTGCTGATGGTTCACAGATCAGTCCTTCTCTGGGAATGTCCCTGCGCTGGGGGCAGCTGCTTTCTTCAAAGACCTGGCCCCCTCTCCTCAAGGAGGAGACATAACTGCATGAAGTGACTCCTTTAGCATGTATATTTGTTACTTTTGTTCACGTTCTTGTGCCTTGCACATGAGAATACGTTGATACATTGATAACGCATAAAATCTTTGACAACATTGTGAATGGAGAACAGACCCGTCTGAGGATTCAAGAGGCTGGGCTGAAAGATGCATAAATTGTCCAAATAAGAGGATGGATAGCACGTGGGGGGGAACCCAGGCCACTCTGCCAAGTATTTAATTTCAATTACTCAATTCAGGTATTTTTTTTTTTAAGATTTTATTTATTTATTTGACAGAGAGAGACAGCCAGCGAGAGAGGGAACACAAGCAGGGGGAGTGGGAGAGGAAGAAGCAGGCTCCCAGCAGAGGAGCCTGATGTGGGGCTCGATTCCAGGACCCTGGGATCACGGCCTGAGCCGAAGGCAGACGCTTAACAACTGTGCCACCCAGGCACCCCACTGCGCTACCCAGGTGCCCCTCAATTCAGGTATTTAAATTCTCTAGATCTGGGGCACCTGGGTGGCTCAGTTGGTTAAGTGGCCGACTCTTGATTTTGGCTCAGGTCATGATCTCAGGCTCCTCGGATCGAGCCACACCTCGGGCTCCGTGCTCAGTGGAAAGTCTGCTTTAGGATTCTCTTTCCTTCTGCCCCTCCCCCAGCTCATTCTCTCTCTCTCTAAAATAATTAAATAAATCTTTCAATAAAATTCCGTAGGTCAAGTGTAATTCCCTTGCCTGCCATCTTTCCAACTCCTTTACCTGGATAACTCCCACTTCTTTTAAAAACTGCCCTCACAAGTCACTTCTTACAAGGTGTCTCCCATGATTCTCAGACTGTATTCATTTCTCCTCCTCTAAGGCATTGATGAGATGTAGGCCTAATGCTTTTGATACATTTACCTCGTTTTATTATAATTTTAATCTTACTAGAGTGGGTTCGTATAGGTAGAGATCTTTATCCCCCAAATCTAGCGATTATACTTAAGTATAATGTATGTTGAATCAACATTAGTTAAATTGAACTGAACTATGACAAGGTCCATTTTTATTATTCCAATTTTGAACTGGCTGAAATGAAAAAAGGATCATCTCTGACTTTGCCAGATAGCAACCAATTTTTTTTTTAAGTCTCTGAAAGGCTGTGTTGCCATTCCAAGAACATAATTCAGATAGATGAGACACATACTTAAGGCTTTAGAGAGAAAAGAAGACTAACCTCTCTAGGAAATTTGCAAGGAAATAATCTGCTTGCTTGAATGGCTATCACCCTCCCCAATTCTACAACAAAGTACAGATACATGAAATCCTTCTGAAAATTGTGTTATGAAACTATGAGCCAATACAAGCTCAAAACTCTCTTTTTACTTCCATATTACATAAAGAAAAATCACTACTTGCTCTATTAGAAAGTTCACTCACTCAATTTTTTAATATGTTTACATTTGTTGTCTCCTAAACATTCTCAGGTCTTTTGGCACGTTATTCATTTCAATTAAGCTGAATTTTTTCAATCTGGCCTTGGTTATACAACTCAGGTCTTTCATCACCAGTCCCTCTCCGTGAGAGTGGGTAGTTTTAAATAATCTTATTATAGAAAAGAATAGATTGAGTGGTTTGAATTACAATTTCCCAACAGATTTCTAGTTCAAATAAAACTGTCTTTGGTTTTAATGTGGTTCTTTTTGTGCAATGGCAGGAAATAAAAAGGGATACATTTTTAGAGCTAAATATGGTAGGTACAAATCCACAACATTCTGGAGAGACACTAGGACAAACCTATTTATTCTTCAGATCAAAAGACTAAAGTTAAAGCAGTGAACTAATTAGTCCAAGGTCGCATACCTAGTGAACAGCAGAAATATGACTTGATCTTAAGATGTTATTATTTTACTTTAAAGAAGCAACTGTAATTAACCAGACTTAAGACGGTTTTTCCCAAGGTTAGAAAATCTTGATTCAAATTCTGGCTTTGCTGGGATTGGGTATTACGGAAACTTTGGCTAACTCAGTTTCTCATCTACTAAATGTGGTTTTCATACCCATTTCAAAGAACGGAGTCAATTCTCAATAAATATTTGCTGGATCTGCTACTGGGCCTTAATAAGAGTGCCTTTGCCAAAATAAAATTCTGAAATTCCTTTTAAGATATCTTACATTCAAAGACAACAAGAGAGATGTATAATGTTTAAGTCACCAGATAAAGTTTCAGGCTTCACCCTACTAGTCAACTGATGCAAACCAGTGAACCTCAAAACTCATTGGCTCTTGGTTGCAACGTGATCCATATTTTCCTCATAAGGAAACAAATCTTGAGGTTCTCCCAAGTTCAACGTCAATATATAGCTACATACATTCCGATGAGCTGTGAAATCATTTGCTCATCAGCCAGAGTAACTCCGAACAATAGGAATTGTTATTTGCAAGATGTTTTTAAAACTCAGAGTCGAGCTGTTCTTTGTATCTGTCTAGGAGGTTCATAGAAATGCTACTTTCTTAAAGTAAGTCCAAAAATCTGTTGATGATTTTTATTGACTTAGCGCATGAGCCTGTGGCTTGAGGCAGATCGTCAAACAGTGACTCCATCCTTGGATGGTTTTCACAATCCCATTGCTCTTACGCCAATAACAATTGCCTGATTGGTTGCTGGCTACAGCAATAGGGGAAATCTACTCCCTTATTGTATCAGGCAGAAAGAACCTGCTTCTGTTTTCTGGTATTCTATTTGAGAATTCAAGGCCAATCGTTCTTCTCTGCTGGAGAAGCAGTCCGCTGTTTGAAGTTATGACACTCTAAATATAGCACAACCTGGAATCCTCTGGAAGGGTTAAAGAAGGGGGTTTGTTTTAAGAAACAGAGAGAGAGGGGCACCTGGGTGGCACAGCGGTTAAGCGTCTGCCTTTGGCTCAGGGCGTGATGCCGGCGTGATGGGATCGAGCCCCACATCAGGCTCCTCTGCTGGGAGCCTGCTTCTTCCTCTCCCACTCCCCCTGCTTGTGTTCCTTCTCTCGCTGGCTGTCTCTATCTCTGTCGAATAAATAAATAAAATCTTAAAAAAAAAAAAAGAAACAGAGAGAGAGAGAAAAAAAAACAGTCCCTCCTTGTTCAATTACATTTCAAAGGTCTATAGTTTACTAAGACTGGGTCCTTAGCTTTTTTTTTGAGATACAAGATACGTACATTAATGTGCACAAATTTGAAGAACGCACCTTGATGGTTTTCTGGGTATTGACACCTGTGTAATCATTTCTCAGCTCAAGCAAAAGACTTCCAGGACCCAAGGGCTCTCCTCCTAGCTAGTCAAACACCGCCACCCCGCACTTGGCTTCTCCTAACACAAATTATTTTGCCTGTTCCTGGAATGTATGTAAGTAGAGTCATACAGAATACATCTGGTGCACCTGACTTCTTTTGCTCAGTATCATGTTTGAGAAAGTACCCATGTAATTATTGCACATCACAGTTGTTTATCCGTCTATATGAATGTATAGTATCAATGTAGTGTAGAGGTGTGCTATAATTTATATATCCTTTCACCTATTTACTTAGATTGTTTCCATTTAAGGGCTATTACACAAGAAAGCTGCTATAAACATTTTTGTTCATGTCTTTGGTTGACCTCTGCATTCCTGTGTCTCCGGGAAATGCCTGAGGATGGAATTGCTGAGTCATAGAGTAAGCTCATACTGAGTGTGAAGAGCTGCTGATGAACAAGGGTTGGAAGATAGTTGGACCGATGTTTCATTCTGGTGAAATACATGTAGAATTATAACCAATGTATATTTCCACCATAAATAGATGAGGCTTACAGTTCTATATCTTCCACCACACCTGGAATCATCAGCCTTTTAAATGAATCCAGTAACTCTCATTTCAGTTCTATTTACGCTGTAAGAGGAAATCTAGCAATGCATTTAATAGCGTTAAAGCAGTTGCTTCGATTTAAATCCTGTGTTATTTGCCACCTACGTGACTTCGGCGAAATTATTCAACCTCTTTGTAGCTCAGTTTTCTCAACTGCAAAATGAGGCTCATAGGTACACTTTCTATCCAGGGTGGTTGTAAGGACGAAGTGAGTATTGCGTGGCTCTTAGAACAGCACATAGCAAGCACTCTAAGTGTTAGGTCTTTTGGTGCGTGCTTGTTTTCAAGTAATATATTCATGTCTCAAAATTCAAAGCGTACTGAATATTTGCTAACTTAAAAAAAATCAAAATAGTTATTGCAGGGCTATGATCGATGAGGTACTGCGTTACATGTCGTACGTGGAGAAGGTGGAGGGAGGGGGGAGACATAAAGCTGAGAGGCTGCAGGAACCAGCAGGAGGAGTTAGGCTAGGGAGTTCAGACTTCCCTAAGAAGGTCATCGGGACACATTAATGCAAGCTAAGTTGTGTCATGATCATACCTGTGTGATGGGATAGGGATGGGAGGGCAGAGGGGGCAGAATATTAGCTGCCCCCTGTGGAGTATTGCCATAGGTACTAGACACTGTGCTAAACATTTTACAAATGTTTTCTCATTGAACCCCAAACCCGATAGAATCCCATCATCCTCATTTTATGTTATGAGTAGATTGAAGCTCAGGAAGATAAGTAACTTCCCCAAGGTCACAGAGTTAATAAGTGGTTGATCTGGGGTTTCAATCCACGGTGTCTCACCCCTGGATTGAGGTCCTGACCATGTCCAAGACATCAAACTATGTGTGCTGCAAATAAGATCTCCAGTTCCCTTTGCAACACTGCAGGGGAAGTACGATCCTCACTGCACAGACAAGACCACTAAGGCTCCGACCATAAAATACCAACCCCAGGGTCATGCACAGGGGAGCAGCAGAGCTGATGTTCAACATTGTGTCTGTCGTGTCTTTCCCTCCGGGATCTCACTCTCTGCTATAGGAGCTCATAGCAAACAAACCTGAGAAATATCGTTGCTACCTTAGTCTAAATCAGAGGCTGGCACACTTTTCTATAAAGGGCCAGATAATGAATATTTGAGGTTTCTCAGTCCGTATGGTCTTTGTACAGCCTCTCTACTCAACTACTGTAACTTGAAATATGTACAGAAATGGGCATGTGTGGTACGTTCCAGTAAATCTCTATTTACAAAAACGGGCATGGGCTAGGTTTGGCCTGTGGGTGGTACTTACTGACTCTTGGAAACACTAAAGAACAAAATCACCCTTCTCTGACCAGTTATACGGTAAAAAAAAAAAAAAAAAATCAATTCATATGTGATCAATTATCTAACATAACTTATTTCACCATCCTATTGTACTTGGAATATTCAGAGTTTTTATCTTCTTTCTTTGTTTTGATTTTTCCTAAATAGATATTGCTGCTCCAAAACCTTTGCTTTCAGTGTTTGTTTGTTTGGTTTTTTCCTCCTTTAGAATTATGTCCTTGGATGGGGCACCTGGGTGGCACAGAGGTTAAGCATCTGCCTTCGGCTCAGGGCGTGATCCCGGCATTACGGGATCGAGCCCCACATCAGGCTCTTCCGCTATGAGCCTGCTTCTTCCTCTCCCACTCCCCCTGCTTGTGTTCCCTCTCTCGCTGGCTGTCTCTATCTCTGTCGAATAAATAAATAAGATCTTAAAAAAAAAAAAAAAGAATTATGTCCTTGGGTTAAATTCCTAGGAGTGGGATTACTGCTTAAAGGATATAGATGTTTTTAAAGGTATCTATAAAATTATACTTTCACTTGCAGCGTATTGAATGAATCTTCCTGCTCCTTCCCACACCACCTTACACATTGATATTTATTGTCATTTAGCCTCAAACACTTTCCCCCAATGTTTTGAATGCAGAACCAATGAAATACTGACTTCAATAGGCAAAATGTCACCAGATGAATGAGTGGCAGATACATGCGAGAGAAGAAAATGTTTGGGGACAAGTGGCAGAAATTGGGAACCAATATTACAAACTTCTCTACCTGCCCTTCCTCTGTCTTGAGCACACAGAATGTTTCGCTTTCCAGGATTTACCTGATTCTCCTTGAAAGCGTTGAAATGAACTCATGTCCGCACCCAAGGCTGCCAGGGTCTGAAGAATTGTGGAGCCTGACTTTGGATGAACAAAGTTAAACCCAAAGGAAACTACTTCAGTGTTTCTTTGATTTTCTTGACTTTTTAGGGTACGAATGAGGTGGAAGGAAAGGTTTTTTCCAAGAAAGAAATATTTCATAACAGGTTTCAAGTAATGACAGAAAATAAATGTTATGTACTGTGAAAGAAAAGTATATAAAAAGGATTGATGATGAGCTTGTGCCCTCCATCATAGAAATATCTTCCAAATGTGGGCCTCTTCTCTCTGCTCTCGCCCTCTTCAGCAAGGCTCTCCTCGTATGAGACTATCTATCAGAGTAACTTCCTCGGTGTTCTCTTTGCCTTCAGGTGTTCCAAATCGAATGACTCCCCCAAATCCACCCAGACCTGTCTTGCTAAAATCCAGCTCCTCCGTCTGAGAAGTCTTCCTGCCCTGTAGTGCCTAGGAGATAACTGGGGCCTCTACAATCCAGTCCCCACCTGCATTTTCTGCCACATCTCCCACCCCTCCTCATCCCCCTTGACAACTTCACGGAAATGCTCACCCACACTTTAACACGTTCTGCCCTTCCACAGACAAGCGTGCATACACAGTGTGTCGCTCCAAAACACTTTGCCCAAGAGCTGCATGGAGTCCTGGGTGACTAATGTTTTTGTTGCTGTTATTGTTGTTTTAAAGATTGATTGATTGATTGATTGATTGATTTGAGAGAGAGAGAGCATAAGCAAGGAGAGAGAGAGAGAGAGAAGCAGACTTCCCATTGAACATGGAGCCCAACACGGGGCTTGACGCCAAGGAGCTGAGATCATGACCTGAGCTGAAACCAAGTGGGACGCTCAACTGACTGAGCCACCCAGGTGCCACCTTGGGTGACTTGTTAAAAACACAAACTCCCAGACAAACTCCAAATCACTAGGATCAGAATCCCAAGGTTAGGAATTTTCTTTTTTTTTTTTTTTTTGTAACAAGTCCTCCAGTCGCTCATTTGGTTTGGCAACCAGTGCACACACTGATCCATGTTTTAGAATAGCACTTTCGCACTCCCAGTAAATTGCACCTCATTCTTTAAGATCCTACTTAGATTTTGCCTCCTTTGGGAAAACTCTCCTACTACCCTGAACACAGAATCAATACTTCCTTACCCTTTCCTCTTAGAGCACTCTCCCATACATTTATTGTTTTGATTATTGAGCACTACCTTTTCTTCCTCTATGAGAAAAATACCCTCTATGCCAATAACAAGGGTTCAAGACGGGTAACACAGAAGGTGGGATGAAATCTGCTGGGCAGTTACCATGTGACCATCTCTGATCTAGGCATTATGGAGAAATATCACAAAGCTTAAGGGTCAGGCAGCCCCTACTCTTATGGAACTTGCAAGTTCCTTAGAAAAGCAATTCTCCATTCTCCTTCTTGGGTGCCTTGCTGGCCCTACGGCCACTCAGCCATGTCACATAACTCTCCCTGTGAAGCCTACATTTCTCAAGGGCAGGGTCGACATCTTTTTCATCTCTGTATCCACATCACATATAAAGTGCCTGATTCTCTTGACTTTTGTGTGGTTTATAACCTCTGGGGTCTGAAATGTTGACGTTAGTATAACATAGTGCTTAGGGCCATGAACTTCAGAGTCAAGACTTGGGTTTGAATTCCAGCCATGAGACATGTGATCTTGAGCTAATTACATAACTTACTATGCCTCAGTTTCCTCTTCAGCAAATGGGAATAATAATAATAATACTTATCGAGTTCTTCTCAGAATTAAATAGGTATTGGCATACCTCTTATCATACAGTAAGTAATGAGTAAAGGTTGGCTCTTATTAACATTGTGGGTAGTATTTGCTTCCTAAGGGGCTCCCCAAGTCTTCTTTGAGGTAGTCAAAGAATACCTTTGACTCCTGAACACTGATGTGTTGCCTGGAACTCCAGTGCCCACATGTTGCTTCTCTACCCACCCACAGGCATCTGTCCCATTATGAAACACAGGAGCCCAGCAAGGTCCCAACACTATCCCTTCCCCACTTCTTCTGTCCTAGGCTGCCCCTTGAGTACCATTCAGTCTTGCTGAGGTAGGATAACAGTGCTCTGTATACAGCACTGTGAGAACAGAAGCTATTGCTGCTATTTTTCTCCTTGCTGGGCTTTAAACTCTTTGTTGGCAGAGATCATGCTGTCACACACCCACAAGCTAGTCCTCTTGACTTGAGGAACCTCACAAACAACAGACAATAAAGTGGGTTGAGAAGAAGTGTGAATGAAATCTCCTGTCCTGAGCTGCAGATTTCTTGGTATGGCCTGGATCACACTGAGAAAACAAGAACTAACTTGGGATGAAGACTTAAGCACTGCCCCTTGGTTTACCGAGGAAACCCTACCCTATTTCTCTCCCGTGACCTGAAGCTGCTTCTAAATTAACTCTCTTTCTCAGAATACACATGATTCACTCTCTACGCAATTTAAGGTTTGCAACTTTTTCTCTCTGTGGTTTAAGTGTTTTAAAATTTATGGGAGGCGAGTTATTTAACCTTGTCATGAAAAAATTGTTCCATCTAAAACAAATGGAAGTAAAATACAAACTTTAAAAAAAAAAACAAACCAAGGTCAAAATGCAATATTCATAATCAGCACTAGCCAGAAACTCAGCTGCAAGATTTTTTTAAAAAGTGACCCATAGAGCTTCTAACAAATGCCTTACCTCTCTGAACATGCACAGGAGTTAAGAATATTTCTCATCTGGGAGTTGATTCATTCCTCACTGTTAGTGTTATGTTTGCACCTGTCTTAGTCAGTTCAAGCTGCGGCAGCAAATTGTAGACTGGGAGCTTAAACACCAGAAATGACTTCTCACACTCTGGAAACGGGAAGTCTGAGATCAAGGTGCCAGTGTGGTTGGGCTCTGGTGAGGAGTCCCTCCCAAGTGGCAGACGGCCATCTTGTATTCTCACATAGCGGGAAGAGGAAAGAAAGCTCTCTGGGGTCCCTTTTATAAGGAGACCAATCCAATTCATGAGGACTTCACACTCACGAGGTGATTACACCTCCCAAAGGCCCCACATCTTAATACAGTCACTCTGGAGATGAGAATTTCCACATGTGAATTTTGAGGAGACACAAATATGCAGCCCATTGCAGTCTATTTGCATCTTGTGAACTCCGTAGGGCGAGAGAACGTGTCTCATTTACATTGTTATCCTCTAGGGACTGGTTAGCACGGTTATCTTCCACCTCAGGTACTATCAATAAATATTTGTTTAATGGGAGATCATGGTCAAGGCACTAGCTTTGGTTTTGTATCTTTAACATGGGCATGATGATTATTATTCATATACTTTGGGGAGAATTGAATGAGTAATTGTATATGGAAGGGACTCCCTTTCTCCCTTCCTCTGTTCCTCCGTCCATTTCTCTCTTCCTTCCTTTCTCCCTTCCTTATTTCCTTCCTCCCTATCTCTTTCCTTCCTTCCTTCCTTCCTTCCTTCCTTCCTTCTTTCCTTCCTCCCTCCCTCTCTCTTTCCTTCCTTCCTTCCTTCCTTCAATCTTTCTCTCTTCTTTTCTTCCTACCTTCATTTCTTTCCTCTCTTCCTTTTTTATTCCTCATCCCTCTGAAAAACATTGGCCAAGGACCCAGGTGGAAGGACTAGAAGCCCCACGCCATGTGGTGAAGAAAGGTGGTGAGTCAGGTTTGGAGAAAGGTGAACTGCAGCCCTGGTTTGCTGTAGTGCAGCCAGTGTGGGAGTCCAGTGACAAAGACAGCATTGATGGTTGATTCAGGGTAAGAATAGAATGAGTTAGAAAGAAGCCCTTGAGGGACACCTTGGTGGCTCAGTCAATGAAGCATCTGACTCTTGATATCAGCTCAGGTCAAGATCTCAGGGTTGTGAGATCAAGTCCTGTGTTGGGCTCTCCGCTCAGCACAGAGTCTGGTTGAGATTCTCTCTCTCCCTCTCCCTCTGACCTTCCCCACCATGCTTTCTCTCTCTCTCTCTCTCTCAAGCAAATAAATGTATCTGAAGAAGAAGACGGAGAAGACAGAGGAGAAGGAGAAGGAGAAGGAGAAGGAGAAGAAGAAGAAGAAGAAGAAGAAGAAGAAGAAGAAGAAAGAAGAAGAAGAAGAAGAAGAAGAAGAAGAAGAAGAAGAAGAAGAAGAAGAAGAAAGAGACCACTGAGAAAAAATAAAATTGTGGAAAGTAAGAGATTCTTCCTATTTAATTTTTCCATGTTGGACATCATCTCTTCCTCTGCTTCTAACTGGTAGCCCCAGTTTTCCAATGCTGCGCATGTTGACTGAAGGATAAGAGAGCACAACACAGATCAAGTGGTCCTGCGGGTCAAGCACACCCCTCCCTCCATGCCATTCCTTCCTCTCCACCTGCTAAAGAATTTCAAAGTACTTTTTTAATGACTAAAAATTTCAAATTTCTTTCTTTTTTTTTAAAGATATTTTGTTTATTTATTTGAGAGAGAGAAAGCATGAGTAGGGGGAGGGGCAGAGGGAGAGAGAGAAGCAGAAACAGAGGTCAGGGAGGAAGGACCCCATGCGGGACTAAATCCCAGGACCCAGAGCTGAAGGCAGACCCTTAACCGACTGAGTCACTCAAGCGCCTTTCAAATTTCTTTCATTCTAATCCTTGATTTACCACTTAAAGCCTTCCTTTGAGTTTTTGGCCATCCATTAATAAGTCATATATATGTACATATATGTTTGTATATAAAACAAAATATGTTCACTTACATATATGCTTTTCAAATTACTAAATTTTCCATTTTATTAGTATTCTTTTCTTGTTTTTAATGTTCATTTTTCAATTGTAGTAAAAATATATGTAACAAAATTTCCCCTTTCAATCATTTTATTTTATTTTATTTTATTTTATTTTATTTTATTTTATTTTATTTTTCATCAGGACAAGTACACGCCTTAATCCCCAATGCCTATCTCCCCCATCTTCCCATCCATGTCCCCTCAGGTAACCTTGATTTGTTCTCTACAATTAAGAATCTGTTTCTTGTTCTGTCTCTCTCTCTCTCTCTCTTTTTTCCCCTTGGTTCATTTGTTTTGTTTCATAAATTCCACATATGAATGAGATCATATGGTATTTGTCTCTTCCTGGCTGGCTTATTTTGCTTAGCATTATACACTCTAGCTCTATGCATGTTGCCGCAAACGGCAAGATTTCATTTGTTTATGGTTGAATAATATACCATTATGTACGTACGCCACATCTTCTTTACCCGTTCATCTACTGATGGACACTCAGGCGGCTTCCATCGTTTGGCTAGTGTAGATAATGCTGCTATAAATATAGGGGTGCGTGTGTCCCTTTGAATTAATGCTTTTGTATTTTTTATATAAATACCCAGTAATAAGATTCCTGGATTTCCCCTTTTAATTATCTTAAAGTGTGCAATTCAGTGCCATTAATTACACCCACAATGCTTTTTTGATAGGGATCCTGTAAAAATACTTTCTTCAGAAGCACCTCACATGGTGAAGTAAAAATTTTAGCCCTTTTTAGCATGAGCAGAATTTAGACAATACCCTCATCCTACCCACTGCCCTGTCAGGACAGAGCACTGCACCAAGAGAGACAGCTCGCCAACTTATATGCCAACTGAAAGCAAGTTCTGCTTCAGGTATGAACCATTATGTATGTTCCTTTTATGTTTTTTTAGAGAAAAAGGGGGAAATCCAAAGAAGAAGGAGGACCCAGGGAATGTCAAAGACCTAGAAAGATAAATTATTACAGACTATGTGCTTACATTGGAAATTAAAAGAGGACCCAAAACACTAAAAGGGTCTCTAGGCAGCATTCAGATGATCAAGTATTTGGTAAATTTATACCATAGAAAGGAAATTAAGAACAGGGACTCTGACCCAACACTGGCTTCTAAACTCGGTTAAGCCAATGAATTCCTATGTGAAATTGGGAAATCACGTATCTTATGCATGACCTCCTAACCCTCTATGTAAAAAACGACAATAGCAGAACTAATCTTAGAGGGTAGTTGTGAAGCTTAAATGAATTTGTACAAGTAAAATATTTAGGAAATTGCTCAGTGCTATGTAAGTGTCAGCTGTAATATTAATGTTATTGTTAATATCTTCCAGAATTGTTGTAAGGTTAAGCAGATATATTTTATGGGGGAAAAAAGATGACTTCATCTCCCCAACCCTGGTACATGCTTGCACAGAACCAAATGTTCTGATCATTTCCTATATGCCAGGCATTTTAGATTTCATTCTCTACCTCGTTTAGTCTTTAGAACAACCTAGTGAAAAAGGTCTTCATCACTGTGGAGTTGAAAAAATTGAGTCTTAGTGAAGTAGAAGACCTTGTGCAATTATCAACCAGCTCTATATGGCAGAACAGGAATATCACCCCAGGTCTTTTGGGTGAACTTAGAGCCCATGCTCTCTCTGGCACATCATGCCCCTAAGCAAGCCTCTTGTGGTGCCAGCTGACTAGGTGTTTCTATGTCTAAATGGAAGGTGTCAATAATCTAGAAATAGGCCATCCATCAGTGGGTGCCATCTGTAGACTATGTCCCAACGCGCAATGCTTGGTTCCAGTTGAGAAATTCCAATCCTGCAAACTCATTAGCTCCTCTCTTGCAGTTCGCCCTACACCCCTAGAACTGCTTCCATAGAGCTCCGTCTAGTGCTCGAGGGCAGGGCGAGTCAGCAGGGGTGGGGATGAAAAACAGAGGTTAGACTACTCTTGGGAGATTCTTCTTCAGAAAGCCTTCCAGGTGATACTCCATGCCAGACAGCAGTGTGGGAGGACAGGGGCCGTCTGGCAGGAGAATGGGTGTGACTCTGCTTCTCCTGACGAATCTAAATTTTCTCCCCAAACCTAAAAGGAATAACCTTTTTTAGATTCACAAATTATATGTCTTGCTACCCAGATGGGCTAAATCTTTCTCACCATTTATCTATTATTTTTATCTTTATGTTTCCATTTTTCTGCCTCTGCCCATGCTGCCCCCTCATCTTGTAAATCCCTTCATACCTTTCAGTCTGACAATTATTCATCCTTTAGATTCCCCAAACCTGAAGATTATGCTGAGGAACAAAGTCAGTTGATAGATTCTCCGATCTTAGGCAGTACCTCCCTTCTAACATGGCTGCCTGCCTTCGCCTCCTGACCCCTTCCTCAATACTCCAACAAGGCAATTCTACAACTTCATTTACTATGGACGACCATTTTCCCAAGCTTCAAACAGCCATCCTAGTACAGTAGTACAACTGAGTTCAAGTATCCCTGCCAGAAAGAAGACCGGAGGGAAAATGTCCTTCATCCAGCCTTATACTCCCCATGTCTTCCAATAGTCTAAAAACCCATTCCCAAACATGTTTCCTTGATTACTGAAGATACATGTCACTGGGTCCCAAAGATCCATTGATGAAGAATCCCCTTCCTCCTGAATCAAAAGCAGTAATTCCTCCAAGTAGGCACCGTAATTATCAGTGTACTAGAACCAGTGAGGGGAATGGAGGCCGATCTTAAGGATGACAAGCACCACTTTCAGAGTCCTGTGCCTAAGTATGGCCTTTGCATCATGCGTGAGCAAGGGAAGCTGCTATTCTCCAGCACTGGGGAGAGCGACATTTGTGTCATCCTGAGGGCTCAGAACAATCTGGGGATTCAATGTTCTCAAGCATAGCCAACCCGATGTCCCCATCCCAGGTCTCAGGGGCCCATTCTGTCCATGTTAGAGCACAAAATTGAGTGTCCAATACTTGCTGTAGCTTTGAAATCAGCCTTCTTTATAATTCTGCTACTCTCACAATCAGGTCCTGATTTTCAATGTAATCTGTCCTTGGATAGCATGTGAAAGTCCACTTAAGTAATGCCATACCTACCTGTTGGATGTTGTTTTCCATGTGCTAAGTTAGTATCTATAAGAAGTTCAATAGTTGCCCCCCCAAACATGTCCACCTGAAACCTCAGAATGTAAGCTTCTTTGGGGGTGCCTGGGTGGCACAGCGGTTAAGCGTCTGCCTTCGGCTCAGGGCGTGATCCCGGCGATCTGGGATCGAGCCCCACATCAGGCTCTTCTGCTATGAGCCTGCTTCTTCCTCTCCCTCTCCCCCTGCTTGTGTTCCCTCTCTCGCTGGCTGTCTCTATCTCTGTCGAATAAATAAATAAAATCTTTAAAAAAAAAAAAAAGAACGTAAGCTTCTTTGGAATAGGGTCTTTGCTGATAAAATTAAGGTAAGGATCTTGAAATGAGATCATGCTGGATTTCCAGTGAGCCCTAAATCTACTGACAGGTATCCTTACAAGAATAGGGAAGGCACACAGAGACATAGGGCAGAAGGGCGTGTGAAGACAGAGGCAGAGGTTAGAGCTATGCTCCCAGAAGTAAAGGAATAACAGGGGCCACAGAAGCTGGACAAGAAAAGATTCTCCCCACTAGAGTTTCTGGAGGTAGTGAGGCCTGCCAACACCTTTGATTTTAGACTTCTGGCCCCCAAAACTCTGACAGAATAAATTCTTCCTGTTTCCAGCCACTCGATTTATGGAGCTTTGTATGGCAGCCTTTGGAAACTAATACAGTAGCAGTCTAATCTTTTCTGATGTTATTTTCCTTTTATGCTTTAGCAGCAATAAAGAATGAGCAATTAATTCCAATTTCTTTATCATTATCAGTGTCCGCATATATCTCAACTATTAGAGATATTGTACAAGCAGCACACCTTCTTCCACCTTTAGTTTACCTGAATTTGCCACAAGGGACAATACTAGTTATCCTGAAGCTACAGCATGCTGGGGATTATCATCATCCCACTTACTGTAAACACTCAGGTTCCTGATGCCATCTGGCCAACAAGTGGCACATGATGGGATCCCATCCTGAGAATCTGATTCCTAGGACCACTTCTGATAGCAACTGTCTTAATTTAGACTCCCCATGTGCAGACCCTAGAGTTATATTCAAATATTAGTTTATTTGGGACATGATTGCAGGAAATCCTGGTATGGGAGAAGTAAGAAAAAAGAAGAAAGAGAGAAGAAGGAGAACAAAGAAGGAGAACAAAGAAGGAGAAGAAGGAGGAGGAGGAGGAGAAGAAAGAGAAGAGGGGGAGAGGAGGAGAAGGAGGAAATCCAACAAAGTATGCAGCAAGTAAGTTCCCACTGTAAACTTAATCCTGCTAGATAATTCAGAAAGTTTCACAATACGCTAAGTGAAAAAGGATGGACGGATAGAGAGACAGAGAGCATTGAGTGATGAATGTATAAAGTACACAGGCATACGATGCTATAATTTTAGCTTTAGAGGGAATCCTCACCCAGTTGTGGGCACAGGAGGAAAGGAGGGTGCGTATGAATGATCCTAAGTGAGAGTTAAGATGGAGACAGGAGCAGACCTGTGAGGCTTCTCACCATGTAATTTCAGAAAGTTGAATTAGAAAGCATGTTTAGAAGTGCATATACTAATTTCTCTGAATGTAGGGAATTGCTATGCACAAGGTGACCTCCCTTCTTCAATGTCAACTCACAGCCCGTGACTGGTTAATTCAGGGGTCCAAAGTCCCAGCCCTCAGGCCACAGTGCAGGACTTTGCTGGAGGGCTGTCAACACTCTGGAGCATCCTATGGGGTCCGTTGAGGCCCCCACTGCAACTGCATCACACTTCAACATCTTCCTCTGCCCGGTCATGCTTCCCTGTCTCATCACAGATGTTATTCCTGAGCTCACTTCCCGGGAAACCACCAGCCACCAAATACCACCTTGGTATTTTTCCCCCATGGAACACTGACTTAGCTGTGTTTCAGGAATCGTCTGAGAAAGCAGACGTTAAAATACAATACTAGTTGGGAGGCTGGATGGCTTAGTCGGTTAGGCGTTTGATTCTTGGTTTTGCCTCAGGTCATGATCTTGGGGTCGTGAGGTCGAGCTCCTTGCTGGGCTCCAGGCTCAGTGCAGAGTCTGCCTGAGATCCTCCCTCTCCCTCTGCCCTCATCCTGCTCACGTTCTCTCCCTGCCTCTCTCTCTCTCTTTCTAAAATAAAATAGATAAATAAAATCTTAAAAAAAAAAAGTGCTATTATTAAAACCTCTCACTGGTGTGAAACAGGGATGACATGCCAGAGGCAAGAAACACACAGATATTTCCGAGGTACTAGTGGCTAAAGATATTTGGGGAGATAGTAATTTTACAAACAATGGAATCAGACAGCTATAGGATTAGATATGGGGTTGATGTTTTGATCTGTTTTCCAATTATTTCCTGCTAGGATATAAAAATACGAGCTAGGTCTTGTTTTGTAGAAACCTTCTATCATAGGGACTTGCTAAATTCACTGTTTCTCATTGCTCGTTTGGCGCTATGGAGTTTTCAACAAAAACTTCATCTCATCTGCAAATAGAAACAGTCTAACTTTTTCCTTTTCCCATCTTTCTACATTTTCTTTTTCTTGCCTATTTACAATGGCTAGAACTTCTAGAATAATGTTTTAATTCTAGTGGTAAGAGTAGCTATTCTGGCTTGTTTCTAATCTTAGGAAGAAAATATTAATATAATATTCCATAATGTTCCATTATGATGGTAAATGTAGACTTTTTAGCATGGCCTTTTTAGATGTAGGAAGTTTCTATCTATTCTTAGACTGCACAGAGCTTATATCATGAGCGGGTTGTTGGATTTTGTCAAATGTTATTTAGACATCTGTTGAAATGATCATATTTTTCTGCTTTATTCTGTTATGACGGTGAATTGTATTGATTGATTTTAAAATGTTCCATCAAGTTTGTGTTCTTAGGATAGACCTTACTGATCATGATTTTATTACTCTTTTTATAGATTTCTGAAATCAATTTGCAATCTTTTTTATGTATTTTAACATTCATGATCATGATGGATTTTATTAGTCTATATCTTTTTCAAATAAGGTTTTCGTCAGCTTTTAGTATTACGGTTTTGCAGGTTTACAAAACAGGAGATGTCTCTCCTCTCCTATTTTCTGAAAGAGTTTGTGTAAGATTCCTACTGTTTCTTTCTAAAGTGTTCAAGACAATTGATGAATGAAGCCATCTGGGCCCAGAGTTTGTGTGTGTATGTGTGTTTCTTTAACAGATACGAAGTTACTCAGGTTTTCTGTCTCATTTTTTGGTCAGTTTTCATAATTTAAATTTTCCAGGGTATTTGTCATTTATCTTAGTTGTCAAATTTATTGGCATAAAATTATTAATAATAATCTCTTTTTTGGTATGCATAAAATACACAGTGATAACACTTCTTTCATCCTCATAATTTCTCTTTTTTTCTCAATCAGTTAAGCTATATTTTTTTAATCAATTTTGCTGATATTTTTAAAGCATGAAATCTTGGCTTTTTCTCTATGATTTGGTTCTTTTCTGTTTCATTGATTTCAGCTCTTATCTTTATTACTTATTTCCTTTTACCTATTGAGTTTATTAGGCTTTGTCCCCCAGTTTCTCAGGATGGAAACTTACCTGGCTGATTGCTTTCTAATATTTACTTTTCTAATACAAGCATTTAAATCTATAAATTTCTCACCATTCATTGCTTTATTGTCATCACACACACTTTAGTGTATTATACTTGCTTTATGATTGTGTTAAAAGTATTTTCTAATTTCCCCTGTGCTTTCTTCTTTGATGGATTATTTAGAATCATTTTGTTTAATTTCAAAATATTTGGGGTTTCCTAGCAATCTCATTTTTGTTGATTTCAAATTGTATTTTGCTTACTTAAAGCACATGCCTACATTCCTTTTATGTTTATTGAGACTTATTTTATGGGCACACATATGTTTATTCTTGGTGAACGTACCTTGTGCACTCCTGTGTGGCACTGTGTTCTTTAGGTTTTCATCAGGTCATGGTGGTTGATAGTCCTGTTCAGATCACCTCCTTACTTACTCATTTTTTCTAGTTGTTCTATCAATTGCTGAGAGTGGGGTATTAAAACCTTCTTTGACTGTAGAATTGTTTATTTCCCTCTATAATTTCATCAATATTTACTTGAGGTATTTTGAGGCTCTGTTATTTGGGGTATAGATGTTTGTGACTATTATGTCCTTCTGCAGAATTGATCCTTTTATCATTCTTAAATGATTCTCTTTATCCCCATTATAACTTTGTCTTGATTTTATAGCTTTCTCAAGCTTACACTGTAATAATTATAAATTGTTGCGAAACAATTACTCCAAAATCTATTAGCTTAAAACAACCAACATTTATCATCTCACGGTTCCCGTGGCTGGAGAATTAACCAAGCAGCTTAGCTGGGTGATTCTGCTCAAGGTCTCATGAAACTGTAGCAAAGCTGTTGGCCAAGGTTGCAGCCAACTGCAGGCCCCATTTGGCCCAGAAGTCCCCTTCTGTTCTCACTCAAGTGGCTGTCAGTAGGTCTCAGCTCTTCATGGCCTTTGGAACTGAGGCCCTCGGTCCCTCAACCATATGGGCTTTCTATGGGTTTGCTACAGTGCCCTCGGGATCTAGCAGGGAGCTGGCTAGCTTTCCCCAGAGCAGTTGATGACATAGACCTAGGTAGATAGAAATTGAAAGTTTGAGGAAAAAAAACCCCACAGATTTGTTATAAACTAATCTAGGAAGTATCATCCTATTATGTCTGCCATATTGTATTTATCAGAAGCAAGTCAGAAATCATAGCCCATTCTCAAGGGGAGATTACAAAGGGCATCAATACCAGGAGACAGAGGTCTTCGGCAACCATCCCAGAGACTACCCACCACATTGCTTTTATGGTATATCTTTTTTTATGTCTCTTTCCTTGTAACCTGTGTATTTTTGTTTAAAGTGTTTCTCTTGTAGACAGTATGGTAGAGTCTTGACTTTTTATCCATTTGAAAGTCTTGCATTTTCACTGAAGTGTTTAAAGAGTAAGAGTTAATGTAGATGTTGATATTGTCGAATTAAGTCTACCAGTTTCCTGTTTTCTGTTTGGCCATCTTTTTTTGTTGCTGCTGTTGTCGTGCCTCTTTCCTGCCTGCTTTTGAATTATTTGAATTTTTTAAGAATTGAACTTAATGTGTCCGTTGGATTTGTACCTCTTTATGTTCTTTTTTAGTGATTGCTCTAGGGATTGGCAAATATATCCTTAACATGACACATTGGAATTAGTGTTAATATGGTACCACTTGACATAAACTGTAGAAAATCTTGCAATCATGTGGTCTATTCACCTCTCCTATTCTGTTCTATGCGACAGTTGCCATTATTATTATATACGCCCATACACATGTAGTACGTATACATATTATTCCAACAGGAGGATGTCACAAACTTCTTTTACATAGTCATAAGGAAATTAAGTAATGTAAAAGGGAAATCGTTTTCCATTTTTACCCAAATGTTTACTTCTTCCAATGCCCTTAAATCCTTTTTGAAGATCCAAATTTCCATCTGGTATTATTTCTTAAGCTTGAAGAACTTCCTTTAGTATTTCTGGCAGTACAGGTTTACTGGGGACCAAACCCCTCGGTTTTCCTTTATCTGAAATTGTTTGTGCTTCACTGTCTTCTGGTCTCCATGGTTTCCGATGAGTAGTCTGTATTCATCCAAATCACAGTTTTCCTATATGTAATGTTTCATTTTTCTCTGGCTGTTTTTAAGGGTCTCCTCTACGTGTGATGGCCAACGTTTTGACTGTCATACATGGTTGTGCTGTACCTCGGTGTGACTTGCCCATAATGATCAAGTGGAAAGTGTAAGAAACTGATTGAAATCATAAACTGAAAGCAGACATAAGCTACTGGGGGGGCAGGCAAATAGTAAGTTGGCTTCCACAGTGACCTAGCTCAACAGTCTTGTTGGGATAATCTGTCACTTAATCCACCGGGTAAATGAGATCTATTTGCCAGGGTAAGAATTGTGATTTCCAATGTGTTTGTGGTTTATAATTTCTAAGTGAAGTTACTCTCAGCATGAAATATATAAAAGAGAAAGATAATGAAAGGAGACTTAGACCTTGGGTCTCACCCAAGCTCTCGTTAATGTGGGCCACATCACTCCCTCACTGGGCTGCCAATTTCTATGTATAAATCTGGGGGCTTCTAATAGAAAACTACTAAGTGCTCTTTTCTTCTATGTGTCTGAGACCTTTTAAATCTGCAAAGGACTCAACAGTGGAAAATGACTGGTTATATTTTGCCAACATCTCTTATAAACCCACATTGCTGTATTGTGCTCCTTAGCTGATGAGGGAAAGTGGAGATTTTCATCTTCAAACCAAATATAAAATTAAGTCATCTCTTCATTGAACTCCTTGACCATGTTACTCTTGAAATTAAAGGGTCTATCATAGTCAGCCTCCCCAGATGGATTTGTGGGTTTATTGTGTGTGTTGGGTTTTTTTTCCCCCTTAGTGGAGTACAATCTGTCCCTAGGTCTTATTTTTTTTAAATGATTAAAGATGTGCTTCTTGTGTAAACAAACTCTTGTAGCCTTAGTAACAGAAAACACAGTGACCCAGGCAGTGATGAGCTTGGGCCAGGCAATCTTTTTAATCTGAATGAATCTATACTTTAGCTTTTTTGGTTGGGTTTGATTTCTGCAGGAACTTTTGGGTTTCAGCTTTGGTAAAGATACAGATAGGTAGACCTACAGATTGTTATTACTAGTTTACACTTATTTAAAATCAGATGAATTAAAAGTTCAAAGTTGCCTCAGAGATCGATTCCCCTAATTTACTACGGTAACTGTAGCCCATAATACTAGAATGAGTGCACCAAGGGAAGGAGATGGAAAAAGAAGTAGTTATTAATGGCTTGCTAAGGGCCAGCCCCTTTGTATGTGTTACCTGACACTTTTATTCAGACAACTGTGTAGTATAGTTATATTTATTTGCACTTCGGAGATAAAATTAAGGCTCAGAGGTATTAAATTACTCAAGTTTACATAGTTCGTTTTATAAACTGCTGTGTATCACTTATAAGCTATGGAAGAAAGATTTAAATCCAAATCTCTGTGACTACAAAGGATCTGTTTTTCCTATGCGGTCATGCTGCTTCCTGCTACACGAGCCTCCAGGTTTCGTGCAAATAGGCCACAACATGAGTTTTATGATTCCAAGACAAGTGCTTTTTCTATAAATCATCCTGGTGCTCCTTTGGACTCTCCTTTCCTAAACTTAGAGTAAATTTCTCCAAAGTTTAAAGGTAATGGGGGAAAAAAAAGACATGAATGTTCAGTCTTTCATAATAATCCTTATTTATGATAGTTAATACTTATTGAGAGACGAGCAGGTGCCCAGGATAGTACGAGATGAGAGATGATTGTATTTATTTCTCAAATGGACCTTTCCGTTTGGTCTTTTATACAGATGCAAAACTAAAAAAAGTTAAATAATTCGCCAAAGGACAAACAGCTATTAAATGTCAGAGTCAGAATTGCAACCCAGAGGTCTGTCTAATCTAAGGGTTTAGTGCATGCAAGTGTGTGTGTGTGTGTGTGTGTGTGTGTGTAATAATTTACTCAAAGAAAATGCACAGAATCTATGTTTACAGTTAGATAAGATTTTGACAAATGTATACACCCATGAAAACCACCATGCCAATGAAGATAGAGAAAACTTCTATTATCCCAGAACATTCCATCCTACCCATTTGCTATCCAACCCATATCTCAGCCTCAAGACACAAGTGCCATGATATGTTCCAGCAGATCCTTCCCTGTTCTAGAATTCCATATAAATGCAATCAGACTATATGTACACTTTTAAGCGTGACTACTAAAGATAATGTATTCAACAGAATGTCTGAGAGATTCTTTCCTGTTGCAGGTATCAGTAGCTCTGATCTTCTTTTAGTGCTGATTACTATTCCATTATACGAACATACCTCAATTTGTTGATACATTCTCCTGCTGATAGAAATGTTTGGCTATTAAAAATAAAGCTGCTGGGAACATTCTTGTAAAAGTTTTCTCTTGATATATGCTTTCATTTCTTTCGGAAGTACATACAGAAGTGGAACTGGTCAGTTATATGATAGGAGTATTTAATTTTATAAGGAGCTACAAGTTTCTGAAGTGGTTTTATAGCTTCACACTTCCATCAGCAATGTGCGAGAGTCTCACTTGTCCCACAAACTTACCAACATTTTTCATTTTAGTCATTTTAATGGGTGGGAAGTAGTATCTCAGTGTGGTTTTAATTTAATTTTCATTCCCCAAAGACCAATGATGTTGAGCAGATTTTCTTACACCTCTTGGCTACCTGTATGTCTTCTTTTGTGAAGTGTCTCTTCAACTATTTTGTCCATTTTTTATTGGATTATTTGTATTGTTATTTTTGATATGAAGGAGTGCTTTATATGTTTTGGATACAAATTCTTTGTCAGATTTTTGTACAGTGAATATTTTCTCCAAATCTGCCTTTTTCTAAAAGTAGTCCTTTCATTTTGCTGAATCCAACTGCTCTTTTTTTCCCCCACATTTATGACAAATGCTTTTTGTGTTCTGTCTCAGAGATCTTTGCCTGTGCCACGTTTGCTGGGATATTCCATTGTTTCTTTCCAGAAGCTCTATAATTTTAGCTTTGCACTTAGGAAAATGATCCACCTTTCCCTATTAAATCATAGTTATAATTTCTTCAGAAATGAATTAACTGCCGCCATGTTTATTTACATCATGACTTTCTATTCTGTTCCACTGACCTATTTGTTCACACACCAGCACCACAATGTCTTAACTTCTGCAGCTTTAAAATAAATCGTGGGGGCACCTGGGTGGCTCAGTCCTTAAGCGTGTGCCTCCGGCTCAGGGCATGATCCCTGCATTCTGGGATCGAGCCCCACATCAGGCTCCTCCGCTGGGAGCCTGCTTCTTCCTCTCCCACTCCCCCTGCTTGTGTTCCTTCTCTCGCTGGCTGTCTCTCTCTGTCAGATAAATAAATAAAATCTTTTAAAAAAATAATAAAATAAAAATAAATAAATAAATAAATAAATAAATAAATAAATAAAATCCTGAAATCAAAGAGTGTATATCTCCCACTCATTTTCTTTTTTAAGACTGTATTAGCTATTCTAGGATTTTTGAATTTCCATATCAGCTGAAGATAACACTTAATTTTTCCCAAAAAAGTCATGCTTCAAGTTTAATTGGAATCATTGACTATATACATCTAATTGGGGAACAATGATATTTTAATAATATTGAGTTTTCCAATCCACAGACATGGCATAGCTCTCAACTTCTGTACTACTTACTGAGTTTACTTACTAATTCAATTTGTCTCAAAGATTAAAATTTTTCAGCGTAAAACGTACGCATTGTGTTTGAATTTATTTTTTGTTCTTGATGCTAAAGTAAATATGACTTTAAAACTTTTAATTCTCAGTGGGTTATTGCTAGAATATAAAAATACAACTGATTTTTGTACATTTACCTTTTATCCTGAAGCCTTGTTGAAATTACTTTTTAATGATCGTAATTTATTTTGGTTTAGTACATTTCTTAGTACATTTCTTAGGTTTAGACATTTCAAAGTCATGTTGTATGCAAACAAAACAAAACCAAAAAAAAAGTTTTCTACTTCTGTTCCAAAATGTATACATTTTACATCATTTTCTTGCATTTTTGCAATGCTAAGACCTCCAGTACACAAGTGGGAAGATTAGACATCCTTGATTTATTTCTGATCTTTGAGGAATTTTTAAAATATTTTACCAGTAAGTATTAAGTTAGCTAGGTTATTTTCTAATATTCTCATTATCAGGCAGCAGGAATTCCATCAAATCTTGGTTTTCTGGAGTGCTGAGTTTTTTCAAGTGGGTTTTGTGCACTTCCTTAGACAATTATATACATTGCTGCTTTTATGTTTATAATGTACTGAATTGCATTCATTGATATGTTATTATTATACCAAACTTGCATGTCTGATATTAAACTCCACTTGATCATGATGCATTATTCATTTTATATATTGCTAGACATGATTTGCTAATGTTTTATTAAGATTTATTTTTGCATTTTATTTATAGGGGATTTTTTGTGTGTGTGCATGTAGTGTCTGTGTAAGGTTTTGGGATTATGGTGATTCTGGCCTCATACAATGAGTTGGAAAGTATTTCTTTATTTTCTGAAAGAGTTTGTGTATCTTTACTATTATTTATCTACTCAACGTTTGACAGAATTCACCATTGATTGAATTTACTGGGAACACTGGATTTGTATTTGTGAGAAACCATTAAATTATGAACTAAGGTTCTTTACAATATAGAGCAATATATATTTTCTATTTCTTCTTGAGCCAATTTCAGTAATTTGTGTCTTTTAAATAATTTGTCTATTTCATCTAAATTGGCAGAAATGTTGACATAAAATTGTATATGTTTTATCATTATACTTTTGAGTATCTGTAGAATCTGTGAATATTACTTTTCTTTCATTCCTGATATTATTAATTGGGGGAGGGGAAGACCAGAGAAGGAGATAGAGAATCTTAAGCAGGCTCCAAGCTTGGTGTGGAGCCCATCGCAGAGCTTGATCTCATAACCTGAGCTAAAATCAAGAGTCAGACTCTCGACCGACTGAGCCACCCAGGCACCCCAACTGGAGATATATTTTAATCAGACTTGCTAGGAATAATCAATTTTAGGAATCTTTTCAAAGTACACTATTTTGTCGTTGTTAGTTTCCTTTGTTTTTCTGTTTTCTATTTCACTGATTTCCAGTTTTATCTTTTATTATTCCTTTTCTTCTACTTACATTAGACCTTAATTTGCTCTTTTCTTCTAACTTAACATAATAGGTTTGATCACTGATCTCAATCTCAATCCTTTTTAAAATTGTTCTAATATAAACACAACACAATAGCTATACATTTCCATGTATTCAGTGTTTTAGATTTATGACACAAATTTTGATGTGTTTGTTTCCACTAAAATTTAGTGAAAATCTTTTTAAATTTCCCTTTGATTTCTTTTGGACATATAAATTACTTAGAAGTATTTTTTCATTTTCAAATATTTGATATTTTTCTACATATTTTTCCATTTATTTTATTTTATTTCCTACATATTTTATTTTAATGTTATTGATGGTGTTATTCACATCTTTTATGTGTTGTCTATTTATCCTTTCAGTTCTCTATTTTCTCCATATATTTTGAATTGCTGTCAATAGGTGTCTACACATTTAGGATTGTCATGTCTTCTTTTGTTTAAGATCTTATTTATTTATTTTGCATGAGAGAGAGAGAGAGTAGGGGGAAGGGCAAAGGCAGAGGGGGAGAGAGAATCTCAAGCAGACTCCCCACTGAGCACAGAGCAGGACACCAGACTCAATCTCAGAACCTGAGGTCATGACCTGAGCTGAAATCAAAAGTCAGACGCTTAACTGACTGAGCCAACCAGCTGCCCCAAGGAATGTTTTGTCTTGATGAATTTACCATTTGAGAAATTAAAAAACAATCCCTCCTTACTTGTTAATATGCCTACTCTTGAAATCAATTCTATCTAATAGTAAAATAGTCATCCTAGCTTTCCCGGGCTTAACGTTCGCATGCTATATCTTTTTGGATTGTTTACTTGCACACTGATATGTAAAGTGTATCTCTTATACAGCAAATCCCTAGGCCTTACTTTTTAAAAAGAAACCATTTTGACAGTGTCTTCCTTGTAACTGGCATGTTTAGACCATACATAATGTAATTACTGGTGTGATTGGGTTTATTT
>NW_024427107.1:68586278-68656907 GCF_017311325.1 Ursus maritimus
TGTCATTGATCATATCCATTTTTTTTTCTTACAGTCTTTTCTGTATTTATAACAGTTACCTTCAAGTACTCTTCTGCTAATCCTAATGTTAATGTTTTTCATGTGGGGCTCGTCTAGACGCCATCTTAGATCACTAGCTCTCATGATCATCAAAAGCTCATCTATCTTCTCCTTATCCCTGCAAACTAGCCTAGATACTTAATTTAACAAAGGCTTTATTTATTTTTTTTAAAAGATTTTATTTATTTGACGGAGATAGAGACAGCCAGCGAGAGAGGGAACACTAGCAGGGGGAGTGGGAGAGGAAGAAGCAGGCTCATAGCGGAGGAGCCTGATGTGGGGCTCAATCCCAGAACGCCGGGATCACGCCCTGAGCCGAAGGCAGACGCTTAACCGCTGTGCCACCCAGGCGCCCCTAACAAAGGCTTTAAAACAACCACTCTTCAGCTGCTAATGACTTTTTTCTCTTGATAATTGATTATGTTTTCCTCTTTCTTCCCATAGATCGTAATTGTTTAACTGAATTAAGCACATTGTATGTAAAAGACATTGGAGAGTGAGGTATAATTTTTGTTGTTTTGTTTTGTTGTTTCCTGAGATGAAAACTTTTCTCTCTGCTTGGCAGTTGGTTGAGGAGTTGATCATTCAATTTATTCTCCAGGTCTAGTGGAGCTGGGTCTGGGCTACAACTTGAACTAGATTGAATTCATTTCTAGTTAGCCCAACTATAAATGCCACAATCTGGGACTTCCAAGAAACTAAGCCCCCGATCTTGCCATATTTGTGATGGGAAACCATTGGCCCACTGTTTCAGACAGGTTTGTTCCCTTTTCATTTCAGTTTCAACAGGTTCCCAGAACCTACACACTGTGAACTGTGAGAGAGGGTGAATTTTCTTTGCTTCCTAGCCCTTCCACCACTGCTACTTTCTTGGGAAAATTTTAGGAGAGTGGGTAAGAAAAACTCAGCTGAATGATCTATTTTTGTCTGCAAGGCTCTTCCAGACACCAGTCTATCCCACGAATCCCATTGTCATCAAAGTCTTGTGTGTTTCTCCTTGGCGCTGCAAACTAGCCTGGTCTAGGTGTAGACCACTCAACCACACACCTGCACATCGATAAGGCACTTGTGCCCATGTAGGGGAAAGTCCAGGCTCTCCACTCTCTGGAATTCAGTTCAACAAAGCTTCTTTGCATCCAGCACTTTTTTGGTAGATTCACAGAAATGTAAGATTTTTTTTACTTTATTTTTCATCAATAATTCATATCTTTCTACAGGTCTGATTTTAAAGTAATTTTTATTTGAAATATAGCATCCATATAGGGAATCACTTATATCGTAAGTGTATAGCTCAATTAATCCTCGCAAAGGGAAGATGCCTGTATGACCAGTACTGAAATATTACCAGTTCTCAAGAAGCCCCATCCATGTACCCTCCTGTCATCATCACCCTCTCACTGTTTTCATTTCTCTTACCATTGGTTAGTTTTATGTTTCTGTATTGTAGGTTTTGTCTCTGAATGAAGTCATTTCAGTATATACAGTATGTCTTTTTATACTTAACAGTGTGTGAGATTCATTCATATTCTTGCATATAACATTAGTTTGTACATTGTATAATATTCGATTCCACAGTTCTTTTACCTGAATTATAGAAGTTATACATTTTTTACAGTTTATTTATCATATATATATTCAACAACTTATTTATCTGTTATACTGTTGATGGTTATTTAACTTTTGCTGATTATAATTTTTGGCCAGTATAGACATTGCTTTTACTAATATTTTCATATACATGTTTTGTGAAATACATGTACATATTTCCTGGCATATTGGAAATATTGGAAATTCTGAGTTATGAGGTTGGGTACATTCAACACTAGTATGGGGCGCCTGGGTGGCTTGGTTGGTTAAGCATCTGACTCTTGATTTTGGCTCAGGTGATGATCTCAGAATGATGAGATCGAGGCCCATCTCGGGCTCTGCACTGAGCATGGAGCTGTTTAGGATTCTCTCCCTCTCTCTCTGCCACTCCCCACCCCACTCACATGCTCTCTCTCTCAAAACAAACAAACAAAAAAACATTAGTACACACTGCCAGAGAGTCTTCCTCAAAACATTTTACTTTGAATCAACTCATATTATGTCAGTGTAAAGGTAATTCTTATTGAAACAAAACAAATCGGAAGGTCAGGGAGAAAAAAGATGCAACCAAAACCAAACAAATGGTCTGAGAACAACGGGCCAAATTCCTGCTTGCAACATCCTTCTGGGTCTGAATAGTAGCTGCCTCCGTGAAACAGGACGTGCCTGACCGAGGTCACTACAACCCTGCCGGGACCAATTCACTCATTTGATTTTGTTATTCTTGCTCTAAAGCCTGTGCTTTTCTGACTCCAACACGTTTCATCCTATCATTTCATAGAACACATAGAACACATTACGATTCTCTAGAAGGATGCCCCCCTTTCCACTGGTTCTGCATTCCAAGTGCATCCTGTTTCTTAGGTTCCCCAAAATAAAAGAATGGGCACACACAGCCAAGAGGAGCCATTCCTGTACGTGGTTTTGACCATAGACTTGCCTGCTCTCCTCCTCCAGTCCCCTTGTCTGTCCGCATTCAAAGGACAATGCTCATTTACTTCCCTCTCACTTTTTTTCCTCCTGTTCTTGGGGCTCTGCTTCAAATTCTGTTCATACCATTGCTAGAGATGTTCCTAAGCAACAAACACCCAGACCCTAAATTATACCTTCCTGTGAAGTCTTACCACCCAGAAGACCATGTCACAAGGGAACAAAGGAACAGAAAGAGAGGAGGAAAGTATTTTCTTATCCTATCAATTCTGCCCTCTGGTTAGTTTCTCATCCCTTTTGTGCCATAAATTAATTGAAGATTGTGGGCTTTAATACAGTGGGAGATAGTTTACCCAGTACAGGACTAGACAGAGACATGAGAGCTGTATTCCACGTACCAGGCTCACCTTCTGGGAGTGGGAGGGGGAGGTGGCTAGTGTTCGATGCTGCGGCTGGGAAGACTGCTTTCAATCTTGATACCTGGCAGTTAGGAAAAAATCCAAACTTCATGAAAGAAACAAGTATATGTTAATTACTATATAATGTAAAAAGACTCACAACAAATATAATTGAGGTGTGAAAAATGGCCAAGGTGACAGGGAAAGGGAAAGCAGTCAACGAAAGCAGAGAGCCCAATAGAAAGGTTTTAGTACACACTGCCAGACAGTTTTCCTCAAAACACTCAACCTGAAAGGTTTTATGGAGGACCTCCATAACCTAGCCCTTTCAGTAAGTAGTGAGGCAGGAAAGAGGGAAAAGCATTTCTGACAGAGGGAACAGCATGAACAAAGACACAGAGCACAGAGTATATGATGTACATGGTAGATGATAGACTTCTGAAATAGTCTCTCCAAATTCTTTGCCTTCAAAGTGATGACCATCACTGCAAACCTGCCCTAGATGCAACCATAATTCATGTTGCATTCCTGCCTCAGGGCCTTTGCAGCCTCCCCAAGACACATTCAGAATGTTAAATGTATGGTCCAATCTTTGCTTTCCCATCTCAGGGAGAAGCCAGGAGCTGGAAGTTTCCTCCAGATTGTGTGACACTGTCCACACAGAGGAAGGAATATGGTGAGAGCATGTCACAAACTTCCCTAATAGCTTTGGTGCAGCTGGTTTCATGATCACCTGGGTGCAGGGGACTCATAACTACTTTCTGGATTTCTCATAAAGAGAATTGTTCCATGCATTGTTGTCAAATCAGCGTCTCTCTGGGAGGAAGGAAGCTGTGGATTATTGACCCATGGAAATCAGGTCAGTTCCTGGAACAGGTCTGGGACCTCATCTAGAATGATAGAGACATAAATGAGATGTCAGATCGGCCGGTCAGAAGTGGGGTTGGGCATGAAGACCAGGCTTTTCTCGTTTTAATGAATATCGAATGCATTTTAAGGAGGCACCACAAATAATTCCCAGAGAGAGTTTGCTTCAAACCTAACAGAAGAAAATGAGCTTCCCTACTGGTCTTCAAGGACTGAGACCCACACACTCTGCTTTCTTCTAGGGTGGAGAGTTCCATATAGTATCTGGAAAAAACCTTGAATCTCTTAGCAGAATCAGCCTCAAGACCTGATGGACTCATTAGCTTCCAATTAATTGGGGCTCTTAGAGTCCCAAAGTCCTTACTACAGCTGGATTGGGGTTCTATCAAGAATATAGTTGCCAGATTAGGCAAATAAAATTATAGGGCACCCAGTAAGATAGATGACAAGTAATTTTTAACATACATATGTCTCATAATATTTTGGATATGCTTATAATATAGAAATTATTTGTTGTTTATCTGAAATTCAGTTTCACTGTGCATCCTTTGTTTTATTTGGCAATTCTTTTTTTTTTTTTTTAAGATTTCATTTATTTATTCAACAGAGATAGAGACAGCCAGCGAGAGAGGGAACACAAGCAGGGGGAGTGGGAGAGGAAGAAGCAGGCTCACAGCGGAAGAGCCTGACGTGGGGCTCGATCCCACAACGCCGGGATCATGCCCTGAGCTGAAGGCAGACGCTTAACCGCTGTGCCACCCAGGCGCCCCTTATTTGGCAATTCTAGTCAAGAGGACTCTCATGTACTTGAGAGGCTGTTATGTGGACTCGTTTTTACAGCTCTTGAGAGCATGCCTAGGAATAGAGGTATACCTTGAAAGGTATCTTAATTCAAAAGCTTTGGGAATTCCAGTCCTGAGGGGGAAAAAATACAGAGATACTGAGTTATTGACTTTTCTATTGGGCTCTCTGCTAAAACCCCATCCAACAGAAAAAGCATTACAGCCATTCCACATGAACGTTGTAAAGAATGAGATGAAAGGGACAAAGAGAGGGGGGTAATCAGAGGGGGGAGTGAAGCATGAGAGACTACGGACTCTGGGAAACAAACTGAGGGCTTCAGAGGGGAGGGGGTGGGGGAATGGGATAGGCTGGTGATGGGTAGTAAGGAGGGCACATATTGCATGGTGCACTGGGTGTTATACGCCAACTAATGAATCATCGAACTTTACATCAGAAACCAGGGATGTACTGTACGGTGACTAACATAATATAATAATATTATTATAAAAAAGAATGTGAAAGAATATGCAATTGATACAACTTTATTTAAGACATGAACAGATTGGGGCATCTGGGTGGTCCAGTCTGTTAAGTGTCCAACTCTTGATTTCAGCTCAGGTCATGATTTCAGGGCTGTGATCTCAGGGTTGTGAGATTGAGCCCGGGGTCAGGCTCTACGCTCAGCATGAGTCTGCTTAGAATTCTCTCTCCCTCTTCTTCTGCCCCTGCCACTCGTGCTCTCTCTCTCTCTCTCAAATAAATTAAAAAAATCCTTAATAAAAAGACATAGATTGCCCCTGGGCACATAATATAATAAGAGTAAATAGGGGCGCCTGGGTAGCGCAGTCGTTAAGCATCTGCCTTTGGCTCAGGGAGTGATCCTGGCGTTCCGGGATCGAGTCCCACATCGGGCTCCTCCGCTGGGAGCCTGCTTCTTCCTCTCCCACTCCCCCTGCTTGTGTTCCCTCTCTCTCTGGCTGTCTCTCTGTCACATAAATAAATAAAATCTTTAAAAAAAAAAAAAGGAAACCTAGTTTAAAAACAAAGTAAATACACACATGCACATACACGTGCGCACACACATGAGATTAGGAAAACAGCCACTGTTAAAACCAATAAGAAAAGAAAAGAAAAAAAACACACAAGCAAAATGATATTTTGCTAGAGATGGGCTATAAGTTTTATTCGGAGTCATGTAGTAGCCAGTGGAGAGAAAGGAGTATAATCCTCATTGTCTGTCACTAAGAAACAGCTCTTGCTCTGGAGGGAGACTCATTTTTGGTCCATTTGGGAAGTTTCTCCCTTGGGCTCTCAGAGAGAAGGGGCCACATAATTTACTGATTTATCCTCAACATCAGTCCTACCAAAAACTGATTTTCTCATTGATTGAGTCATTCGTTCATCTAAAACTTTGGTTCCGTACATGCGCGGTGCCGGGCATTGTTCGAATCAATGGTCCATTTTGGTCCATTTTGGAAGTTTCTCCCTTGGGGTCTCAGAGAGAAGGGGCCACATAATCCACTAATTTATCCTCAACATCAGTCCTACCAAAAACTGATTTTCTCATTGATTGAGTCATTCGTTCATCTAAAACTTTGGTTCCGTACATGCGCGGTGCCAGGCATTGTTCGAATCACTGGGGATATGACAGCAAATGAAATAAGTACCTCATTTCATGATTTCTCTCCCTAAGCATGGCACGTTTGGAAAGATTTTGTTTTTCAGCTGCTTGATTATTTATCAATCTGGATGGTTTTATGGCAGTGAAATCAGTGAATTCCAGAGAACTGCTAAAACGAGGCACAGCTCATCGTTGGCAGGGTCCCAGTAGGGATGCACTACACTAATCTCTGAATCCACGCTTTAGCTTTCCCACTCTTCAGTGCGGAGCTAGGCTTTTTGGCCAAACTCAAATCTGCCCCTTTCCTTTCTCGACTCTGTCACCATCTTGTTTTGGGAGAGATTTACGGGGTGTCCAGATGAACCCATGTGCTAGACACGGGGCTAGTAGGGTCACATATTTCATATCTCTTCGTCTTCACAATCATTCTGTGAGATAAGGAAAACGAGACCCAGAGAGTGGGAGTAACTTGCCCGAGGCACTATAGCTAATAAATGGAAGAATTGTTGCTGCTTCCCATTATCCGGTCTTCAAATCACAGTGATCACCACCCAACCCAAAACCACTCGATCATGACCAACTGATGCAAGTTCAGCCCAAGACTGGACCCTGATACCTCCAATGCTAGCAGCCAGACACAGGTCAAGGCACTTTTCACTTCCAAAGAAAGAATAACTCTTTTCTCAGCTGGCCTTGACTTAGCAGAGTTTGACCTGCCTCAGAATGACTATTGGTTCCCTAGATGTGCTGAGCCAGAAGCCCATGACTCAGAGCAGGTCAAGGCAATTCCTACCCTGAGTGGGAAGTTGTTCTAAATGACCTCTTTGGTCCTTTTCAACACAGAGATGATTTGATTATTCTGTGAATAAGATGGCGTCCACATGCATGCGAAGAACGAGTGATTTTCAGTGAACAGGAAAAGGGAGAGCTCAGGGTGTACCAACTTGCAGGTAGATGTATAGATGTGAATACTTTTAGTTTCAAATGTATGTTGTAACCTACTGGTTACTGAAATCTGGATATGGTTAAAACATAAGATCTTTATTGCAGTCTTTTTTTGAGAGAGAGAGCGAGAGCACACGCACACATGAAGTGGGGGGGAGGGGCAGAGGGAGAGAGAGAGAATCTTAAGTTCCACACCCAGTGGAGGAGCCTGACTTGGAGGTGGGGGGGTGGGGGGACTCGATCTCAGGATCCTGAGATCATGACCTGAGCCAAAATCAAGAGTCGGACATTTAACCGACTGAGCCATCCAGGCACTCTGGCTTTTTTCTTCTTAATGAAAAGCAAGTACATATAGCATTTAAATATAAAAAAAACACCACACTTAGGATCTTCTTGGTGCTTGGCTATCCTGTGGAGTTCAGTTCATTTCCCTAAGCTCCACCTCACTCATTAGGATATAGAAAGGGTTAAAGTAGATGAACTCCAAGATCTCTTCCCATTCTGTATTCCAGAATTGCGTGATTTTGTTGTGCCTCTCCCCTTCTTCCACCCTCTCCACCTCCCTGCCTCCCCCTACTTGCCTGCCGTCTACCATGAAACATGTTGTCAAGATGACATCGAATAAAAGCAGCCCAAAGAAAGATATTAATAGTCACATGTGACTAGTTAAATTTACATAAATAAATTTAATAAAGAAAGAGTTTTGCTCTAAACCTCCAGAAACCCTTGTATTTTACTGATTAGTTCATCACTCTCTCCAGAGCAATTTATGGATATGAACATGCCCCAGAATTTTAAACATTTATGCAGCTGCTAAAAAATGGTCTGCCTTTATTGATATTAGTGAGAAGCCACAAATTGTACTTTGAGCTTTCCCCAAAGCAATCCAAGTGGTACAAATGGACACGTGTATCTGTATCTCTGGATGGGGACAAGTACTGGACTCAGAAACAATAGACCAGTCTTGTTTGTGCTTCTGAATAGTTGTGTTACCTTGGGTGTATAATTCAATCTCCACTGACTCTCGGTTATTGTCATTTGCAAATTAGATAGAACATTGCCTTTGTCCTATGTCTGCAGTGAATATTAAGAGAGATGTTTGGATAAAAGAAGATAAAAACAGAGAAGGAGGCAAACCATAAGAGACTCTATAGTTAAGAGAACAAACTGAGGGCTCCTGGAAGGGAGGAAGGTGGGGGGATGGGCTAGATGGGTGACGGGCATGAAAGAGGGCACTTGTTGGGATGAGTGTTATATGTGAAGTGATAAATCACAAAATTCTATTCCTGAAACCAATACTACACTATATGTAAACTAACTTGAATTTAAATAAAACAAAATAACATTTTTAAAAATTAAAAAAAAATACGAGATAGAGATGTTTGGGAGAGAACCTACCCAGTGCTGGCTCAGAATGGGCATCAGCAAGTGTGTGTGACCACAGTCATAGTCATGACTCTTATTTTCGGGAAGCTCCTAACCTCACATTTCTGTCCTCTGCATGGTTCGCTCTGTCCCCATGTGATTCCCTAGGACGCACGACACTCACAAACACGCTGTAGCAAAATCCGTACAAAGAAGCTTGGACCTCAGTGTTGGATTGGAGATGCTGGCATCTGTCCTCGTTTAAACAGCATCCATTCTCATAATTCAATTGGCTAGACTTTAATTGGTGCAACCCTCTCTTCACCACTCTATCACCCCCCCTTCACAGCTGTTGAGTGCCTGACTTACCTCTTTCCTTAGCCTCTTTATCAAATCTCCCTGCCCTGTGGACTCCCTCTTCAAGGCCTGGCCATAGATGCTCACCAGCTCCGAAAGCAGGCTAGCAAATGAATGGTTGCTAAGGGGATTCTCAGAGTCGTAGCGGATTATAGTCTCTTTTATTATACCTAGAAGCAGCTGTGTTTCCACTGAGGCTCTCCGTTCCCCACACAAACACATTATATCCTCCTCGATGAGCCGCATTAAAAGTAGTATGGGGAATTAAAATTCATATAGCTCTTACAGATATTATTACTGTTTACATTTTAGGTGAGCCTAACTCACTTCGCACACCCCCACCTTGGTATAACTTCTACCTCTTTTCCATCCCTATTAAACACCGTGCTATTCCAACCCTAGGTCCATCTCAGTGTGGACGGTGGAAATGTTGTTCATTTGTGTATCGCCAACATCTAGTATCATCCTAACACATAGGTTGCTGTGGAATGCGGGGGCCGGGGGAGGAAGAAAGAGAAAAAAATACAAAGGATTAATAAATGCTTGAGTTGCAAAATGACTCCTCAAAACCAGAACTGGTAAGTGAAGGGGCCAAAACAGACCCACGTAATTCAGCTCCAAACTCCTTCATGTGGCCTGAGTTCTGATCTATTTTCTTCTAGGTTTAGCCAATTTTTATAGCGGGGTTTAGACCTGAAAATGATCTTTTACTGGATAGTCTACTCACCTCAACAGACAAACATGGACCCCCCCCATTGGTCCTAACACTGTACTTCACTCTGGGAAGGCACTGGTACCACAGGTGGCGGCCCCGCCGTCTGGGAGGTGAGTCGTGTTGAAGGCCGTGCAAACCCACACACATTATTAATAGAACACAGAATGCAAAGTACATACTGTGCGTGCGTCTGATACAGAGGAAGCACAATAGACGTTTAACCTTTCACGAGCTCTCGTATGGAGGAGATGTTTAAGTTGTGGTATAAAGAGTTGTTAAAGCTCATTCAAGAAGAAAAGGGAGTGGGGGTGGCGGGAAGGAGAAGGAGGGATGCTTGATGCTGCAGAAACAGTGTGACAGTCGTGGAAAACTGGAAGCATAGTTGGATGGGGAAGACAGCATTCTTAGAGCATAAACATGTATGAGAAAGTGGCTGAAATGATACAGAAGGAAGGAGGAGCACTCCGGAGAGGGACTGGGTACCATGTGTCTCCGCCAAGACAAACCCACCTGACCCTGTCCCTGCTCAGCTCTGATAGAGGATATCTGAGGCAGAGAGGAAACTCAACTGTATTATCCGTCCAGTTTTCCACATTGTAACACAGATCACACATACGATCAGAAGGCTCCCATTAGGCTTTCTGCAAATTGACGAGGTACGTCTTTTCCTTTTTCATCCCTGAGCACCTGGACAGAGAACACTCAAATAATAACAACGATCTGTTACAATTTAACAATGCATTTTACAGAAGGAGCCCCTTTGAAAGCACATTTTAAAATGCTTTTGAGACTTGGTTTACATCTATATATGTACATACATAGTGTTACATCTATATGTAACTTACAAAATGTTAGCGTTACATATTATATATTACTAATATTATAGCAACTAGTACTGATATATGTAAAACTATTTTAATACCTATCTTGCAGGGTGGCCGTGAACTTTAAGCATACATAAATGTTCTGTTACTACAAGGTGACATTTATCTAAAAATAATAGTTTTTACAGGGCACATAATATCATATCCCTTGGCAAAAATCACTTAATGTATAAGCAGTTACGCTGACCAGCACTTAATGAGCCTCTACAAACGTGCCAGGCACTGCCCTAAGTGGTAGACATTTTCACATTTTATAAATACATGTTTGAAAAAGGTTTATCGGCTGCAGCATTATTACCACCATCATCCTCTGCAAATAAGGACACTGAAGACTACAGGAGTTGAAGGATTTTGCCTAAAATTATATATCTGGTAAGAGGGAAGAAGGAGGATTTGAACCAAGGAAGGCTGGCCCAAAGTCTATGCCTTTAGCCACTACGTGACCAGCAAAAAACAGAGCTGGTGAATTTCACCTGCCGCCTTGCGATGGTCCTCAGCAAGCAGGCAGCTTGTACTGCATTGGAGCTGACAGCCCAGGTTGTTTTGCTTGCGCTCAGAGCAAATCTTCAGAAGGTCAATGAAAAGTGTATCTCTTTGAAAGCCTCCAGTGTCTGCGGATGCAGCGGACTGTTTTCCCTTGTGTGGGGCACACCCGCGATGTGTCATGACACCCTCCCTTCATACCTCCAGGGTCACTTAAATAGACAATGTGCAATGCTTCTGTAGGGTCCAAAGAGCCAGGCAGACAGAGCCCGGAGAACAATGTGACTCCCCAGCTATCTTCCCACTCCTGTCTCCTTGCCTCACACCGCACTAGAAGAGACTGTTTATCCTTGGCCAGTTTCCATGGCAACCGCTTCTCCCATAGTACTATCTTTTTGCTTAGAGGAATTGCTGAAAGAATAAAAATATATGAAAAATAATTAAGAGTTTTTATTGCATGCTTTCTCCAGAGTATGGCAGGGAGGGCAAGGGATAAAAGGTGAAGGCTGCAGGACTGTCGCGGGGAATCAGGGAGCTGTGGGCAAGGTGATTAATGCAAAAGGAGTAGCCTCATAGAAAAAGTGGAGTGCAATTTCCTGTCTCCACTGTGGGAATACATGCATTCTCATTTTTACTCGTGGACGCTTATGAGAAGTAAATGAAAGAGGTTATACGCCTGGTGTCCTAGTCCTGGACAAGGTTCTGCTCAGATTAATGAAATTAAGGTGTCCAAGGAATTAGCTACTGATAGCTGTGGAACTGAGAAAAAACTATCACATCCTTGTTCAGTGTTGGTCGATAAGATACTGTTACCCTTGGAGGTCTAAACTTTTAGGTGGTAAAAGCTTCTTTGGAGAGCCTTTGGGAATAAGATGTAGTAAGAATGATCACTGGCTTGGGAATCCAGACACCTGCTTTCTATCCGCAGCTCAATCATTTAACTAGCTCTGTGATCCAGAGCAATTTCGCCATCTACAAAACAAGAGGTTTGGATGTGATGGCTCCAACGAGCTCCAAAAGTCTTGGAGTCTACAGATCTGTGAGTTCCGGAGAGCTGTGTCAGTTGGCAAGGAAAGAAAAAGTAACCAGGAAAGGTCTAACAAGGAGAATAACGCCTACTAATAGCTGACCAGGTTTTTGCCTTGGGCAATGTGCTCTGTGCTTTCCAGGCATTATCTCACTAAATCCTCATGATGATGTTACGAGGGAGCAATTCTTATTCCCATTTTGCAGATGACGAAGCTGAGGATCCAAGAGATGGAGCACAGTGTTGGTATATAGCAGAGCTAGCCCCCAAACCCACACCTGTTTAACTCCAATTGTAGACAAGGGATTGCCTCCTAACCTGGCAAAGAGAGAGAAGATTATAACGGCCTCCTCTAAACCCCCCGAACACACATGCGTGATTTCCTACATTTTGTTTATCTCCAAGCTTCATACATTGAAGAAAAACACAAGTGCCCCATTGCAGGAAACAAAAGACCAGGCGGAGCATCTTTCTGCATCATTTTTATGTGCGGCTAGGAAGTCCCTGGGTAGATCCAGCCCTGAGAGCAGAACCTGGAAATCAGGGGAACCAAGTTCAAGTTCAGATCTGTATTTCCCCCACTTCTGTACCCCTTCCACCAGCTTTCGTCACCTGAAGACAAAAAGATAGTGTATCCAACGTCCTCTGAGAGATGGGGAGGTCTCTTGAGGATTGAGTTCCCATGACCTTAGCATCTAGAACAGAGCTTGGCACATCAATAATATTGAATAAAAGATTAATGTTCCCTATCTATCATTTTCCTTTCTAAGCTACTGATCTTAATCAATTGGTTCTGGCCTCCAGTTTATTGCACTAATATTTCTCTCTGGTATAAAAACCAGTCTCACTGCTTTCACAATACTGCTACCTATGCCCAGGGTTTATACACATTCCATTTGCCCAGAAAAGCCATCATCTACTGTACTGGCATAATTGTAATAGTGTCCCTAGTTTCAGAAGTATCCAGGTTTGAACAATAAATTATATGGCCCCCTCTATGTACCTCAGTATTACAGCTAAGTTCCATAATCACATCTGAAACATAAAGGGTCAGGGAAGATGTAAGAAAATATTCCCCAAGAGTTTGAGTTGCTAAACTTTGAAATGATTGCATAGCAAGGATGGGACAGCTTCTTCTCTGAAGATCTTCAGAACCAGACATGAGCTGTAATTCAATAATTCAGTATTATTAAAGCACTGATTTCTTAGATTGGAACAGAGATAGGTAGAAAACTCCACAAAGTCACTTCCTAATCAATGGCTCTAAGTGATAGGGAAGAATGAGCGACACAGGGTAGCCCAGTAACATGTTAACAAATGTCACAAAAAACCAGACCTAAAAACTTAGCTCTTATACACCTGTTGCTTAAATTCATGTCAGTATTTCTCAAATGGAAAGGCATACAGCAGATGCGTTTAATAGGGAATTGAAGGCTACATTAGGTGAGAAGACAATGAGGAAGCAAGCCCTGTCTTCTTTACATTCACTCAAGTTTCCAGATGCAGATAAATTACGCTCTAAGATACCAAAAGATTTTGCTAATGTAAGTACAGAGGAATTGCAAGTTATCTTGTAGAATCATGTAGAAGGAAAAGGTATCAGAAAAGTGGAAATGGACGTGTTTCCCCCAATTCTGAAAAGGGTTAAAAAACAGGTTACAGAATTAACAGCTGAGGTCCTTTATCAGCCCCAGAAATTTTTTCTGGAACTGATTATACAAAATACATGTGGATGGGACGCCTGGGTGGCTTAGTCTGTTAAGTCACTGCCTTCAGCTCAGGTCATGATCTCCAGGTCCTAGGATTGAGCCCTGTGTTAGGCTCCCAGCTCTGTGGGGAGCTTGCTTCTCCCTCCCTCTCTGCCTCTCCCCCTGCTTGTGCGCTCTCTCTCTCTCTCTCTCTCAAATGAATAAATAAAATAACCCCAAGCAAAAATAAGTGCAGTAATAATACATTGAACCAAGTGGAGATCCCAAAAGCCTGCATAAATTCACTAGGAAAAACTTAAATTTTTATTTTCCAGTTTGATGAAGTCATTAGGCTATTTACACAGAAGAAAGACAGAACTGGGGCACCTGGGTGGCTCAGTCAGTTAAGTGTCTGCCTTCAGCCCAGGTCATGATCCCAGGGTCCTGGGATCAAGTCCCTCATTGAGCTCCTTGCTCAGCCAGGAGCCTGCTTCTCCCTCTGCCTGCCTCTCCCCTGCTCATGCTCTCTCTCTCTGACAAATAAATAAAATCTTAAAAGAAGAAGAAGAAGAAGAAGAAGAAGAAGAAGAAGAAGAAGAAGAAGAAGAAGAAGAAGGAGAAGGAGAAGGAGGAGAAGAAGAAGAAAGAAACTTCATACTGCTTTGGTGTTAGCAATACATGTGGCAAGGTCTCTCCTTACGGTCTTACGCACATGCTAGAAAAGTGCACAGCTATCTAAACTGGACCATAGATGTTCCGTTATCCTCAGGAAGCTCTCCCCTGCTCATGCTCTCTCTCTCTGACAAAAAAAAGAAGAAGAAGAAGAAGAAGAAGAAGAAGAAGAAGAAGGAGAAGGAGAAGGAGGAGAAGAAGAAGAAAGAAACTTCATACTGCTTTGGTGTTAGCAATACATGTGGCAAGGTCTCTCCTTACGGTCTTACGCACATGCTAGAAAAGTGCACAGCTATCTAAACTGGACCATAGATGTTCCGTTATCCTCAGGAAGATCAGGACGACCCAGGAATCCTGGGTTCAAATCTTGGCTTTGACTTTTATATCTGTGTGACCTTAGGAAATACTTTAACCTCTCTGAGCCTCACCTTTAAAATGAGTGACCAGTGGTTCACAAGCTATTGTGATAATTCCGTGTGATTTTATATTGAAGATTAATTCAAAAGTCATATAAGTAGAGATAAAATTTGCCTGTTTACTGTGGCTGAAACTGAGTTGGAGACCATGGCTCGAGCTATTACTAGCATCAAGGCTCCTAATATAATTCCTGAGGGGGACACCTGGGTGGCTCAGTCAGTGAAGCATCCGACTCTTGATCTCAGCTCATGTCTTGATGTCAGGGTGGTGAGTTCAAGTTCTGCACTGGTAGGCCCATGCTGGGTGTGGAGCCTACTAATAAATAAATAAATAATAATAATAATTATTATTATTACTATTATAATTATACTAATTCCGGTGGAATAAACATCTCTATGGAACACTGGCCCCCTCGTAACAGGCTAGGGTAGAGCACAGAGGAATCAAGAATGTATGAATCTCACCAGCAAGCTATTTTGCAAAATAAGGGAGGAAGGAAGGCTCTATAATGCACACTTAATACCTTACTCATTTCATGAACCCTCTAGGGGACTCCTCCTCCTGGGGAGAGAAATAAGTGCGGAAGTGGAAAGAGGGGCCAAAGCTCCTTCCAAGAGGACAGTGCAGACTCTATATTATGGACCTAAGCAGAAACTCTGGAAGGAGAAGAAAATATTTGCTCCTACACTAAAAGGCAAGAGAAAGGAAGCTAGGTATAGGATGTCACGTATTCTAGGCTGGACATGGAGCTTCACTGGTAGATGTAGTCTACGGGAAAATGGAAAGAGGTTGTCCACAATATTCTACTAAAACAAGCAAATTCACAAAATCTGGCTCACCTACTCCCTTGTATTGCGAAGACACAGGGCAGCCAAGGTTTAAGACAAGTCACTTCATGGATAGTGTGGTTACTGATGAAGCCAGAAGAGTCCAGATAGTGCAAAAACTTCGTAAGGAAGATGTGCGTGTTTAGCTGTTTTCCGATCGTCTCATCCGCGGTGGTTATCGATACTGACGATCCCTTGCTCGCACCGATTATGCTCTGCCAGCCTGCAGGGGCCCCACATCTTAAAATTTTCACTTACCTTAACAGGTGTGCTCTAGAACCCTCAGTTAAAAGGCATCATTCAGAAAGCAGAGCCTTCGCAGAGCTTCTTTATGCCAGGATAGTCAAGTATTGTAACTTCAGAAACTCCCTAACAGATTATTATGTTAATATCATGGTCATTACGCCGCCACCTTAAATGAGATTTTGCCTCAGCTGGCTTTTTTCATGTGTTCTTTTTGAGTTATAATAGAATATAGTAGCTTCCAAAGACAAAAAAAAAAAAAATCAATATACACTGCTAAAAATACCTTGGTGTTATCCCAGCTTGCAGTTCTGCCAGCCTTAAAACGGAAAGAAAGATCAGTGGAGATAGGTTTTCAGGCCTTGGCGTTTAGGATTCTATTTGATGATTTCCAAATCAATGCACCAGAAATGTCTCCAACATCTTACTTGTCAGGACGGCTCTCCTGCCCTGTTTTTCAGTATCACAAAAGCCATGCTAAAAAAAATGTACTGATTGGGGGCGCCTGGGTGGCACAGCGGTTGGGCGTCTGCCTTCGTCTCAGGGCGTGATCCCGGCGTTCTGGGATCGAGCCCCACATCAGGCTCCTCCACTATGAGCCTGCTTCTTCCTCTCCCACTCCCCCTGCTTGTGTTCCCTCTCTTGCTGGCTGTCTCTATCTCTGTCGAATAAATAAATAAAATCTTTTAAAAAAAATGTACTGATTGGTTCTACTGAGCGTTTCTCCCCATCCCTCCCACTTTGGATTCTTGCTCACAAGGCTGGGTGAGGTGAAGTCCCATGGAATGGGTGTGTACGATGTGTGTTGGGAACTGGGGAGGCACGTATGCACTTAGTGTTCCCAGAAGCTCAATTTCAAAAATTAGGGGAGTCTGGGAGTAATGCCAAAAGGAGAAGAAGAAAAAAAAAAAAAATCTCCTTTTCTCGGTCTCCATCCAGGCCATGAAGAACTCTGTGCCTTGGGACTGGTCCAAGCTGCTCTCTGGCTTACGACATTTTCTCAAACCGGAGAACATATTTTCTGGTAAATATTGCTTCACGACTGCTGGTGGGAGAAACTGGAAGTTGACAGGAGTTGATATCAAATTTAATATGATTTAGTTTAAAAAACATTTACTTAAGTCCTTCCCAGTGTCCAGCACTTTATCAGACCCTGTGGGGAACATAAAAATTCAATAAGATGCTTACTCCCTTACAATCAGCCTAACACGCAAAGTTTAGCAACAGAGTGTGAGTCTTGGGTGAGTTTGTGGCAGGAATTCAAAGGAGAATCTGTCATGGAGACCCTCTGGATTGGCTTTTTGAGAAGGCAGCAGGTGCGCCGGGACTGTAAGGATGGGTAGGGTTCGCATTTAGTGAGGGCCGTCATGTGAGGCACGTGGACAAGCCCCTCGAGCAACGTAGGGGCTGGACTCGTTGTTTGGGGTTATTTAGGGCAGCTGCTTAAATGCCATTTGGAGCCAAGTTGAATATTAGTTTAACAAAGGAGCTCTGGAATCAGCTTAGGTTGGATCTTTAAACCTGGGTTCTGTCCTACAATGTTGAGTCATTTGCATAACCACTTTCAACCTCAAGTTCCTGACACAGGTCGATAGTACATACTACATGAGGTGGTATGGAAGATAAAAGGATTCAATTCATTCCTTCCACCAATACTCTTGATGCCATCTTTGTACCGGGTACATAGCCTTCAAAAGTTCTAGGCACTGAAGAATAAGTATACACAGACAAAAAATGATTCTGTAAATCGTCCACCGTAGGGCAAACAATCAGTAAATGATCGTTTTCAATTCAATGCTTAAAGTTTTGTGGGAGAGGAACCGAAGTGGTAGGAATTATCTTAAGGAATATAGACCTGCCCTGGGTAAATAGAAGTGGGGTGGTCAGAGAGCCCAAAGGCAGAAAGACCAGCTAGGAAGCTATTGCAACAACCGCACAATGCAAGTCAGCTGGGGGTGGGGGGTGGAGGAGAATATTGCTGAGGGGCGGGGCTCAATATGGCACCTTCTCTCCTAGAATTTTCTGCTAACGTATCCAGGAAGAGTTCAGAGCTCACGGTTTCACCCATCACAAAAGAGCCATCACTAGACTTTCCACTGAGTAATTAAGGCATCCTGACCTTTATTTACTTCTGAGAACAGCAGTTTTCCCAGGATCCCAGTTGGGAAAGAGGCTTATAAATAAACCATTTTGCTTGTTCACTGAACTAGACTCATTCGCAGTGACGTGCTGACTCAGGTGATGCTGAGTGAGCTGGAATGTTAACATGAAGGTCTTCAAGGGGAAAAGAAACAACACTGCTCTTCCCCTGAAGCCGGAGGAAGTAAAACTGAGAAGGCTGTGGTTTCGGCTCATTAAATGATCTCCAGTGTATTCATCAAATGCCTCGTCAAGAGTTTTATTATCGACAAAGGGATTTTCTTTTCTCTAATTGTATATACCTTAGAGCCTAGGAAATTGCCTGTTCTAAAGGTAAATAAAACACCAGATCTCCTCCCTCTCTGCAAATACAGGACTTCTTGACTTTTAAGTCGTAAGCTCACTTGGAGGAAGAAAGCAACAATAGTAGCAATATACTAGTGTCTTCAGGGTTGTTACCATGCACTGGAGCTCCTGCCATTTGCTATGTGTGTTATACACATCTGAATTAATCAACCCAAATAACAATGTGGGAAGGACCTACTATGTGCCCTCTGTGATGCGCCCCAGAAACTTAACTAGGAGTAAGAAAGACCAATGGTATCTTAAAGTAGAAACTCACAAGGAATTGGTAAACCAGACTTTCTCAGCAGAATACCGATAAGTGCTTGCCCAGAGCCCCCTCTCTTGCCTATGAATCCCTCCCTCTCCTCATATCGTGGAAATCTTCCAGGAAAATGACAGACCCTTGACCCCTTTCCTCTGTTTTCCCAGTCAAGGCCTCCCTCCCTTTTCTGGCTTCATCATCTTTTGATCCTTTTGGTCAGTCCTTGTTGGTTCATTCTCATCACTACCAACCAATCTCTTTCCCTCTTACCTCCCACGAGTCCACTTTGCCAGGGAGCTCAGCCGTGTAGCTTGCAGAAGCAACAGAATGAGCACTGGCCTGGGGCCAGAGTGCCTGGATTCAGATCTTGGCTCTGACCTTTATTGTCTGTGCTATCTTGAGAAATATCTTGAATTTCTCTGAGCCTCATCTGTAAAATGAGTGAACAGTGGTTCATAAGCTAGTGTGATAATTCAATATGATGATAAATAGATATACAGATATCCATATATACACAATATAGGGATAAAGGGATGTGTATTTATATTTATATTGAATCTACATATATACATATGCAAATGCTAATATATATATATAAATTGATGATACATAAATCACAATTTGCAGTTTCCTTAATTATGTATTAGTTTGCCTATTTAACATTCTGTTTTTTGCCACAAAAAGGCAAACTCTGGGGCACCTGGTGGCTCAGTCAAAGCGTCTGCCTTCGGCTCAGGTCATGATCCTGGGGTCCTGGGATCGAGCCCCACATCGGGCTCCCTGCTCAGCGGGGGGCCTGCTTCTCCTTCTCCTCCCCACTTGTGCTCTCTCTCTCGCTATGTCTGTCACTATCTCTGTCTCTCTCTCTCAAATAAAGAAAATCTTTTAGAAAATTTTTAAAATCTTTTTAAAAAGTGGCAAGTTCCATCAGGAAAAAAAAAAATTGTTCCACTTGCTATTGTCCCATCCTCAATGCCTAGAACAGCGTCTGGAACATAGCAGGTATTTAATAAGTATTTTTGTAAGAGTGAATGGATGAATTGATGCTCAATAAATATTTGTTTCTTTCTGAGCTTCACGCAAATAGGGGATTTTTTTTTTTTTTTTTTGCTTCTGATCCCCAGCTGAGACCTATTGGAAGAAAAGTGCATAATCGTGCTAATTGACTTCATAACAAATTTATGACTTCCAATCTTCGCCAGACTCTGTTTCTTGATAATCCTTTAACATGTGTTGGCTCAATTTCCATTCTTTTTTTCCAGAGCAGCTGTTGCTAAGCACCACCTTCTCCCTTGCCTTCTGCAGCTCTCCATCCAGTTCACTCTCTCTCTTCAATCCATCTGCAGAGAAAAGTAAGAGCCCGATGACTTCAATTAGCCCTTCCTGTCCCTCCTGCCTCGGGATGGCTAATTTTATGATTCAGACTGACTGGGTGAAGGGATGTCTGGAGAGCGGGTAAGACATTATTTCTGGGTGTGTTGGGAGATGTTGCTGGAAGAGATTAACATTCGAAGCAGAGGACTGGGTAAAGTCACACCAGTGTGGATGGCAGCATCCAATCGGTTGAGGGCCTGAATAAACAAAGGGGCAGAGAAAGGGTGAATTTGTTCTCTGCTGGATCTGGGACATGCATCTTCTCCTGCCCTCAGACATTAGCATCTCTGGTTCTCAGGCCTTGGACTGGGACTGAGTGACACCACCAGCCTTCCTGGGTTTCCAGCTTGAGGACGGCAGATCAGGGAACTTCTCAGCCTTTGCAATCATGTGAGTCAATTCCTATAGTAAACGTCCTCATATCTATATCTATCTATATCTATCTATACCTATATCTATATCTATATTCTGCTGGTTCTGTTTCTCTGGAGATCCCTGACCAATACATGACTCCTTCCAGAGCTTCCTCCAACTCTCTCCCACCTCCTGTTTCTCTCTTCCCCCTCAGTCTATGTGAAAGTGCTGTCTCGGCTAATCGCTGATGGAATTCCCCAAGGGAATTAACTCTGATAACTTCACACGAGTGAAGGGAAACACAAAGGCGGACTATAAAAGACAGAATGAATGGCAGCTTTTTAAGAAGGTGACAACGCCCAAGGCCTAAGGATAAAAAGAATGTTCTTACCTACCTAGGCTCTCCTTCTCCACAGCCCATAACCGGTGGGATCTGACATTACACTCTTAGATTTCCATAGCCCATTAACATGATGTTTACAAAGCATGAACCACATGACAACCCTTTAAAAATTGAGGAACAGGTATTAGTACCCCCAGGTTATAAATGAGGAAACATAGCCTCAGAGAACTGAATTGACTTGCCCAAGGTCACAACCTTCATAACTTTCACGGCTGCAAGGGGACACCAGATTTTCTTACTAGAAATCCCAGGCTTTCTCCACGGGGCCCTTCTGAACTCTGTTGGTCTCAGCCCATGTCCCAGACCCACAGATGCCTGGTTTATGCTCCAGTTTTTACCCTAGCCCTGTCTTCGATGACAGGGTGCCCTAAAGGCCATGATTCTAGACACATCTTGTGTAATCATTAAGCATACCATCTCGGGGCTGGGGAGCCAGGCTGCCTGCTTTCAAAGCCTGTCTGTAACAGTCACGAGCTGAGCAAAGTTAGCAATTCCCTTCATGTAGTCCCTCACCTGTAAGATAGAGATAATATCCAAATATCACACACTTCTCTGAAGATAAAAGGAATTAATGCATGTAAAACACTTAACAGCTGTGCCTGAAATAAAAAGGATCCCTAGGTATGAACTATTCTTACCTACACAGAGAATGTCCTTTTCTTTTCCTTCCTCTGTGTAACATTATGGCTCACCCCAAACAGCAGGTGGTCAGATAAACGTTTATTAAGAGCCTACAGGAAGTGCCACATTATTTTCTTGTGGCTCTGTCTTGACGTGGTTTGACTGAGTTTTGAAGTAGTGATGCAATTTTTCCATGGTCATCAAGGGTGGTATGACAGGAATTATTTCTAGGAATGGCCTCCAGAATCCAGTGTCTGGATCCCCAGAACTTGTGAAGTATTTGTGGAATTGTGCTACGTTATATGGCACAGGTGACCTTAAAGAGAGGTTATCCAGGTCGTTCTCATCTAATCACACGAGCCTTGAAAAGAAGAGAACTTTCCGCAGGTGGTTGCAGAAGAGAAATTCAGAAGCACTTCAAGCATGAGGAAGAACTGACGTGCTTCTGTCTGAAGATGGAAGGGGCCACATGAGAAAGAGTGTGGGCAGCGTCTAAAAGCGAACAGCAGTCCCTGGCTGACAGCCAGCAAGGAGACAGGGACCTCCATCCTGCACCTGCAAGGAAGCGATCTCTGCCCACACCTGAACGAGCCTGCGAGTAGGTTCTCCTCCAGCGTTTCCACGTAAGAGTCCAGCTCGCCCATCCCTTCGTTCAGCCTGTGATGCCCCAAGTGGAGACCCGCTTAGCCTGCCCCAAACTCCTGACCGACAAAACTTCACGGTGATAAATGAACACTGCATTAAAATGGGAAGTCTTTGACCATTTGTTTCGGCAGTGAGAGAAAACGGACCTAGGCGGGAACCAGCCAATATGCTCTCCAGGAAAACATGGCTGCTGCCGGAAGAGTTCTTCCCTGTCACTCGGAAATAGAAAATCTTCACTCTGAAGCTGACCCCTCCACTGAGTGTCTGACGGTGGGGCCGGGAGGAAGGACTGGAAAGAAATGTCTGGGACAGAGACCACAACATCAAGGCCTCCAGGTAGGGATTTGGCACCTTGGTGATAAAACTACTGCTATTTTGATATGACGTTTGTAGAAATATTTTTAATTTCTACTGCAGGTAAATGAGTTTCCAGGGGAGAGTGTTAGGAGTATCAACTCCGTAGTCAGATATGCCTTGTTGCCACTGACCAGCTGTGTGACCTTGGATAAAACACGTGGCCTTGTGAAGCCTCATTCCCCACATCTGTGAAATGGGGAGAGTGACAGCACCGAATTTAGTGGTCTGTGGTGAGGGTAAAATAAGAGAATGTTTGTGAAGCGCTTCCTTCCATACCTGGCACTTGTTAAGTGCTCAGTAAATGGTTATAATTATAATTATTCATGTATTCATTCAAAAAATATGTATTAATCATCTGCTCTATGCCAAGCCTTGCTAGGCACTGTGAGAACACAAATATGAATAAGGAAGAGTCTTCGCCCTCAAAAAACTCTCAGTGTAACGTGTCCATATGGATCCCTTTCATTTATTCATTTATGTAAATGTTCCTGTGTGTGTGGTGTGTCCGGGGTGCGGGCGGTGTGAACACCATACTGTCCCAAACGACCAAAGAACAAAGTACTGCATTCAAAACTAAGGGCAGGGTGGCGGGTGCAGACCCAGCCATCCGTCTTCCTTCTTCTCCTCCGAGGTAGGAGGCCATAGGACTGTTAAATCACTTCGGAGGGGAGAGGCGGGCGGTCCCAGCGCGGCCTTCCCTCACCCACCCTGTGTCCGCACAGAGAGGGATGTTGTGCCTTACACAGCCTGACAGGCAGGCCTCAGCAAAAGGGTTCCCCATGCCAGAGAATTTTGCCCAGTCCTACCCTCCGACTGGGGAAGCAGAAAGCCATCCATCAGCTTGGCTGTCTGGGAGTCCCAAGAGTTCCTCAAAACAGACCCATTAGCCGAAAGGATAAATATTTACTCTGGGCTCATCTGAATAACCCAGAAAAAGGACTCTGTTTTTTATCAGTAATAAAAAACACTCCCATGTAAGCTTGGATTTAGAGCTTTTTGTCTTTCAATCTTCACTGCCTTGAACCACTCAAAGTCCTGGGAGAGACCAGATCAGGGTTTCCCCTTGGCCTCCGAGCTGGCCAGGGGTGGGAGTGCACGGGAGCATAAAGGGAAATGTGTCCTTTCACTAAGCAAAGTATGTGTGGCCTCCGCCTGGCTCCTACTACACAGGTAACCGAAATATTTGCCCTTGGGAGAGAAGGTGCAGAATGTGCTCTTAAAATGCTCCAACCGGTGAAATAAGAGATTTTAGATAAACAGCTTTCGAGGGACCCCATTTCCTGAGCTATGCTTTGATCACATGACAACAGCACCAGTGAAAACACTTTTGTTAACCTTTCAAGGGAGACGTTGGAGAACGAGCGCTGGCCTGGGTCATGGAGGGGAGAGTATGGATTCGGTTCAGGGACGAAAGGGGAAGGGGGCTGGGATGGAACAGTCTAGAGAAGCATGGGGCGGCTGTTCACAGACAGACCTGGGACACGTCTTTCCCATTCCCCAGCCCCACTTTCNCTACATGGATACCCCGCTCCCATCCCCTTTCTGGAAGCTGGACTGACCCGGCAGAAAGAGCTCAGACCCTGGAAGCAAAGGGACTATCCCCAAGCACGGGCCCAACGCAGGGCCTGGATACGAGAGGCACCAGAATATGCTAAATGAATGAAAGTTTCCACTCTTCTTTCCACCACTAGGATGTCCTTTGTTCCCTCTGAGCCTTAGTTTCTCTATCTGCCTTATAGGGATAACGACGCTTACCTAAGCAGATGCATGTGAATGTATGTACGGAGCACAGAGACGGCTACACTTTGGGGGGCCCAATACGGGTTAGCACGCATCATATTAAAGGGCTTGGGAAGTTGGCAAATGGGTCAGAACCAGTTTAATTGCGGGGCGCCTGGGGGGCTCAGTCAGTTAAGCATCTGCCTTTGGCTCAGGGCATGATCCCGGAGTCCTGGGGTCGAGCTCCGCATCGGGCTCCCTGCTCTGCTGGGAGCCTGCTTCTTCCTCTCCCACTCCCTGTGCTTGTGTTCCCTCTCTCGCTGGCTGTCTCTCTGTCAAATAAATAAATAAAAATCTTTAAAAAGAAACCAACAACAACAACAGTTTAATTGAAAACGGTCTGTCCAAAGGCTTGCACAGGTATTCTGGCCGAGGTCTGCAGGAAAAGCTGAGCAAATCCGGGCCGGGGCACAGAAAACCTCCTGCTTTCAGCATGGGGTGTCCGCCCGGAGCCAGTGGCCTTCCCACATCTCAGTCCTGCAGGAGATCTAGCGCCACGGGAGTTGCACCCAGGCGGCCCGCGGGCTCCAGGGCAGCGTCCCATCCTGCAGAGCTGAAGAGGGGAGTGTCCATGCAGCCATCGGTGGGAGAGCCCTTCTCTGTCCTCGATCTATCGATGCAAGCACGTGTCTCTCTCGAAGCAGTAGAGACAGCTGTCCTCGTTCCCCAGCCCGCTTATGTCAATATAGTAGTAAGTATTCAATTAAGTGTTAGTGAATTAATGACTATCTATTAAAGAATGAATGCAGAAACGTGAAGATCGATCTCTGTAATCTTCTGTTAGGTTTATCACTTAGCTTCCAGGTTACTGTAGAGTCACCCCGGCTGCCCGGCCATCACGTGGGGGCTTTGAGCCATCATGGAGTTCTCTTGCCGGCCTGGTCACCCCCGCAGAGGTGTTCGGGGAAGAGAGGAGAGGCCTGGTTCTCTCTGTCGAGCTGCTGTTGCTTAACAAGGCTGATCTTGCCCCTCTCTCCATGCCTGGTGGGCTCTGAAGCCGTGTCCCCCTGAGCACCAAGGAAGCAGTATGCCTTTGCTACTTGTGACCCCACTGCAGGACAACTGTCCCACCTCTTTCCTTCCCACCTCATGAGAACATTCCCCAGAGAGAGAAATAAATGTGGCCCCGATTCCAGGAGAGACCACACCTTGTCCATCAGCCTTGGGATGTTAGTCCTGGTGGCCTTTTGAGTTTCTAGTCCACCCCCTGGCCTGAATGAAGAGTATATTATTTTAATATATTTATAGTGTTCGTCTATTGAGATATAAAATATACTTATTTTTAATATCCCTTATTTCTAAAGATTTATTGAGTATATAGTTTGTTCAGGCATTTTTTTAGAAACACAGCGGGTGAGGTTCTGACACTATGGAACTTCTACTCCAGTGGGGACGTAGGTCATACGCACACATGCAGCCAAGTTCAGATAAGTTAGCTGCTAAAGGAAAAACTGTAACGTCTGTACAGCTTCCCTTAGGACTATTTTTATTCTATCACTCATTCCCCCAACACGTAAGGGCTTCCCAGGCACATTCTCTTTTGTGTGCTGAAGATAGAGCAGCGAACAAGATGTCATCTTTGTCCCCAGGAGCCTACCTCCAGCTAGGGAGTCAGAAGCTAAATCTCAAATCATACAATTAATTGTTTTAGAGAAGTACAGTGTGGGAAGAGAGTATAAAGCAAGGCATTTTAACGTAGTCTCAGGCTGTCAAGAAATGCTTCCTGGTGGACAGAGGAATGGCCACCAGTTGAGTTCACTTTGCTCTACGAGCACCCTGGTGAGGCCCCGTTCCGCACGGGCTCTGGGCTTGGGCGTGTGATTAACTTTGGTCGGTGACATATAAGCATATCTGAACTGCACGGAGGTGTGGAAAGCCCTCACGCCCCGGAGCTTACCCCCTCTCGATGCCAGGAATTCTTCTGCCGCCACAGGAAGCAGCCCAGGCTGATCGGCAGGAGATGTGTGCCCCCCCGGCACCCAGGCATAGGCAGAGGACTGAGAACATCTTAGACTCTGCAGTCACAGTTGAGGTGCCAGAGACTGCAGCCACGCAAGTCACCCAGGGGACGCCAGCAGAAGACCCACCAAACTGCCGATTCAAAGAATCAGGAGCACATCGAGGGGTTGCTGTTTTAAGTCCATAAGCTTTTAGGGTGGGTGGTCCTGCAGCAAAGGCTGACTGATTTAGAAATAGATACCTAGACGAGGGCAGTGTGCATGCAAAAAGCTAGCATGCGGGTGATGGGTGTTCAGACTGGGAACAGGTGAGAAAGTGGTTATCTAAGTCTTGTAAAATGCTGCAACAGTTTTGTAGGGCTGGAGGAGTGCTACGGAAGCGGCTTCTGGAAGTTGGGAAACGGTGGATGCCTCGCAGTGCCAAACTGTCATCAGAATTAAGAGAAAACGATCCTGGTTGGTTTGTTTGTTTTCATGGTATGTTAGTCACCATACAGTATTTCATTAGTTTTTGATGCAGTGTTCCGCGATTCACTGTTTGTGTAACTATTCCTAATGAATTTGCAGACCCGGCTACAGAGATTACTGGGAAGAATGAGAAGTGTTGACTGGCTTGTTTTAGTTGCGGATAGTGAGGGCCGGGAAGGGGCAGAGGAGGTAAAGAAACACTCTCTTTGTAAACGAGATTTTGAGGGACTGGAATGTAACCAAGCCTTTCCAAGTTGGAAAATAAAACTATTTCACACCTAAAAAAAAAAAAAAAAAGATTTATTTATTTATTTGAAAGAGAGAAAGAGCGAGCAGCAGGAGGGGCCAAGCGGGGAGCCCAATGCAGGGCTCCAGCCCAGGACCCTGAGATCATGAACCTGAGATCATGACCTGAGCCAAAATCCAGCCCAGGACCCTGAGATCATGAACCTGAGATCATGACCTGAGCCAAAATCAAGATTGAGACATTTAACTGACTGAGCCACCCAGGTGCCCCGCATACCTTTTTTTTTTTTGAGTAAGAAATGGCCTCAGGTTAAAGATCAAATCAAGGGTGTGGCTATACAATTTTTTTTCTTACTATCTCTAGAAGACTGAAAGTGATACTTAATAGCTCCTCTCAGCTAGACAAAGTTGCTTTTCAGAATCATTATGACGTCTTCCCACTGAAGCCTAACCTCAAAACAGCCCTGAAAAGGCTAGTGTGAGTAGCCGATCTCCAGAAGGACTTCTGAATGTGGATTTTGACCAAGAAAGTGAATGTAATGTGATACATAGCAAGCCCAAAAAAGGCTTCGAGGGAGTTGTACAATCTAAGATTCAAGGAAATGGGGAGCTTCTTCTCAACCCCCATTTTTTCTTTGAATAAGAAGCAATTTGAGAAAACCTCTGAAGGACGATTTTGTTTTTTGAAGGGAAGAGGCGCTCTCTCAGAGGTTAGAGGCAAGACTGTCGAGGGCGGAACAAAGAACAGAGGAGTCTAAGGGGCCGACCCCAGTGAGCACAACCAGAGCAGGGGCCTGATGACGTGTACCTGGATGTACATTAGGATTTCTCTAAACGAGTGCCGATTCTTTTGTCTCCCATCCCTTCCCTTTTTTGAATGGAAGCGTCTATTACATTTTTTTCCCCTCCTATCTCACCACGGTAGGCTAGGTATTTGGAGGTAGAACAGTCTGTTTTTGTCGCTCTCACGTCCCTGTATCCATGAGAATCACTGTTAAGGAGCCACACTTATATAGCCTCACCTGTATCGGAACCTAACTCTGATTACGAGATGAGATTTTGAGACGAATGCCATGATTGACTGATCTGTTGGGACTCTTCTGAGAAGGTTAATATGTCTTGCAGGTGAGAAGGGCATGGATCATTGGGGCCAGGGGGAAAATAGAGTAAGCCCCTCGTTCATTATGACTCTTGATGTGAATATGCCGTTGGGTGGTCCCCTTCCCACACTGACTCTGGGCTTGGCCATTTGACTTGCTTTCACCAATGGAACACAGAAAGATGCAGGCAGGCACCTTATGCATTGAGATTTGCTCTATCTTGCCGCTGGGGACTCTACCCAAGTGAAGAAGCCCACGCCAGCCTGCTGGAGACCTATGGTCCAGGCGAAAGCTACATGTGCCCGATCAATGAATCTTGAACGATTCATCCCCAGCTGATCATCTAGGGAACCGAAAGTGCGTCGGTGATCCTAGGGGCCAAGCCAAAGAACTGCCCAGCCCACGTGGCTGACCCACAGTTTCTAGAGAATAAAATCGTTGTTTTTAGTGACCAAGTTTGGGGGCACTTTTTCTTCCAAACAAAAGTGTGTACAACTTCTCTGAGGCAAAGAGATTTAAACTGAAATATGAAGGTTCGGCAGAGATGCGTGAGGCAAAGGGGAAAAGGAAGTCTTCCAGGTAGAAGGAATTGCAGAGATGAAGGAGAACGTATATGATGAGTTTGAGCGGCTGAAAGCGTGTCCCAGTGGCTAGAAAAGAAGAGTGACGATAATATGAAACAAGGGTGTTGCTGAGTCTGAGCTTGACTCTCCACTGTGGTTTGAACTCGGGTCTTTCCTGCATTTTTGCACGTCTGGGCCCAGGCCGAAGAAGAACTAGCTACCTGGAAAACTCATTTCATGGTGATGGCAGACGTGCAAGGGAGAAACCTAACCACGCAAGCACGTTTCTGTTTACATCTCGTTGGTGAATATCCCATTGGCCAAGGCAAGTCGCAGGGATGAGCCTAAAATCAAGAGTAAGAAGAGCATTCTGATCACCTAAGTTTACGGGGACCTACATTTGGCCAAAGCAAGTCACACTGTTCACAGCAGCACTCCTCAGGAGGCAAAAAGTGCAAATCATCCAAATGCCCACGAACCGGTGAATAGATTTTTAAAATGCACGTTCAGGGGGGTCTGGCCGGCTCAGAAGGTAGAGCATGCCACTCGTGATCTCAGAGGATCATGAGATCGATGAAAACTCTCTAAAACTGGATGTGGGTGATGCCTGTAGAGCTGTATTAATTGGCTAAAAATCTTTGAGTGGTTTACTCATAATAAGTGAATTTTGTGGTTTATAAACCATATCTCAACTCTGGTACTAAAATGTGTAACTAATGGAATGAATGCTACCTTGGCCTGATGCTTATAATTAACATTTCCAAAGGCATAATTAAATGATTGACTTGATACAATGTGGAAATAGTTGCAAAACTCTGACTATGGTCTCTTTAAGCAATGACGGAGGTTAAATTGTTTTCTTCAAAAGTATTTTACCAAATTTTAGAATTTTCATTAGTTATTCAACTTTGGCTGTAAATAATAAACATTTTTTATTTTGTCCTTTGAGCTACTGCATTTTAAGTTAGTGCGTGTGGTATTAAAAAAAAAAATTGGCACCCATAGAAACAGCTGCAATTAATGAAGCATGCTCTACTTATTGGCTTTTCATATAACATGTACAACAGAAACATGCTCTTATAAACAGGTCAAGAACTGTAAAATGTTCACTAATTGCTGGAATTTGTTCTTCTGTTTGGAATAAAAATGGATTTAACAATCAGAATAGCTATTCAAGGGGTAATAGAAGCAGGAAGGAGGGACCTCTGTTATTAGCTAATCTAGCAATTATCCCCAAATCGGAGCTTGTATTCAACATGAATATCAACTGAGTTTGTTGAGGAGTGCAGCTGGAGAGGTGCAAACAGCTGCCTACTCTAATGCAACGTTCCTTTGGTTGGAAGAATGCACTAACATTAATCCCGGAGCTGTAGGATGAACTTAATTCTCTAAGTGGAAAACGCCTACTTCTATCCTGGGCCAACAGCAACTTCACTGTACTTCCTTTTGAAGCACATGGAGCATGGGCCCACGATGACATCACCCCATTTACAAGCCCTCGAAGTTATCGTTTACAACTTAGGCATCTGTCCTGAAAGTGGGTGACTCTGACTGAGAGCCTGGTGGAGAGTAAGCTTAGGAAAGTGTTTCTTGTCTACATTCTCTTTCCAGTAAGAGGCCAGAGAGGGAGTTAAAAACTAAAAATGAACACAGCAAGAACAAAATGTTGTCACAGGCATTGCCTCTGCGTGAATATTTATTCCACAAATATTCATCGAGAACTTTTATAATCCCCATGTGTCTGGCCAGAGGCTCTACTCCTCTCATTCAAACTAGTGCCTTTGGAAGGATTCTGGTGCAAGTCCTTACGGAGTTCATGTGAGCATTCGATTCTCAGTTCTGGAAGGTCTGCATCATCACAGTGTACACTCAAGGGTTCAGGAGCTTTAGGTGCTTATTCTTTAATGACTTTCCAGGTGTTGCAAATGTTTGGGGAGGTAGGTAGAGCTAATCAAATACCGATAGTATTGCCTCATGGCTTCATGATCTGGGCATGTTTGTTTGTTTGTTTGTTTGTTTGTTTGTTTCCAAAGCTTCGAAGTCCTCATCTAGGAGGAGATTCAACAATATACATGTTTTGAGTATGAATGAGAAATTCCTCTCTGGACCTTCTTCAGCCACCATCTACTACTCCATTTCTCTTCTTCCTTTCCCACCAAATTTATTCAAAGAGTTTATATATTAGTCTCCAGTTCTTCAATTTTTTCTTGAACCCACTGTATTCATGCTCACTTCCCAATCACTCTACTAAGACTTCTTGATGTGGTCAACAATGACCTGCCCATTGCATGATTTAAATGGCCTCCTTGTTCATCTCAACCCTTCCACACATGTCCTGTCGAATTCTAAATCAGGTCATAAACCACCGGATGCCGAGTAAGAACCAAACAATCTACTCCCTTCTCTCTGATCTCATTTCGCATCACTCTTTCTGTCCTCATCCATTGGGATCTCGTTGGCATCTTATTCCTTCTAAAATATGCCCAGAATCTTCCTTCTCTCTTTACAAGACATTTCATGTTGCTGTTTTCTCTTACTGAATTTTTCTTCTTTCTGTGATCCATGTTGATGACTCCACACTTTCTTATTTAAATGTCAGAATCTCGGCGAGGATTTCCCTAATTCTCCTGTTTAATTCAGCAGCCCCTCTACCTGCCAGCCACTCACTATACCTCCTATCGCATACACACATTATTTAGTTGAGAAATCAAAGCTCTAGGAGGGTAAAGAGCATTCTTACTGTTCTCATGGTTCGTGTAGCTCATGGCAAAAGGGAGTTTCAAGACTCCAAACTTCTATTCATTGTAGAAGAAGTGTTGGATGAAGATTAGGAGGGCCGTGTTTGAGACCCTGCTTCTTTATTGGGTCTTTGGCGTCCTAGGAAAGCCATGTCACCTTGTTCAGTCTACATGTCCTCATTTGTAGATGAAGGCAAAGCATGGCTATCAGTATCATAAGCATCTTTCTGTTCCATGCAAGTGTTTTTAAGGTCACAAATGTTTAAAGAGCTAAAGATGGTCCCATACCTGTCTAGTCCATTTGTGTAAGAAGTTGTGTTACCTTCATTTCCAACTCAGTACTTCTGGTAAGTCAACGTAGCTGATGATCACAGGGAGTAAACTACTTACCTCCACAGTTGAGTTTGACTAATTTCCCTTTTCTGGAGAGAACTGGAGAAGGAGGCCCCTGGAGTTGTCTCTAGCTCTGTGGTGAACTGCTAATTTGAAACCACAGGGTGCTCTTTTGAGAAATTGCAGACTCACATCTGATAACCATTTTATGGGAATGTGCCTGGGCCTTTTAGCTGTGGTTCCCCACAAAATGCCATGATGAGTGACATGCTTCCAGCAGATGAAAGCTCCATGGGGGTCAGTGCCAGAGACCTCTGACTACATCACTTGGCATTTGCTGATTTCTGCCATTTTCTGTATAAGTGAACGTCTCTGGGCTATGCTCTCATTTGAATGTTGGTATTCCAGTGAAATTCACATGTGGTCAGATGGAAATGGTATCTCCAGAATGAGGTAAAGTACACCAAGAGAATTAGATTCTAGTGTTCAAGAAAAGTTACAGACAAGCTTTCCAACCACGGCCTTTCTTCATGTTTCTTTCTTTCTTTTTTTTCTTTCTTTCTGAAGGAAGAATATGGTCTTTGCAAGATGTCAGCACTTCCATTAGCACTGGCTTCTGAATTTCTGCTCAGTTAAGGCAGGGAGGGAACTAAAGTCAGAATAAAAAGGGACCAAAAAAAATGAAATAATAGTTGCAAACGCCAGGAACATAAATAAATAAAAATATAGACACAAATTGATGTAACTAATCAGTGCTGTGTGGAGAGAGATTCAAGGGATATATGTGCTTCTATTCTAGGTGAAGGAAGTGCCTGAAGGAAAACCTGGAGGTTGGCCGCCTCCTGCACTACCCATTGTGCCACAGAGCCGGTGCAATCCCCCTTCTGGGTATCTGTCCAAAGGCAATGAAATCAGTGTCTCCGAGAGCTCTCTGCAGTCCCAGGTTCATTGCAGCATTATTTACAATAGCCAAAATACGGAAACAACCGAAGTGTCTGTCGGCAGATGAATGAATAAAGAACATGTGATGTATAAAAATGAATGTATATTATTCAACCTTTAAAAAGAAGGAAATTCTGCCATTTGGAACAACATAGATGAACCTGGAGGACATTATGCTAAGTGAAATAAGCCAGACACAGAAACACAAATACTGCATGATCTCATTTATCTGTGAACCTAAAAAGGTCAAATTCATAAAAGCAGAGAGTAGAATGGTGGTTGCCAGAAGCTGGTGTGGGGGGTAGGTTGGTAAGGGAAGTGAGATGTTGTTCAAAGAGTACAAAGTTTCATTTATGCAGAATGAATACGCTCTGGAGATCTAACGTGCAACATCATGACTGTAGTTAACAATCCTGTACTATGTTCTGTGTAGTTGAAATTTACTAAAAGTAGATCGCAAGTGTTCTCACCACGCACACACACAAAATGGTAATTATGTGAGGTAATGGATATGTTAATCAGCTTGATTGTGCTAATTATTTCACATTGTACAGGTATATCAGAATAGCACATTGCATGCTTTTTGTTTTCATTTCATTTTAATTTTTTAATTTTAGTCTTAGTTGACATACAATATTCTGTTAGTTTCAGATATACAACACAGTGATTCAACAATACATTGCAACAACATTCACCAGTATACGTGGTCACCAGCAGTCACCATGCAAAGTTCTTACAATATTACTGACTATATTCCCTAGGCTGTAATTTTTATCCCCATGGCTTACTTGTTTTCCAACTGGAAGTTTGTACCTCTCATTCCTCTTCACTTGGTATGCCCGTCCCCCCACCTCCTTCCCCCTTTGTTCTCTGTGTTTCTGAGTCTATTTGGTTTTTTATTTGTTTGTTCATTTGTTTTTTAGATTCCACATATAAGTGAAATCCTACAGTATCTACCTATAGTAGATACCTATAGTATCTGTATTTCTCTGACTTATTTCACTTAGCAGAATACAATCTAAGGTCCATCTATGTTGCCAATGGCAAGATTTCATTCCTTTCTTATGGCTGAATAATATTCCATTGTATATGTATACCACCTCTTTCAAAAATATATACAATTTTTATTTGTCATTTGTCCCTCAGTAAAGCTGGGGAAGGGTAAGAGAACCTAGAGGCAGACAAGAGTAAATTTTTATGGAAAACAGAAGTTGAGATAGAGCAAAAGGTATATCCAAGAAAGGAAAGAAAAATATATTGGGAAAGACAGTTTAGACGGAGAAAGTTTTGGGTATACATTGCCACCTGCTATGTTGGAAGGATCAGAGAAAATAATGGAAATTAGCCCTACTTGACTAAATTGACTTCACTTCAAACACTCACTGTGCATATCCACAGCAACTGTAGCTGTTTCTAAAATTTTCTCCAGTGATGTGCGGTGTACCACGTAGGAGAAAAGTCCAAGGCAGAGATTGTATTCTCAGCCTGCCCGATCTTCACACTGAAAGCATCAGAATTTGTTCTTACAAAGTCAGCTTCTTCTATTAACAATACCTGGAGGGCACCTGCCCCGCGCCCTCAAGGACAGGGTAGATTTTAAAGTCTCTTAAAGAAACCGTTGAAGAACCGAACTCAGAATTATTTTGTGTTTAATAGTTAACAAACGAGGAAACAATCTAACATTTTAAAACAGCATGTCAGTTTCCTAAAACGTATTGGTCTGAATATAAGGAGACAGTCCCCCCTCCCAAGTATATGGATATATCCCTTGTAAAGATGGAAGTCATCTTATGGGACTCTTTCTCAAACGCTTTATTTTGCACAAGATATTACTAGTTAGAAAAGATCATTAGGCCGAATCCACCTAATCAGTAAAAAAAAAAAAAGCAGGTAATAGTCCAGGTGATATCATTTTACAATTTTAAGTGTTGAATGATGTAAGTGCTGTTAACCTTAAAAATAAAAAACTGCCAATAATTTCACCAGCAAAAATGGTTTTTTCAGAAATAGTGGAGAATTACAATCTGGGACAAACAAGCTATAGCAAAAACCATGGGCCAGTCCAACAAAGGAGAGGAACATTTTATGGAGAAGAGAAAGGAAGTTGGGAGGGGCTGTTTTGAACAAAAGTCCAGGGGGAAAAAGCTAGTGTTCAGGGTGATGACAATTTCTCATCGGCTGAGTGTGGCAGATATAGTCGATTTCTTATAGGAGATATAATATGTATCTTTCCCTGTTGGGGCCTGTAATTGACAATTCTTCCTGTAATTGACACTGAGTGGTAGGGCTCCCTCTACCACCCTCCCCCTCTAGCATCCAAAGTGCACTTGAGTGAGGTTTCCCTTTATTAATTTCCACAGTACACTTTCTAAAGATCGCTTACAAGGAAGTACAGAAAACAGTTACCTTGTAAAGATTTAAATACATTATCTCTAGAATAAATTCCCTGAGTGTTGTATGACTGGGTATTTTTACCTTAGTATAAAATATCTAATAACCGCATGCTTTGCAAATTCAAGAAGTTTGATGCCGCATCTCAAACAATTTAAAGAAGATATGGTATACTCTGTAAAACTGTGTTAATGACTCTGAAACATCCCAGAGACGATGAAGATACCCACGTCGAAGACACTTGTAAAGAATTTGTATACATTTTTAAACGAAGATTCAGAAAAAAAAAAGTTATCCCAAATGAGTGTATTTTTTATGTAATCTATGGTATAAATATTTATGTATAATAAATTATTAAATTTTATAGACAACAGACTCTTTTAAATATATCCCTACAATTTATGTGGTTCTGTGTTTTACAGAACAAGTAATCCATGCCCACTTTTATCTCCCTTTTTCAGCCCCTAGTACTTCACAACTCCCTCTCCTTTATTTTTAAATTCTAAGATCCATTTATATCACATGAAAATCTATACTTAGAGCTTCTCATGAATAACTGGAAGAACTAGAAATTCTGGTTGGGACTCTGGGATGGTAGTGATGGGCTAGGACTGAGGAGCTGTCTCCTCTTCTAAAAAGCTCATGTGCTCCTCACAGTCCCCACCTTACGGTCCTGGTCCCAGCAGGACTGTGAGCATCGTGTCTGTGCTCCGTTATCTTCATAACATCCCTCCCTCATAACTGGCTTCTCCCTGCTCCCAAGCCCCACCCAGGTCATCACACCCCCAGCACTGTACCTGCCTGTACTGGTTTTCTGCAACATTCAACATCAGCGATGCCCCAAGAGTTAAAGTGTACACGACACATTCACGTTCAGGATTTTTATTTTATTTATAGTCATGTAGTGACTTTGGCGTGGCTTATATAGAAAGTCTTCCCTATATATATTTATTTATATAAATATAACATATAATATGTAATATTATATATGAAATATATAATAATATATTATATATACACACACATATGTTTTAAGTATATAAAGAAACCGAGGCCCATGCCACAGCACTAGTAAATACTAAGATTCAGCAAAAAACTCACGTCTTTCGTTACTTTCACCAGCTTTCACATTTTCAGTTCTTCTCTGATCCCAGCCATCACGAAGCAGGCCACTCACTTCCACAGTCTTCCACCTCGCTGCCTCTCCCCAGATTTCCACCCATTTTTGGGGCTTCCTTATTCTTTTTCAGTAACGTGAGGTCGTCTGGAATGAAGAGAATGCAAGTCATTTTAGTGGTTTAAACATTTGTGCTCTCCCCCCCAAAAGTTGCTGAGTCTATAAATTTAAAAAGTTGAATTTAGACCAGTAATTATAGTTATGGAGATGAGGAATTTTGAATGTTTTTTTTTTCTTTTCTTAGGTTTATCATCTTGAAGTTGGAATCTGAATTCCTGTTCCTCTTTTTCCAGTAATTCCATGTAAGAGGTCCCAATTTGTTTACACAGCGTGCCTAATGACCATTAGCAGGCAAGTCGGGGAACTCAGCTGACATTATTTGAGTTGGTCTTTTGAAATACAGCAATACCACATGACACGTATTCCCAGAGAAATCAACTGCCTTTTTAAGCAAGATGGGTTTTGGAAACAAGAAATATCCCCCTGCGCCCACCCAGAGAAAAATTTAAGAATTCAGACAAGACCAACTCCAACATGAATAATGTAGGACTTTGCCATTTGTGTGGAGTAGAAACGCCTCACCTTTTAAAACATTATTATTTATGAATTTGACTTTAGCTGTTCTGTGATTAAATCTTTTTTTTCCTTTTCTGGTCAAATATTTGTGACATGAAAAATGGAATGGAATTTATCCCTAGTGTGATACTTCCAGAAGTATATTAAGTAGAAAGTTCTGACCTCACTGAGCAAAAGGGCATCCTACCTAGGAATTTAGAGTGGAGATTACACTTTCCTCCCTGTTCCACCTGTTCTTGTGCTCGGCTCTGAAGGGTTGTTGTTGGAGGGGATTGGGGCAAGTGCACAGTAAAATAGGACATGCTTCTCCTCTTTCGTCATTGAGAAAAATAAGCATGTATGGTGTCCAAATGATCTACACTGAAAAATCATTCAGGGCTTTGTGTTTTATAAGATGTATGGTGCTTTCTTGAAGGGTAAGGATGGGCTATAGGTGATTTCTTCGTAGAGTGAATGAAGTATCTAGATGAGCCTGAGTATGGATGAGTTTGATGGCACCTGTTACTCTCATCCCTTGATCACCTCCATGTGGTTCTCCCCTTCATGCTGGCATCTTCTCTCAAGCCTTGCTAAGCGGCCAGGAAAACAGGTCAAGGTTTGGCATCAGATCGAGTCATTCCTATATCTCTCCTACGTGTTATGCATGGCCAGGTTATCTCAGGGGGTTGAAAGCAACTGTTATAGTCCATGATGGCATTTCACAAATGATGTATTATTCAGGGTTCTCCAGAGAAATAGAACCAATAGAATATACAGAGATCTGTCTCTCGATAGATGAATCAATCTATCTATGAGATTTATAATAAGGAATTGGCTCATGTGATTATAAAAGCAGCCATGTCCCAAAACCTGTAGGGTGGATCAGCAAGCTGGAGTTCAGGAGAGTCAATAGTTTCGTTCCACTCCCAGTCCAAAAACCGAAGAACCAGGATTGCTGATGGTGTAGTTCCCATCTAAGACCAACAGACTTATGATCCAGAAAGCACCATGCCAGCTCAAGGCTGAAGGCAAGAAGAAAACATATATCCCAATCTGTAAGTAATCAGGCAGAGAAGAATTCTCTCCTGCTGGGAAAAGTTTAGATTTTTGTTCTATTCAGGCCTTCAACTGATTGGATGAGGCTCACCCACATTATGGAGGGCAATCTGCTTCACTCAGTCTACCAACTGGAATGTTAATCTCATCCCAAAACATCCTTAAACAGAAAAATGTTTGATTCCATATCAGAGTACTCCATGGCCCAGTCAAGCTGACACATAAAGTTAACTATCACACACGGCAATCCATCAAGGATATGCTCCCCAGAGCTCTCTTGGAAGTTTTTTAAGCATTCGGTTCCCTGCCAGCTGTTAGACTGAGGGCCTCTGTTCCTTGCAGGTGGTTAGCCGGAGGTTGCCCTCAGTTCCCTATCATATGGGCCTCTCCAACATAACAGCTTGTTTCATCAAAGGCAACAAGAGATAGAGAATCAGCTAGCACGATGCCTGGGTGGCTCAGTTGTTTAAGCATCTGCCTTCGGTTCAGGTCATGGTCCCAGGGTCTTGGGATCAAGTCCCACATCAGGCTCCTTGCTCAGCGGGGAGCCTGCTTCTCCCTCTGCCCACTGCTCCCCACACTTGTGTTCTCTCTCTCTCTCTCTCTCCTGGCTTGTGCTCTCCCTGTCTCTCTCTGACAAATAAATCGAACCTTAAAAATAAAAAGAATCATCTAGCAAAATGGAAGTAACTACTTTTATAATCAAATCACAGACCTGACTTCCTATCATCTTTGCATATTCCATTGGTTAGAAGCAAGTCATGGTATTCAATCCATAGCTGAAAAATTACATAAAGGTAACACCAGGAGGTGGGCACTGCTGGGGGCCATTGTAGAAGTATGCCTGTCACACAACTGAAATGCATATTGAATATCTGAGGAAGGAACAGAAACATTGGAACAGCAAAGAGGAGACCTGCCTCGGTGTTATAAAACCTGGATTTGAGGGTCATTTAAAGAAAACCTATGAGTTTGGGCAAGTTAATATCATTCAGCCTATTTTTCATGTATTAAAATGGATGTATGTTTTTATGTTGTTTCTTGCCCAATATTACTCCCTTTTTCTTCTGGTAATAGAACTTGGTTTTCTTTTGCTCTCCCATTCTTAGGCCAGATGATTAAGGTAGGCTGACTAAAGTAAAGCTGATATAATCCCCCCATTCCTCCAGGGATGGGCATAGGTATCATAGCAACGTTGAGGATGGAACATTAGATCCATTCTGTGTCCATGAGAACCAGGTCTAGGACTTTTTCTGGAAGTATTAGGAAAGAGAAAGCCTTTGTTCAATGAGCTGGAAGCTAAGAGAATGTGGGCCTGGGGTCACCCATGACCATCTGGTTACTGAGTAGGAAAAGCCTGAATGAGAATAAAGTTAACATGAGAATTCGATACTTAGATACAGAGAAAAAGATGGATTCCCAAAGATATGAAACCCTGGATTCAGCCTTGCCTGAAGCTATCTAAAGGTATTAAATACCTAGATCCAGCCTTGCCTGAAGCCAGTTACAGATATTGAACACTTGGATATAGCCTTGCCTGAAGCTAGAAACCCTGATTCTTTAAATACATTTCTGCTTATGTCTATTTGGCTTGTGTTTCTGGCCACTGCCTGATCCACCCAGCACCTAGAGCAGTGTGCAACACATAGTTGGCTCCCAACAGATACACACTAATGTCTGAAAGTGATTTTTGGAAGATTAACATTGAAATCCAATGCGTAGGAAGTTGGAACATATCCACCCCCACTACCCCCACTGAGTCTTTCTGAACCCTAAAATCCTGTGGTTGGCTGCTTCCCAAAACACCTCTTTGAGGCTTCTCCTTTGAACTCGTGTCCAGAATATTTGGGGATGGCTTAGGCAGCCCTCGCCTGTTCATTCCTCGCTATCCCCAGACTCACTGCTGTGTAGGTGGGCCAAACTCATAAAACTCTATCTCTCAGCACCCTCCGGCACAGGAAGTTGGCCCATAGAAGTTCCAAAAGGAGAAAAAAATTTACCCAGCATATAAGACCCAGAGCAGGAAGCAAAACTAATGAAAAAATGTCCCCAGCTTTCACAGGAAATTATTTTCACTCCACCTCTATAAAAAGTAACAGATTTGACCCCTCGCCTCTCCCCACCTCCTTCTCAGCTAACCTCCCTATAGAGGCGATGGGAGAGCGGGGGCCAGACTGCGGCAATGAGAGACGGGCCACTTTCCATGAAAATGTTCATCAGAAACCAGTTTGTCATAGCCAGAGGCCGCCGAGAGTAGCCAAGGCTAGCAAGTTGTTAAATTGGACAGTTTTGAGTGAAGAAATTCGTAGCAGTTTGTAGTGATCACGGAAGCAAAGCATCTCTTTCAGATGAGAAATCAGAGACTCAAAAAGTGTATCCAGGCTGCTTTCCTCATTGTTGTAGGACTATTTACCCAGGGAAGTTCAGATATTTTATGTAAATATCTTGATTCAAGTTTGAGACTATGTTGGAGACGAAAGGTGAAGGGCTGGAGCGCAACCAGTGATCTGAGGCCAACGAGCCCCAGGCTGAGCCCCTGAAGAAGGCTGCATTCTGCAATTTTCTTCACAGCTCATGGCAGCTAGAATCTGGCTGGGCAGCCCAGAAAATAGGCTGTTGTCCACCGGGGGGGGGGGGGGTGGACTGTGAAAGAATAGCCTGGATTCTTCTCTGCTATGCGAGGAACGAACATGCTCAGTTATCCATATATTTTACATATATATACACACTGATACACACTCGTGCAAATAGTTACAATAAAAACATGCACTTAGACAAATAATCACAACACAATGTGGCAAGTGTTAATGGAGGAAACAAGGACACAGGTAAGCTGTTGAGTAATCCGCCACAGCCAGAAAAGCTTCACAAAGGTGGTGACAAGTTAAAGGAAGAAAGAGAATCTGGCCAAGATCTGAGCGTAGGGGAAGACTTTCCAGAGAAAGAACGGAGTGAACACAGAACATTGTTTGATACACAGGGCGGAAAATATGGCTGGGCAGTGCCGGGACAGGAGACTCCAGAGCTGAGGCCAGATCATCAAGGGTTTGAAACATCAAGATTTTCTCTTGTCTGCAGGCCACGGGAGCCCTTTAAAAATGTTAATGCAGAGAGAGAGGTAAGCTGTTCAGATCTGCATCTTATTATCCAGATCTTCCAACAGGGGGATCTGAGCGACAAAGGTTAGATGACTTTCTCTGGGTCATCGGGAGAATCGTAGAAGCCAAGTTTTTGCTGGATTGGAAATGAAATGCCAAATATCTGCTTCCTGCTCACTGCTTAATTATTAGAGACAATATTTGTCATGTGGAAAAAGAGTTAATTATAATCAGACTGGAAATTCATGTACCTGAAAAGCTTTCAAAGGGAAAATGGAGGGGAAGGAACAAGATAGAATAGCAGATGCTAAACAAGTCTTATCAGTCTGAATCTGTTTCACATTTCATTCCAGACTCAGCAAATTAGCACCAACACAATGAATCTTTGTAAATTAGTGAGAGTAACAGCGGGAAAGAATCAATCAGCCACTCTTGTTCCAAAACCCTCCTAGGTAATAACCTGAAATGAACCTTGGAGTCATGACCCCAGACTAATAGCCTGCTTCATACTCTTTGAACAAAACAATTAAATAATCACATTCCTCATGGTCCAACTTCCTGAATATATTAATTAGGTTAAAACGCAACTTGTCAGGATCCCTTGAGAGGAAGGGGTTTGCTGAATGCGTTTCCTCCTGCCCTCCAGCTTCCAGTGGCACGTCCTGCTTTCCCACAGAGGGAGCCTGTCCCTGCCCAGGCAGGCTTCTTTGCCTACACCTGATGGTATTCCTTCTAGAACTGGTACCCTCCCTCCTTCTCTCACTTGGACTCTTCTCCTGAAGGCATCCTTCTTCCTCTCTGGAGAAACACCTGCCTTTCAGTTCTCATTGGGTTACAAATCTTCTGAAAATATCAAAGCCGGTTGGTAACTACTTGGCTCAATTTGAACACTCCATCCCTCCGTCCCATCCATCCATCCAATCTTAATGACAAATGGGCTCAAATCCTGGTTCTGCTACTTTCTATTTCTGCAATCCTAAACAAATTATGTAATCTCTCTGTGGCTCAGTTCCTTCATCTGTAAAATGAGAATGATAACAGGCCCTACCTTACGTGGTATCCTAACAGCAAAGAGTGGGGGTGACCACAGCCAGGCCAGGGAACTCTTACCAAGTCTTCTGCACCTGCTGCCACATGGCTCGAAGTGCTCCTCTGAGATACCCCAAAGCTTCATCCTCTCACTTCCATCAGGTCTCTGCCAGGTGATAAGCCTCTTTTGATGGTTCCCCCCAAACCCACAGCACCCACGGCACTGTGTCAGTCTCTGTCTCCTTCCTTCTGCTATTTTTCTTCCTACCACTTGTCACTAGCTGGCTTTATATTATGTATTTGCCCGTTTATTTGTTTATACCACTTGCTCTCAAAGTGCGGCCCATGGAACCTGGGATCTTGCTAGAAATGCAAATTCTTGGGCCCCATCTTGACCTGGGAAATCAGAATGCTTGGGCGTGGGGTCCAGCCGTCTGTTTTAACAATTGTCTGCAGGTGACTTGGCTTTTCCCTAGAGCTTGAAAACCACGGGTTTATAGTTTGTCTCCACTGGGGAGTGACAGCTCCTTGAAGCAGGGATGTTTTCCATTTTCCGTTTACTGCTCTATCCCCAGTGCTGAAATCCACATCCGACACAGGGTAGCTGTTCGTCAGTAGTGGTTGAGTGAATGGACAAATGGACGGATGACTGCATCTCACTTGGTGACTGAGCCAAATCAGTACCCAGCCAGCTCTCTCTCATCTAGCTATACTTTCTTTCACAACCTGGCTGCAAGATACTATCTCAATAGAAAAAGTTTAATAATTTGTATTCAAGTTAAGAGACAGTAGCTTTTTTGGTGCATATACATACATACATATAGTAAGTATTTTTACTGTAGAAGATACTTAGAAGATGCTAGTGTTTATATGGGAAGAAAAAACATGCATGCAAACAATCAGAAGCTCGTCAAAGCCTCGTCATTTGAGCATACATTTGTCGAAGCTGGTTTCAAAATGCTCAGGTGACATAGAAAGCAGCTGGATAGAAATCCAGCTGTAGCAGATTTTTTGCATCAAGTGAAGTAACAGGAATCCTCGTACTGGCGAGAAAACGTCTGCATCTGCCACAAATAGCACAAACACACCAATGGGAAAGGAGGAGGGAGGGAGACGCAGTCAGGGCACCAGAGGAAGGCAGAGGTTGAAGACAGAGATGGAGGGGTTGGAGGCAGACTCTGGCATGATAGATCTATGGCCTTATTTTTCCCCAGAAAGTAGCCACGCCCTGTTGAACACCAGAGCACCAAGCGCCTTCGGGTCCTGCCCCTGCCCCTGGCATCCGTCCGTGGTGCGCAGAGGAGCCACGCGGATGGCCCATTAAGAAGCCAGCGAGAAGAGAAGCAGAGAGCTTTTGCCGCAGAGAAGGCTAAGGACAGAGGACCAGAGCGCTCCATGCCGTGGCCCGGCGCTCAGACAGCATCAGATCCATTCCTGAAGAAGAGATTGGAGAAACTGCCTCTGTGGTGAAATGTTCCGGAGTGCGTGGAGGTGGGGGGCCAGAGTGCAATGAGGCTACGAGCCACTTTATCAAAGGACAGAAAAGCACAGTAGCAAAGACTAAAAGCATCCCAAAATGTAAAGCAGCTTGCTCTAAACCACGTGACACGTGTCCCTTCTTCCCAGTGTTTGATCGGAACTCCTTTGCACAAAGAGCAACAGCAAGCAAAGGGCTGTTTTCTTAGGCCTTACTGCTAGTACCTTTAAACTATGCCTAAAATTCCATTTTCTTAAGTCACTTATATTTTTTTAAATAATGGTGTGTGGAAAATTCTTGGTGTTGGGTCTTTCTAGCAAGGATAGCCTAGGTTCTGCTGAGGTGGGGAATCTACTCCTTTACGATGACTTATTTAAATAAGGTTTACTTATTGTTCAAGCTACTTGTGCCGTGAAGTGGGGGAGGAATGCTGTGCCCCACATAGGGAATGCAAGGCCCCAGGTGGATTCTCCAGCATCCCAACAAGTGGTTCCATGTTCACCGTGGAGGGGAAGGGAGGGAGGAGTGTCGAACCACGTAGAAATGGCATCACTCTGCTCACGACTAGAACCAGTCCCAGGCTCCTTTGCAAGGGGCTAAATGAGGGGGACCAGATGGGTGTCCAGTCAGCAGTTACCATTTCTGTGACAGAGGCCAAGTTAGGTGCTCAGTAATGGGGCCCAAAAACCAAAGGCCCGAGTATTTACCACTTCAGAGTTTCACTGTGTGCCAAGCATTTGTTAGCCTCAGCAGTCCCTGAAAGCGCATACAGTCAGCCTCATTCTACAAAAGAGGAAATGCGGTCCTTGCCCACAGTGTCTCTCTCACTCAGTGAGTGGTGGCAGGGTCAGGATGTAAATCATACATCTCCCACATTTCCCCACCTTCACCCCAAGGTCTCAGCTTGAGCGTCCTGCGATAGTCATCCCCAGGGGTAGCCTGTCCTGACCTCCATTAAGAGGTCAAGTTCTTTTATGTGTTCTCACTGCACTCTGAATGTCTCCTTCAGACGCCTGTCATAATTGTAATCAATCACTAGTTACTCTCTGTCTGTATCTTTAAAGGCGCTCCCTACCCAATGATCCTAATGTGAAGTTGGTATTAGGAACAACTGGCATGCCATATGGCCTCGTTATGGAAAAATCAACTACCCCTTCTTCTGAGAACTACAACCCTCTTACTACAAGAGGCTTGGTACATCCAAACAGAGTAACTGACCTGTGTTCTGCTCTGGAAAGAAGGCCTAGCATGCAACAGAATACAAGCATTGTGTGTTTCTGTGAATATCACTCTGAGGGATGTCAGTTTTCCAAATTCAGCTAAAAAAAAAAAAAGATACTAAAGTCAAATACTTCTTGGCTTTTCACTCATATTACAGAGCTATTTGAAGAGGGGACTGGTGAAATTGTGTTTTCTAAACATTTAACTCCCAAATTATCAAAATACTAGTAAATGCCAAAAAGGTCTTCAAAGCCCCATTCCTTTTTTAGCAGAAATGACATTTGTTGGAAGGAAGATGGTAATAATAGGTTGCAAACTAAAATAATTGAAGCTTGCAAATTAAACACTTAAAACCATAATGGCTTTCAATCTCAGGATAACGAGATGAAGGAAATGTTTATTCTTTTAGCATCTGATAAGAGGAATCTCCTAGGGAAAGACCAGTCGGTATAATGAAAATACTTAGAAAAATGTCCCCTTGATATACACCCTAAACGTTGGGACTGACGCTATCGTTTTGGATATAGGGAATGCTTCTGCTTTATAGGAGGCAAAGATAGCCAGATGAAAGAGCGAGAGAATTCTGTGTGCTTGGTGACATGGCCCCTTCCAATGAATCAATGAATTCCAGGCCAATGCTCGCTGTGATTGGGTTTATTTAGAAAGTGATAAAAAGGCTTATTTCTACTTTTAGGCTTACATAGGACCAATTTGGAGGCAGGAGATGAAAATAGAATTGTTAGCTCTTGGGCATTTGCTAAAATCTCAGAGAAGACTTTGGACATTCCTGAGCTGTGGAATTTAGAAGATTTGTGGAAATTAGTCCTAGAAAAACTGGGAGACAGCCTGGTACATGAGGCAAACATGTTTTCTCGCTCGGATTACCATGGTAACATTTGGAAAGTTTCTTATAGTTAGTAGATCTCATCTCCACCAAATGGAAAGCGTCAACTCCCCAAATAATGATGCAGATTTTGAAATAGTCAAACATTCACAAAGCGTTCAGTGTCAGGGACTTTTAGGTAAAGTAGGGGCATTTTCAATGGGGCCTCCTTCCTCAGGGACCACTTTCCATCGTGTTTTGTTTGTTAAGCGCACATAAGCTTGTTAGTTTCCCTTCCTTGCTTTGTGTAACAAGCCTTGCTAGTGTCTGGTCTCCATCCAGCATCTAACATAGACCTGCCCAGGACATTGGCATCACATAAACCACTAATACCATTTGAGAAGGAAAGAAGTCTCCCATTCAAAGCAGGCAGAAACACAAAGAAGCAGATGTAAATGAGAGCCAAGTTCCAGTATTTCAAGAGGTTTGAACATCAAGCCAGGCAAATTGCCGAAAGGGCTAGCCAGCGATAGAAAAAGATCAACGATAAAAGGTCAAAAACCACACAAATGAAAAAGTCGGAAGCTGTGTGCTGGGTTCAGTTGAATCTCCTCAAAGACATATACGTCTTCATCCTTTGGACCTCAGAATGTGACAGTATTTGGAAATTGGGTCTTTGCAGGTATAATTACATTAAGATGAGGTCATCCTTCATTAGCACGGGCCCTACATCCAATGACTTTTTTCGGTTATAGAAGAGGAAGAGACACACAGACACACGGAAGACAGCCTCATGAAGACCTTGGTAGAGATTAGAGCAAGACAACCACAAGTAAAAAACACCTGGATCCACTAGGTGCTGGGGGCAAGGCAGAGACAGATTCTTCCCAGAAGCTTCCAAGGAAACGTGGCCCTGCCGAAACCTTGATTGCAGACTTCTGGCCTCTGGAAATATAAAAGAGTAAATGTCTGTTGTTGTAAGCCACCCAGCTTGGTGGCCGGCTGTTGTTATAGTGGCCCCAGGAAACTAATTCAGGCTGGGAGTGAAATTTGGGAACCTGAAGGTAAACACACCTCGAGATTAGCGGGTTATATCTGCTCAGTTGTATTTCTCTGACTGCCCAGTTCAGGGATCCCATAATACTCATCATACTACATTGGAAATTTTCAGTTGTAAGTTCCAACCCTGGACACTATGCTCCCGGATAACAGAGATCATGGCTATCTTGCTCATCTCTTATCCCCAGCAGCAAGCCCAGTGCCTGCCACATGGTAGGTTTTCAATAAATTTGTCCAATGGCATCAGTGGGTGGACCTGGGTCACAGGTAGAAGGGAGGGCAGAAGGCTGGCCCAAAGATCTTTCTGACGCTGAGTTTCCTGCTACTGAAGCAGAAATTTGCTGATTAAAATACCCACCTTCTTTTTATTTTTTTAATAATAATTTTTTATTATATTATGTTAGTCACCATACAGTGCATCCCTAGTTTTTGATGTAAAGTTCCATGATTCATTATTTGCATATAACACCCAGTGTTCCATGCAATACATGCCCTCCTTAATACCCATCACTGGCCTATCCCATTCCCCCACCCCCCTCCCTCAATACCCACCTTCTAACGCCAGCTCTGTCTCTCTCACTTCTGTTCTGCCTCCATTTGGGTATAGCTAGCTATCTGTCTGTGGAAGCAGAGAGCGATCGGCAGCCTGTCTGTGTGCACACGTAGTGTTGGGTAAGGCTGACCTCTTGAAGGACCCCTGCACGGCTGCGTACGGAGGCTTACCACATTTCACTGATATCCTCCAGGACCTGGAACCTGGATGCTGCCAGGCATTGTGATTCATCTTATTTTCAGGTCTCGCCCTTTCCAAAGCCAGTGGGTCTGAGGGATGAGAGGGTCTCTCCCCGGGGCTCTGTCTGTCTCTGCTGCAATTTTGCAAATCTTGCAAGAACTGGCTTCCATGCCAAGCACGTCTCAAGGATGGAGACTTTTAGAGGGGAAAGCAAATTTGCAAAGGAGAAAAGACTCTGAGAACTCCAGATAATAAACGGGGTTTAAAATAAGTTTTATCTGCCTCCTTTTCAACACTCTGCCCCAGTCCAACACCGTTAATTCTGTGCCTGGTGAGTGGAATCGAGCGCAAATAAACACAGTTCATAATAAATAAAATATAGGGGATTTTTGTTTGTTTCTTTATAATATGCTCTTCATGCTTGCCACACAAAATTGAGGGTTGATAAATCAATAGTGTCCGCAAAGAGGGCAAGGTTGTACCAAAAATAAATTAGGGGTTCATGTGCTCACCACACAGACGTTGTGAGCTGATAATGGCCAAGCTGTGCCCTTGGACAGACGTGATAAAGCATAGCTGCTTCCTCAGCCTGGCTGGGGAGCTTGGTTCTTCCATCCGGTGCTGGTAGTACCCCAGCAGAAGAGACTCCTCGAAACTCCGCGGGCACCTTGGTGTATAAGAAGAATAACATATGGTTATAGCAACTTACTCTTTTTTAAGCAATCACAAATGATTTCCGCATCGTAAAAAAAAAAAAATCAAGTCATAATTCTACAGAGAGACCAAGAGAAAATTATATTTAGATGTCTCTCGTGTACTTAGAAACTACATTTCTCTCTCTAGATTTACAAATATACAACAAAGCCAGAACATAGTAATACGTACAGATATGTGTATCATGCACAGACACGTGTGTGTGTCTCACGCTTTCCTTATCGCTGACCACCATCATTGCACAAAGCAATAGTCCCTCTAATAAAGTAAACACACGCTCAAAATTAACATCGATTCTCTCAGGATTATGTTGAAAATCCAGTGAGTTAATGCACATAAATATGCAAAAGAGAGCCTGGTGCATAGAAAGAGTTCAATGAAGGTCATTTAGTATTATGCTTGTTGGTATCGTTATTTGTTCAACTAACTACAAGCGTTTATTGAGCATCTATTTATTTCAAACACAAGGGGGACGCCTGGGTGGCTCAGTTGGTTAAGCGTCTCCCTTCGGCTCAGGTCATGATCCCAGGGTCTTGGGATCAAGTCCCGCATTGGGCTTCTTGCTCAGTGGGGAGCCTGCTTCTCCCTCTGCTCCCTGCTTGTACTCTCTCTCTTTCTGTCAAATAAATCTTAAAACAACAACAACAACAAACACACACACACACAAGGAATAAGAAAGAAGCCACCTCCTCTCTCAGAGTTTAAAATCTAGAGGAAAGACAAGCACTAATCATTATCACTCTGTCTAATCCGTGTGAACCAGAAGATATGCAGTCTCACCATGAGAAGAGATTGGTACTGATATTCAAAATAATCATACTCCGGGCCTCTTTCTGAAATACAGGTGCCCTAACAAGGGCAGATTTATGTTGACTTTTCATATGGAGAGGTAGATAAGCCAAGAATTTGTACTGGCTTCCTGCCATTCTTGTCGGACATGTCTCTATTCTTGATTCTTGCCAGTGTCTACGACTCCCTCGACAGCCTTCTGCAGTTCAACAGAGTTTTGTCAATTTCTCTCCATTCACACATCTACTATCATCATAGGGAACTTTATCATCTGTGTTGATAATTCATCACACTAGCTTATTTTAACTTCCTTCACCTCCTGACTCCAACAGGCATCACGTCCATGTCATTTCTGGAACATTTCTATTACAGTCAACTGGAGCCACTCCACTTCTAAAACAAGTTTTCTCATATCTAAAATCTTAAATGTCATCCTTTTGGTCTCTGACCATGACTCCTCCTAACACCCCTCCTCTGAATTTCTTCCGGCCACATTTCCACCAAGCCTGCTCTTTGGCTTCATGTGGTCCTCTGCCTCGGTAAGTTTCCCTTTGCTCCAGAAAAATGCCTATGCCTTTCTTAGTTTCCCTTCAGCCCATGTTGAACCTAGGTTCCTTGGTGCATTTCTAGTGAACCCTTAATGTCCTTGTGCTACATTTTCGTTTGAATGCCAGGTATCATGCAATACTGAAGAAGGTGCCACAGCCCTGGGGACTGGCAACATCACAACTGTATACACTTGGCTGAGATCAGCCAATCACACAGTGCCACATGGGGATTCCTTTGTGTATTTCTGGTCAGGTTCTCCCCCATTCCTCCTGCATCTTTGCATCCCTCCCAAATCCGTATGTTGAAACCCTAAACTTCAATGTGATGATATTTGGAGATGGGGCCTTTGGGAGGTAATTAGATTTAGATGAGGTCATGAGGGTAGGTCCCCCACGATAGGATTAGTGTCCTTTTAAGAAGAGGAGGACACCAGAGCTCACTCTCCCTGTGCAATGTGGGGACACAGCAAGAAGATGGCTGTCTGAAGGCCAGGAAGCAGGCACTCTCCAAACATGAAACTTCCAGCAGCTTGCGCTCAGATTTCCCAGGCTCTAGAACGGTGAGGAAGAAATGTTTTTTGTTTAAGCCACCCAGTTTATGATGTTTTGTTACAACAGCTCAAACTGACAGATAGTCCCGCACCAATCTTCTCAAATTTTCTCCAGCCTCTTTAAGACCTCTGCACAACCTCCTCTTCTTCCTCTTCCTCCTCCCCCCTCCACCTCTTCCCCTTCCTCTTCCTCCTTCTTCTTCAGTAGGTTTTTGCTTCCTTCTTTTAAGATCAGAATTTCATCCAGGTTATCTGATTCATGTCACTGTTCATATTCCAAGATGGGGGTTCATAAGTGTTTACGTGGGTTACTGCAGAACGTATTCTCCAGACCACACCTTTCTCCCTTTCGTGTATCTCCACCAGTATGTCCCGAACGGCACATCCACCATTTAATCTGCTATCAGCTCATAACCTTTCTTCTTCTGCTAGCTTTCTACTAGGCCATGTGACCAACCTCTGGATGCCCTTAGATTCTGGATGCTAAGGAACCAGACTGACTAGTGGAAATTCTTGTCTGATGTATTCAGACTCTTACAAAGGGATATAACCATTTAAGAGGCAAATGCAAACCTTTTGATTCAAAACTTCCCATTCTATTAAGCAACTATGGGATGATAAACACATCATATACCAGGATTCGAGTTGTGATGAAAGAAACCATCGTCCATCCGTCAACACTTGGATCAAGGATACTGCATTCTGCTGTATCAGGGCAGAGTTCTGCCACCAACTGACCATGTGGCTTTGTACAGGTTATTTCTCCTTCTCGAACCTCTGTTCGGTCATGTAGAAGTTAAGGGAGTTGTACTAGGTGATCTCTGAAGTTCTCTTTCAACCTAAAAATTCTTTTTTCATTGTCACTTTCACCATTTTAAATATATAGCAGAGTGTTGACTATGTGTTCTAAACTGTAGAAAGTCCTACGGGTAAGTGGAGAACATATAAAATGACACTGGGGGCTTGAGTCCCTGCATTTGGGGTAGAAACTCAGTTTACTGGAGCGCAGTGAGGAAATGTTCATTCTAGTTGTAGGCTAGACGTTCACCTAACTTGTTGAGCATCTGAGGGTGAGGTATTCATTCCCTTTTCTAGATCCTGCCTCAGTTTTTCCTTCTGCAAAATGAGACTCCTGAACCATTGATCTGTAAGGCGCCTTTGAGTTCTGGGATGCCATTGTCTAGTTACAGGGAAAAGATGAAGACATCAGTTAATTGGAGAATAAAACACAGTGGTACAGAATTATCCCTCACAATCACTGAGCTGCTTCTGGTGAGGATACAGATGTGGAGTAATTTATTCAGCCTCCTCTTTGAGAATGCTTGCTTAAACTCTGTGGGAGCTGAGCCAGCTCTTCAGCGCTCTTCACTCAATGGCTTGTCAGTTCCTCTTTTAATAGTAACATTGCACCCTCAATGAAGTGCTAAGGCATTTTTTCCTCGCAAGATGAAAAGAGATGGTCATGGAACTGGCACAGCTCTGGGCTGCAGACATCCTTCCAAATCTCTTTTCTTTGAGGAGCCAAATGATTCATTCAGGAAATGTATGAGTGCCCAGTGCAGAGGAAATTAGGAAGATTATCTCCCCTGACCTCCCTCAATTTCCCCCATTCTCTTGATGTTTGCATTTGGGTAGCTCTCAAAAGGTTTATTATCCAACCCCTCAAATTTTCTTTCAGGAGTGGAAGATATAAAATCAAAGTCCAATTAATGCAATGAATAGAAGTACATCTTCACTGCTGAAAACTTAATAGTATTGGGGAATATATGGAAAATATACTATTCAAAGGTATGGTTGTCTGCAGAAGAGGGGCTCCACCCCCTGCCCTTAAAATCCCATCCCTATCCTGACATATGTCCAGTAGCTTCCTGTTGCATTAGGTTTCCGGGCCAAAAAGCTCAGCTTCAAAAGCTTACATGAGCTCACTTCCCTCGAATTTCCTCTTGTTCCTGTCTCCTCGCCCCTCGGCCACCAAACCCATGCATTCTTTCAACAGACCTTTGTGGACTAAGAGACAGCAGGCGGTAATGGCAATAGCATTAGATGGGGGACTGGCGTTCACGCTCTGCGCCCAGACTTGTTAACTGTGTGATCTGGTATAGCTCTTCCTGGCTCCGTGTTTAAGTCTCCCCCTCTGTAATGTTTTATTGCCCTGCCCAGAATCAGTCAACCCTGTACAAACTGGTACGACTGGTAATGACTCTAATTGACCAGAAACTTGATGAAGATAGAGACCCTGGTTCCTTTATCTCTGTATTCCTAGCCGCTGGCAAACGCCTTATTCACAGAAGGTATTCACTATAAATTAGCAGAATGAACAATTTAATGGCTAAACCTGAGTCTCCCCATCTTGCTATGACTAAAGCTGCTGAGAGCTTAGGAGAGACAGGGAGTGGGGCGCAGACGGAAGGAATTCCTCCACTGCAGCAACACACACACACACACACACACACACACACACACACACACACGAGGCTCATACAGGTTCTCCACTGACTGGAAACTGGCCTTCGCCTAGTTCACCTATTTCCTATGGATAACTTTTTTTTCTTTATAGTAATTGATCCTTATAAATAATTCCTTTTCTATCAGTTTACATAAGGATAAAGAAGGTTGAAGACAGAATTACTGTTGCAGTCACCTGGGACTCATATGTCCTCGGGAGGAGTCTATGGGGAGCAGAATGCGAATGATCGTGGGAATTATGTAAAGAAATCTAGCAAAAGGGAAGCTATGCAAACCAGCTGGGCCACCTCCCCTTGGGTTCGTCCTAGAGGTTAAACCACCTTAACACAGAACGCTGCCAATCGGAGTCCAAAAAATGAGGTTCCATCCCAGATATCAGACAAATGTAATAATTGTAACAAACAGCCACAAGCTACCTCGACATTACCAAAAAAACCAAATTCTTCTTCCTGCCACATGTAACTTAAGCATTGCCTTTAAAATCAGACGAATCTTGGTCAAAATTTAGCCCTGCCACTTTCTTAAATAGTGTTTTCTGGAAAATCCCTTAACTTGCCTGAGCTTGAGTTTCCTCAACTGTAAGCAGAAGATAATACAATAATGATCTATTTAATCGATGGTATGGTAGGGGAAAATCAAGGTAGAGGATAGATACGGTATTTCTTAAACTCTACCCTCTTATATGTGCTAATGACCATTGTGACATTGGAGCCATGGTCTTGTTTCTGGGGCCCTACACTCCAACTGGGGAGACCAAGTGAGGTCTCCTGAAAAGGCAAGTCGAAATGTAAGGCAACATTGCAGGAGATGGCATGAGGCTATGGCAGATTAAGTACCAAATGAATGGACAGAATCTATTAAGCTGTGTTTCCAGAACTCACTGCTGTGTCTGGCTCTTAGGGAGCCGTCGTTGCTTTAAGTAGCTGCCCAGGGGTCCATAAAATGTTTAAGAGCTCTGTCCAGTCCCACACAGAGAGCTTTAAAAGTTTAAATCACTCTATCCCAACCTCAGGTTTCAGCTGAACATCTATGCAAGGATTCAGTTTAGTATCTTTAAGAGATTAAGGAGTCTCCAGGGGCCTTCCTACCAGTCCCAGAATCTTAATAGAGAAAAACACCCTGGCTCCATTTCAAAATTAAAGAGACAGATGCTCCAGAATGATGTTCCACTGACATCCAGTGCAGGTTGGGTGTCCAGGCATGGCGCCAACACGTCTCTTATTTGGGAAATGAGTGCTTGGACATCATCCTAACTTCCTGCCAAAGGATCGCACAGCTTGATCCCTCGCAGACAAGAAGCCATAAGCACGTAATTGACATTGTTGAGTGAGACTGACAAAGACGTATCTATAACAGTGACATATTCATAAAAATTATTTATTGAGAGCTACTGTAGGCCGCAGACTGTGCTAATCCCTCTTGATACAATATTACTGACAAGAATGAGCACGAGCCGTGTGCGCTAGGTATTTTATTTCTCATTTTTTTAGAGGAGATAATGGACTCAGACATTACATGACTTGCCCGCGATTGCTTGACTAGTATGTGTCAGAGCCCAGACTCTGGCCCAAGTATTTACGGTAATATCTATTATTATAATAATAGAGCTATAAGTAATTATGGTATCAATGGCAAGAAAAACCATTGAGTGGCCAGCCACTGGGCTCAAAATATTATGATACGATCTTTATAACAGTTCTGTCCCTTAGGCACCGCCATCCTCGTGCTACAATTGAGAAAAATGGGCCTTGAGGGTTTTAAGAGTATCTTGCCATAGCTTATGTGACTAGTGAGGGCTTGTCTCACTCCCAAGCGTGTGCCCTTTACACTATTCTGCACTGCCATTCCAGGAGAAGACATAAGTTACAGTCTCCTTAGGCAAGAGCTTTGCCATTTCAATCAAGAGCGGGCTCCTTGCAAGGCGTGTGGGATTTGTCTGATGCTGGTTAGGAGAGGCGGACATGCGGGCATGTCTGGAGAAAGGGCATGCAGTGGGAGAGGTCCTACCTCCAGAAGCCCTTCCATTTGGTTTGTCCAGATGGTTCTGCGGATATTGAGCAACTCTACATCCCACTTCTGCGGCTTCAGAGCTCATAGGTCAAGGGAGGCAGATGACCATCAGGTATGGGGAGTAAACCATGGGCTTGGGAGTTCAGACCGCTCACAAACCAGGGGCTTATTGCCAGACCTAACTATCAAGACTGTGTGAACAGAAATGGAACTGGTTAGCAACTTTTAAAATCAATAGATTTCACAAGAAAATCCAGATTCCAAGCTTCCTTTGGGGGAAGGAAAAACTGCAAAGATTTGGTGTCTCTGGAGTCATACACCTGCATGGTGGTGGTCAGGCCCCTAGAGAAGGATGGACAGTCCTGTTTGCTATAATGTTTTCTCTGCCCACATCACTCATTTAGGTTATTTGGTCCCGTAGGTATCTGAGCTTGCCACTCCCGTTCCAGAGCCAGCGTACCCCTCACTAGCTAGGGCAACATAGATAAATCTCTAAATCTTTCAAAAAATAGGAGAGAATTTTATGAGGTCAGTAGTTTTCAAACCAGTTTTGAGCCATGGATGGCTAACAAAACTTGCCCTTGAAACTCAAGTCTAATACAGGCAAATGGGTGTTTACAATGAGTGAGGAGGGCTCAAGGGTCGTTATCATCCTCACTCCCACTCCTGGGAATACTTTTTAAAGGTACTGTGTAGAGCACCCACGAAAGCTCTAGACTGACTTGGAAGGCTGGGTCAATGTTGCAAGAGTGAGGACTGTTAGGTTATCACTCCCTGGAATCTTCATACTGATCGTTCTTGAATGATCTATGATTACTCATTGGCTTTTCATCTCAATTCTTTCTTCTGTGTTCCTTCTTAATTTCTTTTTGTTTTGTTTTGTTGTTTTTTTCTTGAAAGGCCTTAATTTGGTGAGCCCAGCAGCCAATAATATTTTTCAATTTTAAAAACCAAGCTATAATTTACATGCCAAAAAAATCACCGCTTGTTTTACGGTTTGTGAGTATTAGCAAATGTAGCCATACCACCACTATCAAGATATAGAAAAGTTCCATCGACCAAAAACAAAACAAAACAAATTTCCCCTGTGCCTGCTTGTAATCAGTTCCCAGTTCCTGTCAATCACCGATCTGTTTTCTATCGCTATAGGGTTGCCTTTACAAAAATGCCACCTAAATGAAATTATATAGTATGTAGCCTTTTAAACATAGCTTTTTTTTTTCATTTAGAATAATGCATTTTGACATTTACCATGTTGTCATCAGTATCAGTAATTCTCTATTTTCTATGGTTGAGTAGTGTTTCATTTTATGGTTATACCACCTTTTTTTCACCCATTTATCAGCTGATGGCCATTTGGGTTGTTTTTAGCTTTCAAGGATCAGGAATAAAGCCATGATAAGCATCGGCATACAGGTCTTTGTGCAAACATAAGTTTTTACTTCATGTGGGTATTTACCTTGTAGCAGGATTACCAAGTCACAGGTGATGTTTGTGTCACTTTATGAAAAACTGTCAGATTAGTTTCAAAAGTAGATGTTCCTTTGTTCCGCCATCCCAATAGGTGCATAACAGTATGTCATTGTGGCTTTTTTGTGCATTTCCCCAGTGACTAATGAGGTTGAACACTTTTTATGTACTTATTTGCCATCCACATATCTTCTGAAATAGAGTATCTATTCCAATGTTTTGCCTATCTTTGGTTGGGCAGTTCATTTTGTTACTGTGGGTTCAAAGGGTTCTTGATATATTCAAGTCCTTTGTTAGTTACGAGACACACAAAAAACCCATCTGTGGATTCCTGTTTCATCCTCTTCCAGTTTCTTTAGGAGAGCCGAGGTTCTTAATTTTGTTGAAGTCCAATTTCTCATTTTTTTTTCTTTTATGGACTACGCGTTTGGTGTCCTATTGAAATTCTTGCCTAATCTTAGTTCACAAAGATTTTCTTCTAAGTTTTCTCCTGGAAATTTCACAGTTAGGTCTATTACTCATTTTGAATTATTTTTTGTATAGGGCGTGAGTAATGAACAGAGGTTTCTTTTTGCACATGGATATATAAATGTTTCAGCTCAAAAGACTGTTCTTTCTTCATTGAATTGCTTTTTCATTAAAAAAAAACTATTTGATCACATATGTGTGGGTCTACTCCTGTACTCAATAATATTTTGAAATGAAGTATCTCCTACTTAAACATAAGACATTCTATAAATATAGAGTCCAGATTTCACTGTACAGCAGAGAAAATAAACCCCCCAAAGAGGGGAGGATTTGTGGAATCTAAGACTTTCCATAAGGAACCTGTAGATTTTACAGACAAAATTAGAAAGAGCCTTACCTAGGTCTTTAGAAGATCTAAATCATGGCACCTGTTCTGCTACTAACTCCAAGAACTTTTGCAAATTACTTAAATAGTTCAGTGCCACAGTATTGACAAAGATTATGTACACAGTTTAGCGTGGCACCAGAAACGTGGTAGGTATACAAAAAGCAAACAGTGCAACAATTATTAAAATATGCCATCGGATCAGGAATCCAACAAGGTGAGTGGAATCTGGAGACCTCATTCTCCACGATCAGATGCCGACTTGCTGGGCGATTGAGCCGTAAACTACAACTTTCTGAACTTCCATCTCCTTATGTATAAAATGGGGTAATTATGCCCCATCTGCCAACCACAAAAAGCACTCACGAAGATGAAATAAAATCTCCTTGTGAATGTATGTTTAAAACATACCTCGAAGGAATAGAAAAGGTCTTTGCCTGACTGTGTGAAAAGCAGGAGGGGGAAAGGGTGTTTAAAATAACATCTGGGTAGCAATTTGTCTTCTGTTCTGAAAAGTTTTAACTAAGTTCTTTCTAACCAACTTACAAAGAAAAGTCCTAGACAGCAGATGGACTGTTGACTTTGGGAAAATGGAGACTTCTGTACCCGCCAGCTCCGTGGACTAAAACCGAGGTCTGTAGAAAGGTGGAGGAATGAGATATGATAGTGGAGACCCAAGGTACTGTTAAAACATCAACAGAGGCATAGTACAAATTTTAAGAGTTTATTTGAGCAAACATCCATTGGATCGGAGGGCACCAAACCGGAAGTGGTCAGGAGCAGTGAGCCAGCAGGAGCCAAGGGAAAGGCTTTTCTAGAGGAGACATGGAAGTGAAGCAGGGGGATTATTTGACTGGCTATAGCTTAAAGGGTGCTTTATTTGGGGAAGCTAGTTGGCTGTTTGTGATTGGTCGCCCTTAGGTTTTAATTTCTTAACCTGGAGTCATTTACAGGCTTAGGTTTTGGTTTGCTTATGTAGGCTGCTAAGGTGTTAGACACATTTCATTCTAATGGCCTTCTTCTGTCATTTATTTAACAGTATGAAGGCATTATACAGAAGTCAAAGGTCCAGATGAACTCATGAAAAGAAGTTCAAGGTAAACAAGAGATTAGAAAACAGGTGTCAGAACACATGTAGCATGAGAAGCCATGGTGAGCAGAGAAAAGGAGGATTAATATTTAATATGTATTGAGTGTTTGCTACATTCCAGGTGTTCTAAGCACTTGATCTGTGTTGACTGATTCAATCCCCATAACAATTCCATAAGAAAAAATACTAGTATTGCTTACTCTACCCTCATTGCTGACGAGCAACCAGAACAGAGAGGTGAGGTGGCATACTGGGATTTGTTATTTACCCTTCCAGTGGTCCCCACTCCCTACCCTGCTCTGTGCCCCTCCACCAACATGCTTCCGCAGGCTTCCTTGCCCTTGGGCTTCCAGATGGGCTCAAGGCAATAGAAAACCTTAGCTGGACACCCAAGGGGGAACAATTTCTTCCCCAGCTTCCCTCTTTTTAGGAGCATGGTTAACTTACTGTGTCCTTCAGCCTAGGGCCATGATTCCCTTCTCTCTGGATAGTTCTCCTTGTCTCCAGGTGAACGCCTCCTCCTGTGTCCCTTCAGGTTTCAGGGAGGTAAAGTAGTAACCCTGGGGTGTCGCATAATACCTTGTGACCTTCTTCCTCCCAGCCCATACTTTGTAAAAGGTCTCTACATTAAACTCCCCTTGAGTTATCCAATTTGTGTATGTCTTCTCTTCCTTGACCAGACCCAGACAGATAAAGGTAACTGGCCCAAGGTGATCCTGCTAAGAGAGCAGGGATTCAAACCTGGGAACCTGGTACCAGAGGCCATCCTGGCTCTCAGTGAAAAAAATCAAAATCCAACCATCTCTCACTTGGTGCCTGAAGGCAAGATGGTACTGCTTTGCATCCCTGAGGCAGGCAAGTCTTAATCCCGACTATGATGAAGGTACTGTGTTAAGTGCTGAGCAAAAAAACCTCAGCACAATTCTGCTTTCAGAGGCCTTGTGGACTAGTTGTGTAGATGGATAATTTCAATATGAGATCATAGGAGAGGAATATGTAACTTTCTGGAAGAAACCAAAAGAACATGGTGGCTAGAGAAAGCTTAGAGGGTATGTGACATCGGATAAACTGATTTATGATCCCCTGAGCTGTTTGGACAAGGGCTTCTGAATGCAAATTCTGCTCAGAGAAAGGTAATTATTTTCTTTTAATGTAATAAGATCTTTCTTAGGTCATGACAAATGCAAGTTAATTTTCTGAAGTTATGCAAATGCAAGCAAAAATAAGAGAATCAAAATCCACCCAAATCATACTGACCAACCTAAACATTTTATAAATATTTGAACATCCTTCATAAATAATGATTAGACAGGGCATAATGTTTGTACCCTGCTTTTGCATTTTAAAATGTATGTTGATTCCTTTGACATTGAGTCATTGTCATGTTATTACAGCAGCCACGGTAGTTTGCCTGCAAAATTCCTTTTCTTTTTTTTTAGTTCATTATTTATCATATGATTTAATTTGACAGGAGCCCAACTTTCTCTGGAATATATCCTCAGAGTTAGAGAAGTTCTGCCAGTATTTCAGGAAAATTTCCATGGAACAGCGTCTACCTAAGGCAAATGTTCCCAGTCACAATAAATTATAGGGCCACACAAATACCGAGCAGCTTCCAATTCTGTTTTTCGGTCTCATAAGACAGAGACAAATCCTTTGTCTACACAGTATTTGTTCATGGATAGCCCATTCCTTGGAAGCTTACAATATTCATATATAGGAAATGGGGAAGGTTTGTTGGTTCAACCATTGGCTTGTCATCTATTCATTCCTTCACTTATTCCTTCATTCATTCACCTCATTTATTATTATATTAAATATTATATTATTTATTCAGGTTTGGAATGGCTTTTGGTTTTTCTGGTCCTGTTGAGCCTAAGCTTGAGTTTGCATGTGATAGGTTTTTCCAGTGCTTGGACAAGTCGACTTGGTTCTGGAAAAGTCTGTGTCATCTGGCATCAAACACTTGAAGCATTTCAGACTACACATCACCTCACCCAGCTGTGCCACCCACTCTCCGTTTCTCTTCTGCTCCTAACACTTATCTGTCACAAATCTGTCAACAGCAACAGTAAAAGGAGATAATTCTTTATGTCTTTCTTTGGTAGCAAGGCTACCTTTTAAATAACTGTTAGATTTAAGAATTTTTGAATGTCTGCTTGAAAGAACAAGAATGTTGTAGTGTTTCATAGGCTAGAGCTAACTCCAATGTCAAGAAATACCTAAGACATTAAAATAGTTCCCTTATTTCCTTGCTACGGTGGGCAGAATCATGGCTCCCCAAAGATGTCCATGTCCTAATCCTCAGGACCTATAAATATGTTAAATTACATGGCAAGGGGAGAGTTAAAGTGACTAATCTTTTGATCTTGGGTTGGGGAGATTATTCTGGATTATCTGTCTGGGCCCTGTGTAATTACAAGAGTCTTTATAAGGGAAAGAGTCAGCAGTCAGGAGTGTAAGTGATGTAATGTGAGAAAGTTGTGGCTGTTGCTGGCTTCGAAGATGGAAGGAAGCCACAAGCCAAGGAATGTGGGTAGAATCTTGAAGCAGGAAAACATACTCTTCCCTAGGGTCTTCTGAAGGGAAAGTAGCCCTACATCTTCGTTTTAGCTCACTGAGACCCATTTTGGACTTCTAACCTCTAGAAGTATAAGATAATTAACGTGTGTTGTTTTAAGCCACAAAGCTTGTGGTATTTCGTTACCACAGCAAGAGGAAACGAATACAGTAGTTTACTGAGGATTTGTTTTTTACCATGAATCATTATGAATTTCATCAATTTTTTTCTGTACCTATCAAGGTATTCATTTATTTCTACTCCTTTATTCGTGAAGGTGATGGGTTACCTGGACAGCAAGCTGGTAACTTAACCTTGCTTTATCTGGATTTCCATTATTGTGATCCTCCTTTTTACGGAAGACTGGATTTAATTTCATAATATTTTGTTGGGGAGTTTTGCACCCAACTGAAACTTCTCTGTACATAATGTATTATTGGCAGATATTGTGAGTGTCAATAAAGTATAAAGATAAGGAGTTGGGGTTTTGCCAAGACTTGAATCCTATCCTGTCCATACCTATTGCCTGAGTTGGGGCTAGGTCTCTAGCCCGTCTCTATACCTCAATATCCCCCATCCAAATAAGGTAGTAACAAGGGTAATCCTAACTCTAAAGAAGGTATGGATTATACGAGATAGTCCAAGCATTCAGCATAGTTTCTGGAACTTAGGAAAGTTAAATATCTATTATCATGAATATGAACATTATCAGTATGAGAAAAAAATTCAAACTGTTAGACAAATTAGTCCCAGCAATTTGACTCATATTCTATTCACGTAATCTCTATTTGTCTCTATTTGAAACTTTCTCTTAGAATTTAGGATAGAAAGCTGGCTATTGACACTTTGTTACCTGCTTCAGTTAGAAACCTGATGTGGGCACATATTGCATGGTGCACTGGGTGTTATACGCAACTAATGAATCATCGAACTTTACATCAGAAACCAGGGATGTACTGTATGGTGACTAACACAATAAAAATAAAAAAAAGAAAAGAAAAGAAACCTGACGTGGGGGCGCCTGGGTGGCTCAGTCATTAAGGGTCTGCCTTCGGCTCAGGGCATGATCCCAGGGTCCTGGGATCGAGCCCCACATGAGGCTCCTCCGCCGGGAGCCTGCTTCTTCCTTTCCCACTCCCCCTGCTTGTGTTCCCTCTCTCGCTGGCTCTTTCTCTGTGTCAAATAAATAAATAAAATCTTAAAAAAAAAAAAAAAAACCGATGTGGAGAGGAAACTGAAAAAGTACATTTTTTTCCATAAAAACTTGTTGAAACCTTTTTTTTGGGGGGTGTAACCTTCTATCTTTGGGGGAAGAAGTGGCTTCTTTTAGGTTTCCTGAACCCCTCCTCTCAAGGGTAAGCCAGTCACCTGGTGAGTCACCCCCATGGAATACACCTTCACTATTTGATGCGATAGATTTAAAATTATAAAATTGGCTCCTAGAGTATTGCTATCAACTTCTCTCCCAGCCTCGTCTCACTTTTGTGCCTTCATCTGGACTTTGAAATCCGTGTTGGAGAAAAACAACATAGCGTGGCCACAGGATCTCTCGTTTGGCACAGCAATCCCACTGGTGATAAAGGAAGAGAATGGACATAACAATAAGGGTTAGATTCAGCTACGTAACACAGGAAAAACAATTTAATAGGGGCTTAAATCAAATAGATCTATTTCACACTACAGAAAATTCAAAATTAGCCATTCCAGGTCTTGCATATCAACTCTGTGATATCAGGGGCTGGGCTTCTTCTATCTTCCATCCTTAGCATGTGGTTCAATCTCATGATTCAAGGTGTCTGCCTGAGCTTGTTATCCATGTCTACCTTGCAAGCAGCGAAATGGAAATGGAAAAGAACTCACCCCTCCTTTTAAGAAGAATCCCCGGAAGTGACAAAAACATTTCGCTTGCATTTCAATGGAGAGATCTGAATTACGTCATCATCATTGACTCAAAGAGAGGACAATGTAGTCCTTTAGCGAGGTGGCTCTACGACCAGCTATAGATGAAGGTTGTGAAGGTCCCTAATAGCAGCACCTCTACACACAGTAATGCCCAGATCTTCCAGACTTGTCCCTTACTCCAGTGTATGGCCCGAGGCACAAAATTAGGAAGGATGGATATTACCTATCCCCATTTTCTTCTTCTTTTTTAATTAAAAAATACTACATGCAAATTATTTCCAAAATAGGGATAAAACATAGTTCCAGGATGCTAAAATGGCACACAAAGCATAGTAAATTTTTCTCTTTCCTGCTCAGATCCCCAGACCCCAACTCCAGAGTATCTCCTTTTTAAATATTGTATATATTCATCTAGAAATTTTTTTAAAGATTTTATTTATTTATTGGTCAGACAGGGAGACAAACTGAGCAAGCAGGGAAGCAACAGGCAGAGAGAGAAGCAGGCTCCCCACTGAGCAAGGAGCTCCATGCCGGACTCGATCCTAGGACCCTGGGATCATGACCTGAGCTCAAGGCAGATGTGTAACCGGGTGACCCACCCGGGCATCCCTCATCTACAAATTTTTTAACCCATGGAAGTGTACTCTGCACCCTTTGTGACCTTTGTATTGTTTACATAACTTGAGTAGGATTTGCTTTTTAACGGTTAGTTAGAATTCAGCTATGGGGGCGCCTGCGTGGCTCAGTCCTTAAGCATCTGCCTTCTGCTCAGGGCGTGATCCTGGCGTTCTGGGATCGAGCCCCACATCAGGCTCCTCCGCTGGGAGCCTGCTTCTTCCTCTCCCACTCCCCCTGTTGTGTTCCCTCTCTCGCTGGCTGTCTCTCTCTCTCTCTGTCAAATAAATAAATAAAATCTTAAAAAAAAAAAAAAAGAATTCAGCTACGGAACTCTCTTGCTCTTGTACCTCTTTTCTAAACATCTTCTTTAAACATCTTTCTATTTGTTGATCATTGTCTGTTCACATTTTCTACTTCTTGTTGAATACAGCTGGGGTAATTTCCCCTAGATTTATAAATGCGCTATGGAGTCTCATGAAGCATATGCTTAAATTACTTTAATTTCTTCATCCTTAATATTGCATAACTTTGATCTTTTTGTCATTTATCAAGTTAGCAAGTTAAATAGAACAATTTGTCTATTTTTGTAATTATCTTTAAAGAACTGGCTTTTTTTTAAATCTTATTCATACTTATTTTTTACCTTGTTTTTGTTAAAGCCCATCTTAGAGATCATTCTGTATTGATAAATGCAAATCTAGCTCATTCTTTTTAATAGATAAATGTTATTTCATTTCAGAGCTGTGGTATAATCTTTTAAACTCGTCTCTTATTAGTAACTATAGAGCAAGCTGGAGAGTTGTTTACCAAATCTGTTTATTTTTCCCTCTGAGCAGATGATTAAGCTACATTTTCTAGATTCCCACGTAAATGGGTATGGCCATGTGACTGACTCCAGCTGCTGGAATGTAGACAGAATTGACAGGAGCCTCTTCTTCACCTGGTGAATAGCCTACAGAGCTATATTTTCCCCTCTTTAGAGACCTTAGGAGTGCAGTATTAAAGATGATTGGAGCCACATATGGAATAAGGCGACATCCTTGAACTACTCTTTGAAAGAGTGTCCCCTGAGAATTGAGAACACTTACTTTGACTTTATATGAGTGAGAAATGAATTTCCATCACAATAAGTTACTGTGATCTATGGGTTGATATAAGTTGATTAAGACAGCATCCCTACAACTCATTTACAAGAGAATGACACTACATATCCTTTTACATATAACTTTGAACTCATATAAACTTAACCTGTACATTCAGTTTGCTTGATCAAAATGTATCCCGCTTCAAACATTTTAAATTGCCTTGCGAAGAGCCTGAATCAATGTGTGCTTTTACAAACAGAATGTCCAACAATTCTAAGCAATATTGTGCACCGTCAAAGTAGTTGATCTCTGTCTATCTGATTTTGAAAAGTGGTAGCTAACAGTTGTGGGGTGAGGCTAAGCATCTTTCCACGCTCACGACTTTCAGAAATTATTTACATTTCTTCTGGTATGTGAAATGCCCATTTATGTCATTTTTCAGCTTTGCCCGAGTTTTTGGTCATTTTCTCTGTGATTTGTGAGAGATTTCATACATCAAGATCTTAAAACATCTTAATGTTTACACATCATGAAATTCACCCCTTTCTCTTCATGTGCTGCAAATAGCTGTCTCCAATATTTTGTTCACCATTCAACTTGGATTATAGCATTAACACAAAGAAATCCATTCAGATTAGGATCTAGTCAAATTCATATTTTTTCTTTCAAGGACTTTGAGTTACACTTTCTTGTAAAAGACTTACCCTATTTTCTAATGATGCCTTTGTGATTGTTATATTTAAATTCAAAAGCTTAGTGCATCAAAATCATTTTTAGGTAAATGTGAGCTAGGAGGTATAGATTAATCTTTTTTTTAATGAAATGGCTAATTAGTTGTTCAACCACCCCTTATTAAATATTCTTTTCTCTTGATTCGAAATGCTTTCTTTATCATCTGTTACGTTTCTACACATACGTAGTCTATTGATAGATACCTTATTTCATGTGATTGAACAACTGTCTCTCTATTCGTGGACCAGAACAAATCATTTAAATTTGTTACGGCATCGTACACCCAAATATTTGTCAGGCTTTTATTCTCTCCATTTCCCTTGTGCTGCCTTTTGCTACCCATTCCCATTTTTCCACCTACTTCTAAGGAAAACATTTAATATTTTTATTGTGCTCATATCAAACTTAAAGATTATTCAATTTATACATTAATAGAGAACTGAAAGCTTTATCTCACGGGGTCTTTCTTTTAGGTTTTTTATGTTAATTCCAGTAGAGTTAGCATACAGTGTTTTTTAGTTTCAGGTGTACAATATAGTGATTCCATTGTTGTATACGTTACTCGGTGCTCCTCACAATAAGCGTACCCTTCATCCCCATCACCTATTTCTCCCATCTTCCCACCCACCTCCCCTCTGGTAACCGTCAGGTGGTTCTCTGTAGTTAAGAGTCTGTTTCTTGGTTTTCTCTTTTTTCCCCTTTGTTTTGTTTCTTAAAGTCTACATATAAGTGAATTCAGATGGTATTTGTCTTTGACTGACTTATTTTGCTTAGCATTATACGCTCTAGTTCCATCCATGTTGTTGCAAATGGCAAGATTTCATTCATGTATGTATATAATATACATATAATATAATATGGATACTTGGGCTGCTTCCATAGTTCTGCTATTGTACATAATGCTGCTATAAACATGGCAGCACATATATCCTTTCACATTAATGCTTTTGTATTTTTTGGGTAAATACCCAGTAGTGCAATTACTGGATCATAGGGTAGCTCTATTTCCAACTTTTTGAGGAACCTCCATACTGTTTTCCAGAGTGGCTGCACCAGTTTGCATTCCCACCAACAGTGCAGATATAGTCCCGAATAGTTTATTTTTGCTTTTATTTCCCTTGCCTCACTGAGTTTTTTCTAAGAAAAACTTCAGTGTAAATTATTTATAATACATCAATTCTCTTAAAATTATTTATATTTTTTAAAAGATTTATGTATTTATTTTGAGAGAGAGAGAGAACATGAGCATGAGTGGGGGGAGGGGCAGAGGGAGGGGGAGAGAGTATCTCAAACAGACTCCCTGCAGAGTACAGAGCCCTACTTGGAGCTCAATCCCACGATCCTGAGATCATGACCAGAGCTGAAATCAAGAGTTAGACGCTTAACCGACTCAGCCACCCAGGTGCCCCAAATTATTTCTTTTCAAAGTAGATTTTCATGTTTCTTTTCTAAGTGTGCAATCATTTTACATACAAATAATGACAATTTTATTTTCTCTCCAACTTTGAAATTATTTCTTCTTGACAAGTGTCATCGACTACTACTTCCTAAAACAAATAATGGTGAGCTAGAAGACACCTTTGCCTTTGGGCAGAGGCACATTTTATTTTTGCCTAATTTTAGCAGATAATATTCTTTTTCTGTTTGATTCAAATAGTGATACATCTAGAAAATATTTTTCAGAGTTAGTGATTTGGAGGTATTCCTTGGGCTCAGACTTAATGATATTTTCTTTCTTTCTTTCTTTCTTTCTTTCTTTCTTTCTATTTGTTTATTTGACAGAGAGAGAGACAGCCAGCGAGAGAGGGAACACAAGCAGGGGGAGTGGGAGAGGAAGAAGCAGGCTCCCCGCAGAGGAGCCTGATGTGGGGCTCAATCCCGGAATGCCAGGATCACGCCCTGAGCCAAAGCAGACGCTTAAGGACTGCGCCACCCAGGCACCTCTTTCTTTCTTTCTTTCTTTCTTTCTTTCTTTCTTTCTTTCTTTCTTTCTTTCTCTTTTTTCCCCTCCCTCCCTCCCTCCCTCTCTCCCTCCTTTCCTTCCTTTTAGCAAAGTATAGTTGGCATACAATGTTATATTAGTTTCAGGTGTACAACATATTATTGATTTGACAATTCTATACATTATGCAACATTCCCCATGATAAGTATAGTTACCATCTGTCACCATACATCATTACACTATTATTGACTAGATTCCTTATGCTGTACTCTTCTTCCCCATGATTCATTTTATAACTAGAAGTTTGTACCTCTAAATTCAATGCGTTATTTTTACTTCTTTTATATCCTTTTGTCACTTTTCGTTCCTTTTGGTAGAATTTGGGGAGAGAAAATATGTAAACATGCATTTACTCTTCACATTTCCTGAAGTCCAAATCCCTTCGTAAATCTGTTTGAAGCATTTTATTATTCCTGACGTCTTTTACAAGAAATAATTAGATGGATAGCTCCCAGATTGTGTTGGGATCCCAAACAGGAAGCACATTTGTGTTTAAAGCAGGAATCACCCACGTAATTATATTTATGTCAGCCTGCAAGCAGAGAGTTTCTTAATTATTATTATTGATGACTTCTACAGAGGATATCCCGAGAAGCCTACATATGTTCTGAATCAATTGCATTGTCTCCAGTGAGTCCCAAAATACCATGACTGAGCCCAAAGCAGGGAGCCTAGGTGGAGGCTGGCTTCACCGGTAATTAATCTCCTTCAGGGGAAGTCAAGTCACTTACACAGTGACAAGGAGAGGTGGTCCTCCCAGCAGCAGGAGCCCGGGGCACATGCTCTCTCCTTGTGAAAGCAGCAAAGAAAAGAGAGAATGGAGACCCTGTGAACTTTCTGCCTCTCAGTGGGAAGGAACCTGGAGGCATTTGGTTCCTCTTACTAGAAGAAACCACGATCTCTGGCCCATGACCTCTACTCAGCTGAGAAGAGCAACACAAAGGCCCGTCTGGAACACGGGCCATCTGCTTCTTGAGGGTTCCTGTGATAGAAAGTTAATGTAGGGCCTGAAAACCAGGAAAGACGAGCTGTGGGGACTTGAAAGGGGTCCACACAGTTACTTTTCCTGTTGACTCTCCAGTTCGGGTGGTGCAAAAAAGATAAACTGAGTCACATCAGAGTGTCACCGTTCAGTATTCCCTAAGAGACTCTGCACTAGTCACAAGCGTAGAGATGGGAGGAAGACAGAAGCAGGTGAACGTGAGCAAGACAGGAACAAGGCAGATCTGTATTCGAATCCAGACAGGGAGACAGAAATGGTAAGGGACAATTACAAACCCATAAGGACCTCTAGTGTTGCAGTAATGAAAACACACAAGCTGGGTAACTCGCTTTGAATGGAGTAGTTAAATGTTTCACGGAAAGAAGCAGCACGTGGGATGTCTTAACTGGCGTGTAATGGTTCGGCAGACACGGAAGGGGCAAATAGACCCTCTAGCTAGGGAAGCAGGAACGAAGTACTAAAGGGTAGCACTTGCTAGGCTCTAACTGCATGCAGGTGACTGTCTAAAGCATTTTAACATATATTAATTCATAGGAGCCACAACAGCCCAGCTACAGAGTGATGAAATTCATTGCAAGGGGTCCACGGCGCTGGCTGCAGGAAATGTGAGGTGGGGGGATGAATGCAGGAGAGGAGACAGAGGGGTAGGTGGGATTCAGGTCATGAAAGTCAGATTTGGAAGTCTCCAAACGTTGGGACTCCCACGCAGGGCAGTGTAACAAACACTACCAAAGAATATGCTTTGGGGGTCAATGAAGAACTTAAGTATGCAGATGCTGACGGATAAATTTTCTTGTTTGGAAAATGGGAAAGATCATCTTCTTTCCCCTGTCTACTTAAGATTATTTTGAGAATCAAAAATGAGCCTCTAAACAATAACGTGCTTCATGAATTACCAGGTCCCACCAAATGTGGATTCTTTTCATTTATAGAGGAGGATAAAGGGCAAGAGAAATTCACTTTTCTGGGCAGATAACAGCAAGGGAGGACTACATGCTGTCCGGACACCTGAGAAGTTGCTCCTATCCCAGAAAGTGTGGCAGTAGCCTGGGCTCCCTCTTTGCAGGGAAACGAAAGTGTTGGCCCCATTCAGGTTTCAGGATCTTTGTCTTCCAAGATAATGGCAGAAATTTCCGCAGTTCACATTAACTTTTCCTTTTAAATGGAAATGCAGGGTAGGAGAGCAACAAATCCCTTTTAACCTGGAGAGTCAAATCGGCACTCACAGAAAGGGCTTCTAATAAGCATTTATAAGGCTTCCAGACATAACTCTGTAAATCAATTAACAAAACGGATTATCATGCCTCGTATTGGTTGGCAATGTGTAACTCACAGAGTTCTTCTCCAGACATTCTCCCCCTGGTCAATGGTCAAACCAATTTTTATTGAGGGTCTATAACTTGTGAAGTGCTGTACATAAATTACCTACAATCCATGCCACAACCCTGTCCACAAGGTCACATCCCCAGAAGGGAGCAGAGCAAGGATTCAAAGACATGTGTGTCCAACCGCAAAATCTGTTTTCTCTCTACCAAACCACATTGTTTTGCACACTGACAAAGAACATGATTCCAAAACGGTAATTTCTTTCTAGGTAAGATTTTGGATAAGGCCGTCCAATGTCCTGGTCTCGAATTTTCCTGTGTCTACGATGAGAGGATTGGACATAGTTATCTTTAACGTGGCTTTTCCCTCCAGCAATCTATGGGCCTGTGGTTCAAATTAGGTACAGCCGTGCCAAAGACGAGCAGCTCTGCCCCCCACACCTCTCCCCCAGCCAGTCAACTGCATCAAGCCCGGCAGCCAGAGAGGTGATAGATGTGATGGCCAGGTCTTCCTGAAGGCCAGTATGTGAACCTCAGCTAAGATCTTCCATATGTCCTCCTCACCCATGGGGGATACAAGAGAAACAAACACAACCTAAGGAAAGCTCCACACATTAACTCCGCACGTGACTGGGAAATGCAGGGTTTTTAGATTCCTTTCAAATGAGACTGGGTGGCTGACAGCCAGTAAACTCAACCGCCAAGCTGACAGAGGCTGGAGAAGACCGGGAAAATGCCGGAGCAAAGGTAGTTGAAGATAAGCATTGGGAACAGACGTGAAGAAAAGATGAGACACACACGGAACCTCCTTTGCACAAAGAGGGTTGTCATCTAGAAAGCCCCAGGGTCGCTGGTGTTCACGCAACGCCTCCCTCTCCTGAACAGTTCGAAAGGCCAGACAGTCACACCGGACTTCAACGCATCTTCAGTGAATTCTAATAAAGAAGGGATGTACTGACCTGGAATTCACTCCTCCCAGGGGCATTACCGTCCAGAGGAAATGCTTTCAGCATGAACATTCTGGATGCACTAAAGCGTAGTAAGATCCAGGATCACTGTGCTCAGAAAGGGAATCCCTTAGGGCAAAGACTTCTCAGCGAGGTGGTTTCTTTCCCTCCTCCCCTTTAGTCATTTGCCCGCAAAGAGCTCTTCCACCTCATTCCCCAAGTGGTGAACAAAAAGGAGAAAACATTCATTTCAGTATATATTGTGGGAGAAACAAGTCTTGATGCTTGACTACCCACCTCTCGCAGAGTGATGCCCTCCAAGGCGCTGTAACTGAGGGTAGAAGTTAGAGCACGGTGTGCCGCCCGAAGTTCTGAAAGTTTTAAGAGCTTGAGATCTAAACATTTTAAAAGATCATGGAGAAGGGGAAACATTCCTTCCCAACTCTGAGCAGCTCCTCTCGGTCAGCCTACAAGGTGTTTTCTTGAGTCATCACACAACTCTGCTCATGCTTGATGGATGAAGAATCCAAGGCTGTGAACTCGATGTGAGTAGTTCCAGCCTAAACTCCTCTTCATGGTATTACCACCCTTACTAGCTAGTCCCAATTAAATGATAATTTAATCACTTGTTCTCAAGAACTCATGCTCTGGAAAACTGGAATCACTGGCAATTCCCTGAATCGGTCCTTCTCTTTCATGCCCTCATGATCGTTGTCAATCTTCTTATGTTTGGTTGGAAAAGCCCATTCTGGAAGCCGGCACTGCCCCCTCTCTGTTCTGTCCCTCTGGTGAATCTTTGCTGACTCCCCCAGGGAGAATTACACTCTACCCCCCCCCCCCCCCCCCCCC
>NW_024427107.1:68656912-68665777 GCF_017311325.1 Ursus maritimus
CCCCCCCCCCCCCCCCCGCTTTCCCCCATGTCATGAAGTCATTCTACAAGGTACAAAACGACATTGTAAGGATCTGTTTTTGTGCCCATAACTCAGTAATTGTAATTATCTGTTTTTATGTTCATAACTCAGTAAGAATTAAATTTTAGGGTGGAGCTGTGTTTTTGTTTTGTTTTGTTTTCCATCACCCCGGGGTACGAGCATGAAGGGAGCCCTCATTCTAACTTTGTGATGGTGAGGAAGGCAGGTCAGGAGGAGGAGGGAGGTGATGAGGGAAAACGGGGAGAAACTAAATGCTGGATAATATGAACTAATGTTTTCTGAATACTTCGTGGTTCACTAAGGCATGTTCAATTTCATTAATTCCTTCAATCTTCAAAACTAACTTCATAAAATAAATTGGAGAGAATATCAACTCCATCTCACAAATGAGCAGCCTGACGCTTAGGGAGGCAAAGCATATGTTGCAAGAAATGGAGCTAAATAGCAGCTTCATTCAAGAGGCAGGACTCCAAGGTGTCTTCTAACACCATACTCTTCATTTCTTTTTCTATTTTTGACATTTTTTGAAGATTCTTTAAAAGTACAATCTACCCCCCCAAATGGGGCTCGAACTCAGAACCCCCAACATCAAGAGCTGCGTGCTGTACTGACTGAGCCAGCCAAGCACCCCTCATTTCTTCTTTTATACACACACAAGCAGTGCTGTTGAGTTTTGATAAGATGTAGTCTCTCCCCTCTCAAAAATCCTCATGTGAAATCAAAGAGTTTGAACAGTAGCAAAGGGAGGCCAAAAGTTCCAAATTTTAGGGCCATGTACTGGCCACTCAAGAATGGCCTCCTATTTGGAAAGTGATTTTCTTTATTTGAGCGTGCTATTAACTCTCCTGGAATCCAGAGCCCTTCGCGTCAGGTTCTGGGGAGAAAACACTGTTGGCCACACGCTGGTTCATTCAGTCCCTGCAGCGAAGAGATAGCAACCAGATGATGCGTGCTCAGAGGGATCGTTTCCTCTTCACCAGGAAAAGGAACACAGGAGGAGAGCAGGTAGGGGCCTTTGATGCTGTGTTATTTTCGTGCGGATAATGCAACAGGTTAGCCATAACCTTGCTCACTTAAAACAACAGAAATTTATCCTGGAAGCCAGAAGTCCAAAACCAAGGTGTCCGTGGGAATGTGCTCCCTCCAAAGTCTCAGGGAAGACGCCTTTCTTGCCTCTTCCAGCTCTGGGCAGCCTCAGGCGGTCCTTGGCTATGGCTGGGTCACCCCAGTCTCTATCTCTGTCTTCACATGGCCTTCTTCCTCTTTCTTCTTCATACCTCTCTCACCTGTCCCTTATAAAGACACTTGTCATTAGACTTAAGGCCCACCCAGGTAACCCAGGGTAGACTCATCTCAAGATTTAACTGCAAAGACACTTTTTCCAAATAAGGTCACATGTACAGGTTCTGAGTGGACGTTATCTTTTGAGGGTCCTCCATTCGACCCACTACGGGTGTATTTTATTATCATAAATCACTTTTTCTGGGGCACCTGGGTGGCTCAGTCAGTTAAGCCTCCAACTCTTGATCTCAGCTCAGGTCTTGATCTCAGGGTCGCGAGTTCAAGTCCTGCACTGGGCTCCATGCAGGGCGTGGAGAAGACTTAAAAATAAATAAATAAAAATAAATCGCCTTTTCTGTTTTCTGCCTGGTTATTGCTGGTATGTAGAACATTTTTCTATTATTTGTAGATTTCTTTATACCTAGCCTCCTTTCCAAGCTCTCTTTTCAGTTCCTACTGTTTTTTAAGTGATGCTTAGAATATCTGGAGAGACAATCCCATCATCTGCATAAATGATAATTGTGTTCCCTCCTTTCCAATTCACAACTGCATTTGACATTCATGCTTTTGAGACATGGTTCTCAAAAGCAAATTATCTTAAGAGCTGGTGTAGGAGTTACTGCTAACAGTTAGAGGAAATCAAATTTGCCGAGGCACAGGAGCAAAGTGAGAATGTCAGGGTAATTCAGGTCACAGACTTAAAGAGCTGTGAGGTCTTCGACATTATTTAATTTCTTCCTTCGATTCTGCCAATGCATATACCAAGGCTCAGACACCTGAGGATACTTGCCCAAGGTCACTCAACAGGGAAAGGATTCACAGTACAAAAAAATAAATCTCCTTTCAACCTATCATGGCAAAAATGATAGTTTCGAAAACATTTTATTTTTAAGGAATCTCTACATCCCGTGTAGGACTCAAACCCACAACCCCGAGATCAGGAGTCTCACACTCTACCCACTGAGTTGGCCACGCGCCTCCAAAATGTTATTTTAACTTTGAGGTTGTAACCATGTTACTCACTAAAAAAATCTACATTAACAGCCATTGTTTTTAAGGCAAAGTCTTACATGACCTGCAAAGCTCCAAGCGATCTGGCTCTTGCCTGTCCCTGCAGCCCCGCCTTCTGTCCTTTTCATAGGATTTCACTCTGTTCTGGACCCACTGCCCCTGAATCTGCCCAACTGGTCTCAGGGCTTCATAGATCCTTTTCTTTCTGGCCTGAAGAAAGTTCCCTGTCCACACACCTACCCTTTGCCCTGGCTGGTCCTGTTCTCTGTGAACTCCCATTGCCCAAGAGAAGGCTGGCGTCACCCTCCACCCCAGATTGGATTAAAGCCCATGCTTTTCATTCTCATCAGAAGTCTGACGTTCTTCCATATCATGTATAGAAACAGCAATTAATTCATGTTTTATGTAATTTATTTGCTTCATGTCTGTCTTCCCCCACTAGACTGCAAGCTGCATGAAAGCCAAACCGGCTCCTTGGTGTACCCTACACCTTGCATAGCACCTGGCTCACAGTACTCATTTAATTGTAAAAACCCTTGAATGAGTGGAACATTTGTATTAACCTGGCCCTATGACACTACAGCCTTTACTTCTGCAGTCCCTTGGGACACTCCACTTGTTTCCTTTTTTGTTATTTCTATGTATTTCCTAAGCCTATTCTTTCTCATTTCGAACCACTTAAGGCAGAATAGTTATCTTAGGAAAACACAATGCTTAAACTGTAGCCAATAATAATTTTAAATCTTAAAAGCATCAGAAAGATTGTAGAAAAGATAGTGTGGGCACAGTCTAACCATATTCAGAACATATCTTAAGTGGTCCTTTTCTGATGACCTTTATTTATGCTGTAATGGCAACAATAAGCTTAGTAGCCAGCATGTATGAGATGTCTCCTTTGTAAGACGCATTTATTCTCAGCTCTCACTTCCTTCCCAGACCTAAAGGATCTCATCTTTCTTGAGCAGACTGTCAATTAAGGAACCAAACAACATAACTCCTTCTGGGGTTTTTTGTTTTTTGTTTTTTGTTTTTAAGTTCTGCAGGGCTTGAGCCATGGTCAAAGACTGACCTAAAGCTTAGAAGTTCCCAACATGAGAATATTCAGACCTCCAGCAATTATCTTTTTTTTTTTTAAAGATTTTATTTATTTATTTGACAGAGACAGCCAGCGAGAGAGGGAACACAAACAGGGGGAGTGGGAGAGGAAGAAGCAGGCTCCCAGCGGAGGAGCCTGATGTGGGGCTCGATCCCAGAACGCTGGGATCACGCCCTGAGCCGAAGGCATACGCTTAATGACTGCTCCACCCAAGTACCCCTCCAGCAATTATCTTAATTACATATTGTTCTTGTTTCTTATCTGTGCATGTAAAAACTACTAGCAAAATTCAACAAATCAATTTTTCATGAAGACAATAGTGTACAGTAATTTTTTCACTAAGAGCCTGCCAAACTATTTTCAGGGAGCACAGAAGATGGATATGATCTCAACATCTCACATAGCATTAAGTCTCAGGCACAAATTGCATGGCATGAAGGAAAACAAAATCCCATTCCAAACAGCAGGGTTTTATCCTCTTGCCATGTGTGTAAAATGTACCCAAGATGAGTTCCTGAGGGTGAAATCATTCTTCCTTCATCTTGTTTAACTTCTTAAAATTGTACAATGATTACTGAGTAGCACCAGATTTCCAAACCTAAAAGGTTATGCTCAATGCTTCTTCTTTGTGAATTTATTACATAGGCAAGTGATCATATGGGATATGTTAACAAGTACTAATAATTCCTCATTATGCTGTGTTAGTCATGTTCCACATGGAAGGAGTTTCCCCTTTAATTCTAAGTGCACAGAATAAAAGACGAAAAGATAAAATGGAATATTGTTTATCCAGGGGACCCAGATGAGGAGGGAACCAAAATCTATGTCACATGGTCAAGAGTTAAAGGAAGGAACTAGAGATTCGTTATCTAGATCTGACAGGTGGATGCCTGGAAGCTGCCAGCTCATACCTAAAAGATGGTCATGTTGAAGAGGGTTAGGCTTTTTATTTTTAATGCCTGATTGAAGAAAAGGACTCAACAGATAAAAGCTGTAGAAACACAAACTGTAGTTTTCTTTGAGGACAAGTATTCTCAAAGGCAATGTTGGTAAAGTTTCAATGGGCAGCTCAAGAGGGTAGGGGTTAGGAACCCTGCCCCCAGCTCTGGCAGACTAATAATGTGAGCAATTCTTCGATGGAACTTTCTTAGAGGGTTTCTAGGTGTCCAATGGAAGGACGGACTCCTGTCAGTGATTTTCAAACTACAGCCTGTCAAGGCAAGAAAAACATATAAGAAGGCAGTCATCTGGGTCTCCTTTTTTTGTTTGCTTGAATCTCTCCCTTTACTTTAGAATTTTCACAGTAGTGTTTGCATTCAGGCAACGTTTTGTGATCACTACCGAGGATTGTTGATTTTGTCCTATAGTATTATTCGCAACTTGGAAATTGTGACGTATTGGATGTGTTTTAATGCATCACGCTGATTATTCTTCTTGATTCCCAAATGTCCCAGCGAAGGCCAGTGAGCGCTCCTACAATGGTCTCCTGTGTCCGTTTGATGGGACACAATTAGTTTTTGAGTGCCTCTTTACTCTGGCCAAGGTATTCCAAGCTCATCTAGAATGTTCCCTGCCTCAGATTGAAGTTACCCATTTCTCCAAGGAGCCCTGGTTCCATTTAGCCAAGAAGAGATTTAGTGGAGCAAAGCAGATCCATTTATATATGTTTTACATATAGGAGTTTGGGTAAGAATACATTTGAAAATAAAACCAAACTTTGTTATGAAAATGGTTTAAAAAATAGTTATCTAAGTAATTTTTAAAATCCCTTCTTCTTTGAGTGCCTCTATATACAATTAAATCCTGAAATAGAAATTCAGCCTTTTGCTGGACACAGAATTCTTTTGGACATAGAAAACTGGTTACAGAGTTCTATCCAGCAATGGTTCGCTATATAATAGTTGGGAAAAACTATCAGTTGGTAAACAATTTTTTTTTAAAACAATAAAAAAATCTGTGGATTTTGGACCACACGGAAAGAGCTAACTTTTTTGTTTTGTTTTGTTTTTGGCTAACAGCTCTGGTTAAAACATTTTTTAAAAAAACATTTCCATTGTAATATAGTTCCTACAAGCATAGACTTACGTAAAATAATAGAATAATATCTGCACAGCCAACATAAAAATTTTAATATTTTGCCATATTTAATTTTTTAAGTACTAAAACATAGCAGATACACTTGGATCCCCAGCAACCTGCCCTTCGCGCCTTCCCCAATTGAAAAGTTAATCATTACCCATAATTTTGTGTTTCTCATTCTTACAAGTTTTTAAAAATACTGATCTTATGTATCTGAAGTTATATTGCACATTTTAAACCACATTTACCTTGTATCATATGGTACTTATTATACTTTAATTTGATTTTGTTTTTGTGGGTTTTTTACTGAGATTGCTTCTGAAGCGTAGCCTGCCAATACTGTAGTTCTTCTTTGTGTTAACTGTTGTATTATATTCCATTCTGTGAAAATACCACAGCTTATAACAGTGACAGTAACAGTATCACACTGAAGACTATTCAGGTTGTTCCAAACTTCCGTCATTACAAATGCCACCATAACACTCATTCTTCAACATGGGTCCTTGTGAGGAAGCTGCTTTAATTCATGTACGTGGGGAGAAACTCCTAGATCACGTGACAGACAAATCTTCAACTTTACTGGATTTTACGGAATTATTTCCCAACCAGTTATACCATTTTTCACTCCCATCAAAGGTGGATGAGTTCTACCCAGTGACATCTTTACCAATATTTGCTATTTTAATACTTTAAAAATATTGTCATTGTAACGGTTATAAAATATACCAAGGAAGTCATGTGATCATTAGCAAAATTGGGAGCATTTTCATACGTTTCTTGTATGCACAGATTAATTCATCTGTGACTATCTGGTTCACATTTGTTGCACATTTTCCTATGTGTTCTTTGTTTTTATCTTAGTGATTTATAGATATCCGTACCGCATACTAATCATTCGCTGGTTATGTTTCCCAGTCGGCTATATTGGCAAATAGGAATGCTATTGTTTGTTTGTTTTTTTTAGATGACTGTCATCTACCTAGAAAACTCCCTGATGTTTCTTATTATTTTTAACAATTATTTACACATTTTCTTATATTTGTTTTTTGCTGACAGATACATTGTTTTCAGTTTACATAGTTTTTGTCTTTTCCTTTCCAATTCATATACCTTTTCTTTGTAAAATTGTCTTATTGAACAGTCAAACAGAAAGTTCAAAATAATTGGAAACAATAAATACCCCAAGTGTAACAAACCTATACCTTTGTTTTATTGTTTTCTTGTTTCCTATTCACTACATTTTTGTCATCTTCTTATATCGCTATATTTCTTAAATTTCCTTTAAATTTACTGTTTATCCAATTAAACAGATATAAATCCTTCATCATTTATATTTATTCCTTCTAGTTTATAAATAAATGCCTCTAAGCTATGAATTTATCAAGTACCACTTTAGATGCATGTTATATCATGTCATATTACACTTTTATTGACATACGATTCTACTTTATTTGTATGGTGGTGGATGCTGTCTCTTATCAAATTCTCCCATATATCTGTTTATAGGGTCTATTTTGATCTATTTGCCTATCTTGGGGCATTTCACACTGATTTATATACTATAATTTCACAATGAATTTTGATATCATTTAGGAAAATTCCCCCAAACTTGGTCATCTTCAAAATTATGTTAATTACTCATAGCTCTACTCTATATATATTCTGAAATCAGCCTAGCAAATTCCACAGAAAAATTGATCTTGAACCTTATTGATCAATCAATTCAGAGCAAATGACATGTTTATGGTATTTTTTTCCTATGCACAAATAGGGTATATTTCTCAATTGACTTAGGTTTACTTTCATATTGTTTAGAAAATATTAAAGTGAAATTTCCCAATAAACATCCTGTCTTTTGTTAGGGTCATTCTTTGGTTCTGGTATTTTTGGGTGCTTTTATAAATAGTATATACTATTTACATTTTTTTAAAAGATTTTATTTGTTTATTTGAGAAAGAGAGAGAGAGAGAAAGTGAGCAGGGGGGAGAGGGAGAGAGAATCTGAAGCCAACTGCACGCTGAGCACAGAGCCCAGTGCAGGACTCCACCCCGTGACCATGAGATCACGACCTGAGTAGAAACCAAGAGTTGGACGCTTAACTGGTTGAGATACCCAGGCGTCCCTACATTTTATTTTTGAGTTCTCTGGGCTGGTATTGAAAAATATAATTGCATTTTGCTTATTGATGACCAATGTCATTACATTTTTAAAATTTTTAAAAAGATTTTATTTATTTATTTGAGAGAGAGAGAACAGAGGGAGAGTGAGAGGGAGAAGCAGACTCCCTGCTGAGCAGAGAGGCTGACTGGGGGACTCAATCCCAGGGCCCTGAGATCATGACCTGAGCTGAAGACAGACACTTAACCAGCTGAGCCACCCAGGCGCCCCCATTACCTTTTTCTTTTCTTTTTCCCCCTGCTCTCCCTCTTCTTTTGGGAATTACTCATATGTCAGACCATCTTCTATTGTCCCACAGATTTTGGATTCTCTCTCTTCTTTAATTTACTTTTTTTTCTCTTTGCCTCGATGTTTCCATTGAACTATCTCCAAAAACTTCATGTAAGGAATATGCTTTGCAAGTATTTATTTCTTTGCTATATTGACGTTAGGCTTGGACATACACCTTAACTTTGTCAATGCAACGTGGGTAGAAGTTTCAGTTACCAGTGTTGAGCCTAGACCCTAAGAGGCATGTTCTGTTTCTGCTTGCCTGCTTAGGGCTAGGAAAAGAACATACTCTGAGAAGCATGGTATTGAATTCAATTGGTCTGGAGACAAGCCCAGCTAGCCCAACCTAGATCAACTAAAACCCATCTGTCCTGCATTTATATGAGCTAGAAAGGATGCTTGTTGCTGTAAGACACAAAAGGTGTGTTGGTCTGCTACGTAGAACTACGTGAAAATCGCTAACTGATCAACTGAATCATAGTGTATCATAGCATTTGTTCAATGTTACTGCTAGGTTTTCTAACGTTCTTATATACATTTATACATCGACCTGCGTGCAGTGTAACTGCTCGACATTTTTACCTAAACTAGGAGTCGTCTGACATGTTAAACTTAGTCTTTCTAGTAACTGAAAGAAATACCTTTTTATTAAATACACAATGTATGAGCGTATTTATGTAAGTGCTTTTTAAAGTCAGTTTTTTAAATTTAATATATTCTTATAAAATAGTAATAGCAGCAAATAAACATTTTGAAAATCAGGCAGGATTTTCATCTGGAAATCTGGAAAAAAATTAAGTTGAAGTATTCTTCATGGTAGAAGGGAGACAACTGCCTATGTTCATGACTAAACAACTTGGGGACAACTTGAAAATTTCTAAAGTTGTTTCCCCCCAAAAAAAAAAAAA
>NW_024427107.1:68665787-68704473 GCF_017311325.1 Ursus maritimus
AAAAAAAAAAAAATGGCAACAGGTTGGGATACACCTACGTCAACAGGGTGAATGTCTCTATCATATTGGTTATATTAATCGTGATTGACCTGCACCTGTACTGTATGACATCCTTGTCTTTAGCCTTAAAGGAAAAGACTTTTTGTTATACCAGTTTGAAATAACTGAAGTAAGACTCCCTTTAAATATCTTGTTATAGTAATCATTCACACGAGAAAGTTCATAACTGTAGTAAAAAGACAAAAAGAAATACAGAACTTTATAGTCATCTTTTTTGATTTGATTAATTGCATAAAATGAGGGGTAAATCCCCACAAGCATGATCCCAGGTGCACAGGAATGCCAAATATAAAATGTTCTAAAGTACACTCTGATCACTAACCACACACAATCAAATCGTTGTGTCTTCTTGGTTCCCTCCACTTCTTCCAGAGCTCTTTATCTACTGTCAGTGCTAGAACCTTTGACCTAATAGAAAAGAGCCCCAGAAAGGCATTTAATTCTGATAACAAATGCCTGCCGCCCTTCACTAAGGTCTGCCGTCAGAAGCGAAACATCACTCAGCTGATGATCTTGGGGTAAATTCATGCCTAGTTATCAGGCTAAGTTCACACACATGAATGAGATTGACTTCAGACGCTCTTGGGAAGAATTCCAACACAGCCCCTCCGAGCTACACCAGGTGACGAGTAACACTTCCACCTGGAATTTATATTCTTCCAAGTAACCCTTTGGTCTTCTAGATAAAGGCAGCACCCAGAGGGTAGAGGTACATTGGTTAATGGTAAATGCTATGGACAAAACTGTGTCTTAGCCAAAATTTGTAAGTTGAAACCCGAACCCCCGATGTGACCGTATGTGAGACAGAGTCTTCAGGAGGTAATCAAGGTTAAAAGAGGTCATAAGGGTGGAGCCCTAATCTGATAGGACTGTAGCTTTATAAGAGGAAGAGAGAGAGAACGAGAACTGCCCTCCCACCTCTCTCTCCATGCGAGGATTCAAGGAGCACGTAAGTGTCTACACACCAGAGCATTCTCACCAGAAACCGAGCTCTGCCGGACGTTGGTATTGAACTTCCCAGCCTCCAGAGCTTCCAGAAAGTAAGTTCCTGCTGTTTAAGCTACCCAGCCTGTGTAATTTGGTTTTGGCAGCCCGAGCTGAGGCGTACAGAGATGGTGTTGCCGTGTAGAGCACTGTGGCCGGTATAGGTGAAGGGTGTCATGCTGGGGGGCTTCCAGCCCATCTGCTTATCCTTGCACGTCGCAACAGAATTAAGGTAAAGCAGAGGCATCGTGCTGTTACATTGTTTAAACGTGGACTGGATGCATATGGTCAGAGTCCAATCTGAACTTCCCATCTTGGTATGACATTTGCAGATTAGTTGGTCTCGCTGATGTTTTAACAGATATTGTTAATAGATAACCTGAATGTGAACTTTCTCTCATCAAGGAAGTGCCTTCTGGCAACTCTTTCAATTTCTCTTCCAAAATTAACAGTCGTACTGCTCCAGTACAGTTTTGTCTGTGGTCTGGCGGAGACTTTCCTAGTTACACCGCCTCCGGGCACCACTCCTTGGCCGGCCCAGGTCCCCCCACTGGTTCTAGGTCCCTTCTAGGCTATTCCTGGAGAGCACAAGGTATAGCAGGGTTTGGGGAGAAGCATCACCTTGACAAAGACAGAGGGCCTCGGAGCTGGAGTCAGAGAGTGACATACCTCCTTCACGGAAGTTAGTGGGAACCCCGAAACTAGTCCCTGCGGTGTGTGTGTGAAATGGCGGTAGAGGGGGAGGGGATGATGAGCTGCGGGTTCTTCCTCCCCAGGTCCAGATGGACTGAGGGTAAAGTCCCCATCGGGTGCAGTCACTCGCAAGCACCTCTGGCTGGGGGCCGCAGGTGCAGGGGATGCTAAGACCGGGAGCCACGGCGCCCCTGCTCCCCTTCCACACCCAGGCAGCTGCCGGTGGCTGGGAGCCAGCAGACTCGTGCTTCAGGGGGACGCCCAAGGTCCAGGAGCCACAGCTGTGGCCTATGCGATTGATTTTTAATTACGTTTATTGACATACTGCCAGGTTTGGCATTGTGTCTTGAGGTCCACGATTTACCTCTGAATTCACAATTTTCTAGCTGAAATATCCCCTAATTGTTATTGCCGTGGTCATCTGTGGCCAAGAGGCTCTCTTGGTTTTTATCTAAAAACATGTTTTCTTTCTCACTACTAAGGGTAAGAAAATCTTGATTGGAGTAATTTTGATATGTTATCCTGCCAAACTGTAAGGGGAAGTTAGCACCAACTCTCACGATTCCATTTCTTAGCTGAATTAACAAAGAGATAAAGAACAAGCCTTTACAAAGGTCAATGTTTGAAACTGGTCCTTTCTTTCATCCCAGAATTTTAAACTCTCATCAGGGAAGGCTGCTGTAAGGATAGCTACATTAATTCAACAAATTCTTCGTGTGAAATAACCATGCTTGATACCAAGGGTGAGAAAGAGCCAAACTATCCTCTGCCCAATGAGAATACATTAGGTAGGCATAGAAAAGCTGTACGGATGTTAGAACAGGCAGAGACCCTCTACCTAGGATCTTTAACAAATCCGCATTGTCCAGGGAACACCTAGTCTCCTACTTTACAGGGTAAGTTGGATAAGTAGCTTAACCTCACTGAGCTGCTGGGTTTGGTTTTTTGTTTTTTGTTTTTTTTTCATTTTTTTAAATGATGGCTGAATAAATTGTTCACTTGATAAGGTTGATATAATTAAATGGGATAAAATTCTTTGTTCAATAGGTACTTTGCCAATGGCAGTTTTCTGGAGCTGGACATTCAATAGTTAAATGCTAAATGGAAGGAAACTCAAGATGGGAATCTTGGCTTGAAATATACCAATATCAGTCACCAACTGTTAACAAGAACTGCCAGTTTTTCCTACCAATTTTCTTACCCTGTTAGTGTTATTCTTACAAAGTTTTATCCGTCAGATAAACCTCAAATTTTGTTTGTGTCAGTTTGTATTTCTTTAATGACAAATGTGGTTGACCTTCCTTGTATTAGTATATTTGACCTGCTTGTTTTTCTGAGAAGTGCATCTTATCTTTTGCCTATTTTTTTTTTCCTGTTTGGGTGTTGGTCTTTTAATTTTTTATTTGTTGCATGTATTATATCTTAAGGAAATCCTCTTGAACATGTTCAATAAAGGTATATTATGAAAAAACAGATAAATAAAGGTAGTTCAAAATAGGTGTGTGGATAAGTCCTGCTAAAATTAGTCTTTATAGATGAAGATGCTAAAAGTTAAATAACTCACTGAACCTTCTCACTGGTTAGTTAGGCGGGATTTTAATCCAGTCCTGATTGACTAAAAAAATCTGTGCTTGGAGAGATTGTTTGTTTTCCCACATGCCAAGAAATAGAAATCAGCAGTAGACTGTGTGTGCCGGTGAGTCTCAGCGGGGGGGGGGAGGGATTGCGCATGCGCTCAAAGGATTGCGATCCCTAAAGGAATCCCGGAATTACTACTCCTGTAGGATTCATGTTAATCCCAGGAATTTCAGCGAGGTACTTAAATTTCATAAGCTTTACTTCATCTGTAAAAGGGGCCATGATGATAACTCCCTACCCCATTTTTCACACCTGTATGATCTTCATACAAATTAAATCTTGTAAAGATTGTGTTCTCATATGAAAATGAGACCGTCTATCTAACGTGGCAGTCTCAGGTCATCTGGTCCATTCTCTCTCTTTGCCTTAGTTTGGGGTGCGATTCTTTAATTGCCCACTAGTTGGATGGCTGAGAAGGTTTCTTTAGGCCTCCTCAGCTGGCACACGAGCCTAATCCAGTCTCCACCTAAAATATGGGTGGAATTTGCAAAAGTTCCTAGATGAATGCTCCTCCCAGGGAGAATTTATGACAACTTTTCCAAAACGAAAGCCTCAAATCTTTATTATATTCTGTTAATGACTCAGTGGACTTTTGGCAGAAAAGACAAGTTTCCTTTGGTTCAAACACTTCTACAGAGGGCTCTGATTAACCTATCCGATGGTCTAAAATCAAAATAACATATGCAATCTTTGGCTGAAAAAGCTCACCCGTGGTGTTATAACAATAATTCCTCTCCTTGTTTTCATATATAACCTTTTGGAAATATTCCTGTTGGAGCCAAAATGTCTATATTTTGGAAACTTGGCCTATGGATGGATGATGGCTGAAGTATGCCATTTATTTTCCTTTAGTGGGGTGGTGGTGCATACTGGAACAGTTAGAATGGTTGTTAGACTGTTTCTTAAAGAAAATTTTGTAGGACAACCCAATGCAAAGTGAAATAAAGCCCTCTTCTTTGCCTTCATGTCGTAATACATACTCCTTTCAAGAGGTTTTTCCTGACCACCCAATTTAAAGTACTTCACACCCCCAGCAGTCCCTTTCTGTAAAGGGCCAAATAGTAAATGTCTTGGGCTTTGCAGGCCATATGGTCTCTGTTGTAACTACTGAGCTCTGCCGTTGTAACATGAAAGAAGCCATAGATAATATGAAAACGAGTGAGCATGGCTGTGTTCCAATAAAACTTTATTTATAGACACTGAAATTTGAATTTCCTATAATTTTCAAGTGTGACAAAATGTTATTCTACTTTTGTTATTTTTCCAACAATTGAAAAAATGTTAAACCCACCCTTAGCTCACAGACCATACCAAACCAGGCAGTGGGCTGGATTTGGCCAGTAGACTCCAGTTTGACCCTTTGTTCTACATTATTCTGTTGGGTTTTGTTTTTGTTTTTGTTTTTTTAACATAGCTTGTCTTTTAAAAGAATCTACTTGTATATTGTTTATATTGTTTCTATACAATCTAAGCTCTGTCCCTGTGAAAGCAGGGATGTTCTCTCTCCTGCTCATCCCTGAGCACAGCACCACGGACACTCAGTAAATATGTGCTGAATGTGTAAATCTGCAGCTTTCTGGTAAACCAGTTCCTCTGAATGAGGGAATTAGTTTAGCATGTATAGCATATTGAATTCTCTAAGTGATTTTTTTTTTTCCAAATAAATTTTACGTACACTATAGAGTTTCATGGTAAAGGGACCCTATAGAAAAGTGTTCTTCAGCTTTGGAGTTAATGATGACCAAGCTGCTATATTCGTTAGTATTTGTGACGTTGACTAAATTATTAAACCTGTCTCAGTTTTCTCAACTACAAAAAGAGAATTGTTTTAGGACCTATTTTATAAGATTGATGGTGGTTTTCTGCTTGGTCTTTCATTTTCCTCCCCAAACCCACTCTTCATCCTGTTCTGTGCTTTGGCAAGACCACAACAGAGATATGTGCCCTGTCCTCTGGACTCCAGTCGGGTTTTGCCAGTGGAGGGGTGAGGCCTGGGGGACAATGAGGTAGGAAAGTTTATACTCTGAGTTTACTCCCAGATTTCAGGACTGGCTGTGTCTGCTGGGAAAAGATGTTTGCTCACAGTATTACAAATGTATGGATGCTCTATGATGTACCCAGTAAGTATCCCCTATTAGTGCAAGAACAATCCTGGTACTAGCTTCAGGGTACATGGTTTCTCTACACCCACAACATTAAAAACAGTCTCTTTACTAACATCTCAAATCATCCTAAATTCCTTCTGGGACTCTGAACTGATCCCAGCAGTTTAAAGAGAAAATGCTCGAGAATCCATGGTAGCTCGAATTGAAACTCTTCTTACTTAGAAATCTGTTTGTTTTCTTTGAAGTTATATTACAATAATAAATGATTCCTTTTGATTCACATTTCTCTACAGAGTTACAAACTAAGTACCTACAGGATATATTCCAGCTGGTGGAAACTTTTTTTCTCCCCACAGTGTGGGTGGGTATGTATGTATGTATTTATTTATTTTAATGTTTTTTTTAAATTATGTTAGTCACCATACAGTACATCCCTGGTTTCTGATGTAAAGTTCGATGATTCATTAGTTGTGTATAACACCCAGTGCACCATGCAATACGTGCCTCCTTACTATCCATCACCAGTCTATCCCAGTCCCCCACCCCCCTCCCCTCCGAAGCCCTCAGTTTGTTTCCCAGAGTCCACAGTCTCTCATGCTTCATTCCCCCTTCTGATTACCCCCCCTTTCTTTATCCCTTTCTCCCCCTACCGATCTTCCTAGTTCTTATGTTCCATAGATGAGAGAAATCATATGATAATTGTCTTTCTCTGCTTGACTTATTTCACTTAGCATTTTTAAAATCAGGAAGTTCTACAGCAAAATCGGAACCTTCCAATACTCTTGAAAAGAATCCACTTGTTGGCTACCCAGGCTGGCCCATTTCACGGCCAGGATCAACGAGCTGAGTAGCACGTATGTCCTTCACGTGGGCTTTGCACGTGGTAGGCAGCTTTGGTCCTTAGCGCTCCCTCTGCAATGCTTCCAGCTCGGTGTTTTAGGTTAGCTACCTGCCCCTGTGGACATTTTCTTAGAGAAGAACAAGGCCAAGTCATCAGCCACTTGGGAGGCTGTGGGGAGAAGGTGATGTCGGTGTGAGGAGCAAAATGGTGTATACAGTCATCCAGAAGAGAATCCAGAAGAGTATCCAGAGGGGTGGAGCAGGAGTGTGGCGTGGGACTGACGGTCTTCTTGGAGCTCAGGTTGCACACGGAAAGTAGACTCCACGAGCAGGGCCGTGTGCATTTCTCCAGCCCCCTCAGCCTGAAGAGACAGCAAGTTGGACTTACCACGCTGGAGTTTAGCCCAGACAGAACCATGAGGGCCAGAGAGTTGAGGCTCTTTGTGGGGGAAGGAACATAATGGTGGGTCATGGAATCTAGGCCAATGGGGGGGGGGTGACAAGAAGGGTGATGGACAGTGGGGGCCGTATGCAGCCACATAGTTCAGAAGACTCACTGTGTACACTGAAGCCAGACTGCGTGGATTCGAAACTCCTCCTGACCCCTGTTAGCTGGGTAAATATGCACGTATATGTTATATATGAAGAATAGGTATAACATATTATGTACATGTGTTTGGAACACTGCCTGTGGTAAGTTCTGTGGCAGGGCTACAAGGATACTTTTCCTTCCCTACATTGAATTTGATTTTAAAACTAAAACTTTCATTGTTTCAATTAAGGAATATTTAATGAATTTTTATAATAAACATATAAAAGAAGGTTAACTGATAGTTTGTGGGGACCAGAGAGAGAAATCAGATGTGAAGCCACTCAGACTCACAAAATATGGTCAGGACAAATAGGAGGGATAGACTCCATAAAAGAAAACATAGAGAAGGCTTGGCGTGGGCGGGGTTCCTGAAAGACCTGGTCAGTTTCAGACACAGCTAGAAAAAAACAGGCAGCTACTATGCCAAGTCTGTTAGTAGGTGCCGAGCCTGAGATTTCATGGATTTTTCTAACGTTGCCTTTGAAGCAGAGACTGGAATTTCCCCAAAGGCTGATTCATAAAAAGAATTTCTGGTAGTGTGCCAGTCCAAGCTGGGAGATATTTTTGAGGAGGTAGTTTTTCTTTCTTCCTTTCTTTTATTTTTTTTTTCTTTTCTTTTCTTTCTTCCTTTTTTTTAACTCATTTTTGTTTGTAAGGGTGGAAAAATAGGACATGTACATGGCAAATATGTCAAGCAGTAAAAATAACTATAGAGTGACAATAAACTTTTTGTCTAACCCTTTGCTCCCTTTCTAGAGCCGTCTTAGAAATAAATCACTAAAACATAGCTTTTGTGACGATCAAAAAACATTCTGTTCAATTGTAACATGTATATTTACACATATCATTTTTTTAAAAGATTTTTTATTTTTTATTTATTTGAAGAGATAGAGATAGCCAGCGAGAGAGGGAACAGAAGCAGGAGGAGTGGGAGAGGAGGAAGCAGGCTCATAGCGGAGGAGCCTGATGTGGGGCTCGATCCCAGAACGCCGGGATCACGCCCTGAGCCGAAGGCAGACGCGCTTAACAACTGCACCACCCAGGCGCCCCCACATATCATTTTTTTAAATCCTTTGAAACACTACACTGCAGCTTTTGATTTTATTTTTTTTCCCAGTACTGGGAACTGTTCAAGGAAGTCTTATAGAGTTGTCCCCGTGATAGATGTGTTATCAGGTACTTCATCCGTTCCTATCCGCACATGGTCACCTACTTCCTAAATGTCTGCTCTCACAACCAATATGGCGACAAAAATCGTGGTATAGAATTGTACATGTGCTGCTTGCCTGGAGGATGAAAGCGAAGTTGTTAGGTTACACACTCGAGAAGAAACTACAGGTTTAGAATATTGATGGATACTGTTCAATTGCCCTTCAAAACGATTATACAAGAGAATTCTCCTCCTAACCTTGTGGGAAGGAGAATGGCTGTTCCGGTTTCACCAGCACTTAAAAACATTTCCTCCTGTCCATCTATAAAGTAAATATTCTTTTGTTGTATCACATTTCTCTAATTCTGAGGGAAGTGAAACATTTTTATGTTTAAAAAAAACATTTGTATCTTTTTTTCTGTAGAACATTGTTTGTGCCCTTTGTCCGTGTTTGTATTGAGCTAGTGCCTTAGGAAAATTGTAAGAAAATTTTAAGAACCTTATTCCTTTTGCCTTATCTGTACTGCAAATATTTCCCAAGTTGTTCATGCACTGATTTTGTTTCTAGTATTTCTTGACAAGTAGAAATTTTGAAACCTTATAAAGCTATATTTATCAGTCTTTCAAAAATTCTAAATTCTATATCTTAGAAAAAGCTTACTGCTGTAAAGTTACAAGAAAAAATTCATTTTTTATCTCAATTTTGAATTATCCACATAGATCAACATTTTTGAATCAGGGACTCACCTTAATCTTTTTTCTCAGTAGGTTGTCCCAGCACCATTTTTTGAATATTCTGCCTTTGCTGCACTGATTTGGAAAGCTGTTAGTATCACAATCTAAATATCCATACACTTGAGTCTCATTCAATATTCTTTTTTCCTTTGATATTTCTTTTTTTTTTTTTAAAGATTTTTTTATTTATTTATTGGACAGAGATAGAGACAGCCAGCGAGAGAGGGAACACAAGCAGGGGGAGTGGGAGAGGAAGAAGCAGGCTCACAGCAGAGGAGCCTGACGTGGGGCTTGATCCCATAACGCCGGGATCACGCCCTGAGCCGAAGGCTGACGCTTAACCGCTGTGCCACCCAGGCGCCCCTCCTTTGATATTTCTATTCATGCACCAGTACAAAACCTATGCCAGTTTCCTAATAATATTTAATCATATAGTCTGTTCCCTTATCTATTTCTTCAAAGTGTTTCTGCCCGATCTTCCCCTGGACTATCGATTCAGAATGTCTTGTTTCATACAGACAGTCCTGTGGTAATCTTATCGGAATCCCCTTCAATTTACAGATTAACGTAGGTTAAACAAGCATCTTTACAATACTGCATTATCTTCACTAGAACTGGACATTAATTCCCATTAGTTCAAGTTGTATTTTGTGTTCCTTGGGTCACTTTAAGGGTTTTCAAAGTTCTTTCTATGCTCTCTTAGAACATCTTAAAGTTTATTTATATAAATCGTAACACATTTCTCCTTACCTCTATTTCTGGGTGTTAATTTCTTTGACGCTTTTGCTTAAAGGATTTTTCTTCAAGTAACCGAAGTATGTATATCTTATTTGAACATAGTAAAGCCAACAGGGTTTTTAGATATTAATTTTTAAATTTTCCCTTTATTTCTAACCATTCTCCCAGTTGATTCTTTTGGGTTTTCCAGGCTTACGAAATTATCCAGGTATTTTTAAACTGAAAAACTTTCCTTCTCTCTTAGAATTTTTATACCTCCTATTTATCTTGCCTCAATCCCTTAGAAGGACTCTCCCACAGAATTTTAGGCAATAGGAGTAATAATCAGCATCCTTTTATGTCTTAATTTAATGGGAACATTTTCTGTTTTCACTATTGTGTTGCTAATTAAGCAATTGGGCAGGGATCAGTAGGGATGGCTTGTCTGTACTCCTTCAGAAGCAGCTAGAAGAGCTCAAGTGGGAGCTGCAGATTCCACTTTCAACATGGATTCACTCACACGGCTGGTGACTTGGATTTGGTTGCTGCCTGGGAGGTCTGCTGTGTCTGTGATCCATAGTCTTAGGTTGGCCACAGTCTGCTTGGGATTCCTTACAGCCTAGTGGCTGTTTCCAAGAGAACAAGGCCAGGTGTATGGCATTTTAATGATCTAGGCTCATAAATCACATAACAATTCCACCATGTTCTGTTAGTCTAAGCTGGCATTGTTCAGTGCAATAGCAGCTAGACATATGTGCCTGTTTAAGTGAATTAAAATTCAATTCTGTTATACATTTTAAGTGCTCAATGTGGCTAATGGCTACTGTATTAGACAACACAAATAGAAGATTTCCATCATTGCAGGATGTTCTGTTGAACAGCCCCCATCTAGGAAGTCACAAAAGTCCACTCAAGTTCAAGGACAAAGGACCTCGACTCCATCGCTTGCTGAAGGCGGTGTCAAGGTTACAGTGTAAGAAAAGCATGTGGAAAGGGAGATACTGTTGTGGCCATTTTAGGGAAATAAAATCTGCCATGTCTGCTAACTCAAATCATAAAAACAATGTAAAATGGATACTACAGTTGAACGTAGGCAGATGCTATGACCCTGCAGTTTTACTCCCATGTATATACGAACTAGGAATGTTACAAGTGTACAGAAAAGACAAGAACAGGAATGATCGTAACCTCACTTTTTGTAATAGCCCCAAATTGGAAGCCATCCAAATGCCCATCAGAAGATAAATGTTCAAATAAGGAGTTGAATCTTGGCTCTGATTATTTCCCATGAAAGTTGCAAAACATCTCAAAACTTGAGTTTTATTCACTATAAAACAGAGGCAATTCTATCCACAGGATTGCTGTGGAAATTCAGATCCCATATGCAAAAGCATTTAGAGTATGTTAGCACTCAGCAAGTGCTCCTCTTTACATCGTCGGTGACTACCATGGTTTCTTGGCACGCATGAAGTCTTCATACACGTGCACAGAACTAATGAATTCATGTAATAATCTGATCTGCCCATCTGAATCTCTAAGCTGACACCCTACAGTTCGTAGAAATCGATTCTCAAGAGGTCATGTTGGAAAGGAACCTCCTTTGAGGACAATGACTGGCCTATCGATATTTGTGAATGACTAAATGGACGGTTGGATGAATCTTATCCTTTCCCTTGCCTGTACGTAGAAACCTACTAACACAACTCAAATTAATGAGATTTTTATCCTAGGTTTTAACCTCCCACCATTCCCCACAGGAACTCTTTTTAATGATGTTGACCCACCCTTGGCAAGATCATATTGGAATCTTGGAGAAGTTAACAGAAAGAATGGTTGTGGATCTGAAGAATAGAGTACCCACCTCTGGTCGGGGAACTGCAGCTGGAAATCTCTTGAGAAAAGGACACCCACATGAAATTCCAGAGCCTCAGGTTTCTCCGAGGTCTCAGCGAGGGAGGGAGACCACAAGTATGACCTTCCTGTTGGTATTTGGGAACCTTCACTTCAGGTCCAAACCAGAAGCAGGAAGCTCAGTGCTTGCTAAGCAAGAAAAGGAAATAGATTCAAACATTCCAGCTTGAAGCTGGCATTGGGATAGTTCTTCCTTTGTTAAGGGCATTTCTTTCATTCCTGCTAATGAGCCCAACCTGCCGGGAAGGAAACCCTCTCTCTCCGAGCACAGAGCAGAAACATTTCACTCACTGCGCACTGCCATCCAAACCCAGGGAGACCTGTCTTGTTGAAACGTCTATTCTCGTCCTGTATTAGCATTGTTTTTGATCTAGTCTGAGGCTTAAAGAGATAAGTCAGACCTTGAAGGTGGAGGATAAGATAAACACAAATTAAAGATACAGTTCAAAGTTGAAAGGATTTAGTTCTTTCATCGGGTTCAGAAAAGGGCTATTCATTTTTTATCTTTTTAAATGTCTTTTCTATTTCCACCAACCAAGTAGTCTTCATGGAAGAAGCCACAACTGAATGGCACCTAAAGGACAGGAATGGACACTCCAAGCAAAGAGAATAATATTTAACAAAAACATGAAGAGGTGAACAAATGAGATATTTTATAGGGAAGGTAAATGATTCCTCTTGGCCTGTGGGACAGGGGCATGTTGGAAGAAAAGTAGCAAGGTGAAAAATAGTAGCATTTATTAAACACCTACTATGGCCTAAAACCCGTGCTAAGTTCCTCACTTGGGTTATTCATGTTATGGAACGAGGGAGTTTAAGCTAATTGCAAGAGCTCAAACAGTTAACGGAGTCATGAAGCTGGAATTCAAAATTTGTTCTGACCTTTTCCAAGAACAATGCATTTTGGACTGTGGAAGAGCAAGCCTGTAAGCTAAATCCAGGTAGACAAAGGGGTGGGTCTTGAATGCAAAGCCAAGCATCTAGCTTTAAGTTTTGGAGCAAGTTTAAAAGCATGATTGCAATATGATACGGGCTGTGTTGACGGTTGTCACTGGGGTGAACACAAAGAGCATGGGACAGCCAGGCTGTGGAGTGCATCATATATACACCCTCAGACCCCGGGAGAGGCCGTTCTTTTGTTTGTGAAGTGTTCAGTCATGGTGTAGGCAGGCTAGTTTCCAGTTTTCCTCATTTGCTCCAGAAAACTGGAGTAGAGACCTGAACAAGGTTACCACTGGCATCGGAACCAGACCTGGGATGGAATCCCAGGTCACTTGGATTTTGATGATGCTCATGTCCCCTCCTGCTACTCCTAGGCATCCACCCCCTAACTTTGGTGTTCCAGTATAAATTTCAAACTCCTCCTACCATTTCCATATTCTATATAATGCATGTACTCCATCATCTAGAAGCCTGAATGGGGCAGCTCTTCACTGTCCTCTCCCACCTCTGGATCATATAGCACTTTATCCAATTTTCATGAGTAAGATATCGTTGAAGGCAGAAATTGTGTGTTTTTTAGCTCTGAATATATCACATCTATTTTAGGTTGCTTTCAATTTTCAGTATTCTAAACACTGAGATATAAATTTTTTTTTATCTCTATCCATATGCATATTTAGCACTTTCTCTTTTCCTAGAAGTACAATTACCATTATCTAACATTTAAAAAAATTTTTTTTAAAGATTTTATTTATTTATTTGACAGAGAGAGACAGCCAGCAAGAGAGGGAACACAAGCAGGGGGAGTGGGAGAGGAAGAAGCAGGCTCATAGCAGAGAAGCCTGATGTGGGGCTCGATCCCAGAGCACCGGGATCACGCCCTGAGCCAAAGGCAGACACTTAACGACTGCGCCACCCAGGCGCCCCTAACATTTTTAATCCTTAAAACATTTTCCTAAGTATCCTCAAAGTCTCAATTTTTACCCTCCCCCAACAAGTTAAGATACTCTCATGTGATATGCTCAAGAAGTGGGTTAGAAAAACATTGCTTTGGGGCGCCTGGGTGGCACAGCGGTTAAGCGTCTGCCTTCGGCTCAGGGCGTGATCCCGGCGTTATGGGATCGAGCCCCACATCAGGCTCCTCTGCTATGAGCCTGCTTCTTCCTCTCCCACTCCCCCTGCTTGTGTTCCCTCTCTCACTGGCTGTCTCTCTCTCTGTCGAATAAATAAATAAAATCTTTAAAAAAAACAAAAAACAAAAAAAACAAAAAAACATTGCTTTAAGATTTGATGGAAGGGGACAGTTGTTTAGAAGATGAACGACTTACTGTGCCAATGATTTGCACTTTGCCCCTTCCGTCCCCTGACACCCCTGCTCTGTAGCTCTGGGACCATATTTTTGAGGTGCCCTTGTCAGTTGACCCCCAGGGAGACTTGGCCATTGGGTGGCACTGGTAGCAAAATGGAAAGTGGAAGAAGGGAGAAGCCAGGGAATTCCGAGCAGAGTCTCTGACAGTGACCCCATCTCCTCTGAAGTTGGTTTCACATCCTTTCCGGATGGCCCCTGCCTTTCTCTAGTCGGATCTCCCACGTGGTAACTCTGCCATAGTTAGCCCCTGCCTGACTATTCATCCTCTGAGCTCAGAAACCCCTCCTTCCCTTTGGTTCCCCCCCCCCCTTGTCGACGGTGGCTTCCTGCTGTTGCTACTCCTTAGATGTCCAACCACCTCTCCTTTTAACCACTCTCCCCATACCTTTGTATTAAATTGCCTCTTTCTCCCTGGCATGGGATCTGTTTTCCCAAAGTATGCTGGCTGATATACTTACCCAAATATGCTTGGCTAGAGGTGGTGGTACAAGGAGCAGAATCCACACCTGCTGATGGAAATCTGGTGGTCCTTCTCTAGATCCTGTAAAAAGTGTTGGTGTGTAAAAGAGGGCATCAAGCGAATGGTGGAGACAACGACTATGGAAGGCCGGGGGTGGGGGGGATGTGATTGTAATGGTCTGAGGCAGTCATAGATGGCTGTGTGAAAAGGGTGTCCTTTAAACAATGTCTCAAGGGTGGATATGACAGCAGATGTGCAAGGTGCTGGATGGTCCCAACCCAATTTGGGCCTACATCCTCTTGTTACTACCCCTAGGAACCTTTGTGTTTCTCTCTCTCTCTCTCTCTCTCTCTCTTTTTTTTTTTTTTTTTTTAAGTAGGCTCCACACCCAGTGTGGAGCCCAGTGCAGGACTTGAACTCCTGATGCTGAGATCACGAGTCAGACACTTAGCCAACTAAGTTACTCAGGTGCCCCCCTAGGAACCTTTTCTTAATGCATGAAAATATTTTGAAAGATTTTTGAATTTGAAATTGCAAAGTACCTATTATGAGATTTTTTTTTTTTTATGTTCTTAAACCCTGCTTTACTGTTAGTGATATTTTTATTTTCAGTTGCCTAAGAAGCGAACATAATCTTTGACGTTCCAGAATCCCTAGACATCATAATCCAGTCTTGGGTTAAATAAAGGAAATGAGCTATCCCAAAGTATATATTTTCTGAATAATTGGTCTGTGAGCTATTTCAATTATTTATAACTGTCTTAGAACTTCCTGAGTTAAAGGTCAATGTGGTCTTTACAAGAAAAGCCTACCTGATCCTTCTGCTTCCATGTTCATGTAACAAGCACCTCCTTCCCCAGCTGAGGCATCTCTACTCTCCCATCTTAGCCTTTCATTCTTTGACCTCAATGTCTGTCTATAGGGTCTGGGGTAGGCATTTCATTTAAAGTGGTGACTTCTACTTTACGCAAAAGGAACATTCTATAATGGAACTCAAGTGACCTCTACAAGGTTCATCTCTCAAAAAAAAAAAAAAAGGTATAAATATAGTTTCTGTGTATCTTCCTCCTTGATCTACATTTAGACAGTAATTGATTGATTCTAGCTTTCAAAAGCTTTCTTTCTCTGTTTCAGAACAGTAAAAAGTAACTGGCCTAAAAATCTGACTGAAATGATCAGTTTTACCGCAGCTCACTACACTCACTCAGCTGTTCTGAGTGGCAGTTTGAAAGAGCTGTCTCTTGAAATTGGCATTTTCGGAGTATTCGCCTAAATTACAGTTGGGCCATAAATACAACAGGTTAAACTAAAGCAGTTGAGAAATTTTATAGGTGAAAAATTACAAGGATATGATCTTTCCACTCAGGCATGTAAAGATTTAATCTCCCAGATTAAAAACCCAGAACACAATGATTGTGTCAAGATAACAGCTGGGAGGAGGCTCTGGGACACGGTTCCCAGGGTGTCTTCAGGGGACTGGTCTGTGGCCGACAGAGGCAGGTGTTCCACTGGGGGAGCGCAGAGGAGCCCTTCCACCAGTATCAGGCCAGCTGTGAGCTTATCTGTGGCATCTTGCTTTCAAGGAACGGTTCCTCAGTGTCCGCTGAAGAGAAGGGAGAGGAACCACCCATGTGGGAACCATATTGCCCATTGACAGGGGAGAAAGAAAAACCATGAAAGAGAAAGCAGGCTAGGAAGCCTAGCCATGTGCAAGAGGGATCTCTTCTATTACAGGACTGTAGCATTTTGTATTAAAATATGCATTGCTGTGACTCCTGTCCATTAGCTGGGGGACAGTGCTCTCCTTTCCTGGTGGCCTCGGGGATCATGCCATTCTTCTCTGCACGCCCGTTTTCACCGCCCTCCTCTGCCTCACCCAGACTGTATCGGGGGCTTCTAACCAAGTCTCTCATCACTGCTTCTTTCTAATCCAGCCCTTGTGTTGCAATCACCGTGGGTCCTCTAAGACAGAAATCTGTCCGTTCTACTCCTATGCATAAAATCTCTCCAGCGGCCACATATTACTCTCAAGATCCAGTCCGAGCTCCTCAACCTATTGTTGCAACCGTCCAGGAAATGCCTTCTGCACGTGTCCTTGGCCTAAGCTCCCGATTTCCTGCCCTGTACACCTTATACTCCAGTCACATAACGTACACAGATGACTCTCTTTCTTTGCCTATGACCAGATCCACATTGGAGAAGTCTCATGAAAGCCTCAAAAGGGAAAGAAGTCATTACACACTTCTTACGTGGCAGCTCCAGGCTCCACAGGCACACGGACCCTGACAGGCAGGCAGAGGCTGTATCGCCTTTCATGGCCCAGCTTGTAAGTCTCAGAGCATCACTTCTGCAGCACTCAATTAGCTGGAGTATTCGCAAAGGCCTGCCCAGTTTTAAGGGGAGGGAACATCAATACCACCTCTTGATGGGGGTCAAGGGGGGTGGCATGATTCTGGAAGAGCATCAGAGCCTGGAAGTATGTTAAAGTCGTTTTTGTAAAACAGCTTGCCACAGGGAGGGTGTATAGATTATTGTTCTAAGAAGTTTGACTAAGAAGAGAGGGATAGAAAGATAAGAGAACAAAGCAGGATCAAAATAAATTTTCTTTGGCCTGGACGTGTGACTGCACCACTAGCAGATGGAATAGTCTGGAAGGGGACCGAGGCAGTCTGCTGAAGGGTGTGTGCCCTAAGCACCTTGCTGCCGAGCAAGGGAGCCCAAACCACAGCCTGATACGGCTCCCTGCCTGCTTTTGTAAGCCCATGAATGAAGAATGAAGAAGAGATTTTGGTAATTTAAATGAATAAACAAATAGTATTATAATAAAATTACATTATTAAATAAATAAAATATTAAATAGTATTTAATAAATAGTATTTATTTAATATTTTATTTACTTTTTATTATTATTTATTCATTATTAAAAATATCTTGTGACCTATGAAAACTCCTATTTCAAGCCTCCATAAATAAAATACCATTGAACACAGGCACGCTCACTCATTAGATATTGTCTGTGGGGACTTCCATGCTATTCTGGTGGACTAAGTCTCTATGACAGAGCCCACACAGACTAAAATATTTCTCTTACTCTCTATAAAAGTTTTTGCCAACCCCCGTGTAGTGGGTCTCTCACAGACCCATTTGTGTCTTGATATGCAAGATGGATGTTTCTTAACACAGGAGGGTCCCTTCCACATATGGCATAAGGAAAAAAAAAAAAAAAAAAAACAACTCCAGATTTCCTGACTTCCTTGCTGGCTTTCTGTAGGGATCTGAAAAGAGTGGCTAAATGTTTGCTTTTATTCCTGGTCAATATTGACTTGCACTTTACCATTTATATAGCATTTTAGGTCTATGTTTTTGCATGTTGTGGCTACTTTCTCATTTGTCTCTCTGGTCTTAAATATCACTTCCTCAGAGAGGTCTTCTCTTATGAACCCATTTCAAGCAGGTCTACCCCTGCCTCCTTATTCCTGAATACGGACTGGTCCTGTCAATCACTGCACCTGTCCTTGTTACATTATTTGCCCACCTGTCTGGATCAGCCTCTCTGACACCAGAGTGTGTGCCTCCCGTGGCAGCAGGGCCCTGGCTCATCCCTGATTTCCCGGCGGCGATGTTTATAGTTTATCTGTCTGGCATGCTGCCAGCTTCATGAATATGTTTGTGAACAAAGGCATGCTTCCCATTTTGGCTTTAGCTTCCAAAAGTAGACAGGCACTTTGATTTCCGCATCGTCAGAAGCAAATATCTCTCCATTTCCATTTCATAGAAGACCGTGATTGTGGGGGGAGGGGGTGAGTCTGCATACCCTGTGGTTGGGATTTGTGGAACAGAGAAAAAGTGGGACATTTCCAAAGTCGGCAGGGGCTGAACTGGGGAATGTGGAGGGGTACAAGCCGAGAGTCCGTGGCCCTGGGAAGGGACTGCAGGCAAGGGGATGACTGGGCTGGATCTGCTGGCTCGGGGCTGTTTTCGTCCACAGGGGCCACCGCCTTCCAAGTTTCAAGAGGGCAGGTGGCGAGAAGTCTGGGAGGGGATGAGGTTAGGTTAGATGAGACTCGTGTCAGGGACTCATGTCAGAAACAGAGGGAGTGAGGAGTCTGTCTTCTCTGACCTTGAAATCCTGGTGCCCCATCCCCCCTGTCCTCCCCTACCCCTAAGTGCTGCCTATTCTGTTTCAACCAGTCTCTATCTGTCCCTCCTCACTGCGGACATCTTACCGATGGATCACACTCACATCATTTCTTAGCAAAACCACGGCAAGGGCATCCAGTTCATCTCCTTCAGCGTCTTCTCCCCCGGAAAAAGCTTGTAAAGGGTAAATCTGATCTTGATTAAAACCCTCCAGTGGCTCCCTAATCCTCACCAGAGAAGATCTCAATATCTTAAATATTGACACAAGCCCCTCGGATGTTGTCTACAAGCCACCCATTCAAACTTACTTCCATCACACCTTCCCTCAAGCCAGTCGCATGGAATCCTCCATTGCTGAGGCAAAATGGCGACTTCCTTCACCTTTGCCTAGAATGCCTCCTATTTCTACATGGAAGTCCTCCTACTTGAAGATTCATCTCAAATATGAACCCCTCTGTGAAACCTTCCCCAGGGAGAGTTCTAGATTCTGTGCACCCTGTCCCCTCTCTGCCCTTGCTTGGCTCTGTAGCTCTCCGGGCATGTGTGCCATTCCTCCCTTTACCCCTCATCCCTATCCCTCGTTCTTTCTCTCAAGGGAACACAATGTAGGACATTAGTTTTCCTGTGTAAACTCTATCTTTGTCCTCATACTCGGTTATGTTGTGTGATGTTTCGGCAGCAAGAATCTCTTATCTGTTCTGAATCCTCAACCCTAAGATTATCTCCTGGAACACAATGGACTGTAATCAAGTTTTTGTCAAAGAGGAAGAAGAGAACCAGAGGAAGGGAATAAAGAGGAGAGGAAAGGAAGAAAAGCAGGAAATCAGTGTCTGTGGAAATAAGTGAGCGTGGACCACATAGCGGTCCACGTGGTGACCATGGCAATGGCCTTCATGGCTGCAGGGCCTGTGCTCAGTGGCAATACCACTGAGTCAGGAGAATTGATGCTGGAAATGATGGGGCCCAAAGAGGCCATTTCAGTGGATTGCAGAGGTGATGGAAGAAGATTTTCATTAAAGCATCGTAGTCTAAAATCAGATCACTTAGTGTCCCCCTTGATAGCTCTGAAACCTCGGGAAAACTGGGTGCTCACTGAGCGCTCTTCTGCCTCACCTGCCAACAGGGGTAATACCTTAATTCTTAAAACTTAAAGTATCACCTTAAATGCATTTATTTTATTTTTTATTTTTTTAAGATTTTATAAGAGAAAGCAAGAGACAGAGCACAAGCAGGGGGGAGAGGGAGAGGGAGAAGCAGACTCCCTGCTGAGCAGGGGGCCTGATGCAGGGCTCGATTGCAGGACTTCAGGATCATGACCTAAGCCGAAGGCAGATGCTTAACTGACTGAGCCGCCCAGGTGCCCCCACCTTAAATAAATTTAAATGAAACAAAACTTTTGTAAATTCTTTAGATAGGTGTTTGGTCCACAGACAATAATCAAAAGTTAGATCACATAAACCCCACGAACAATGCTAAGATAACACACCGGGTCATTAGCTCAGAGGTCCGTTACCGTGCCCTTTATGCATAACTGAGGAAATAGGCCCAGATAACGATTATCAGCCCTGTCATGGGAACGAGCCCTTCTTAATCAAGTCCAGTGTCTTCTCACAGAAGTCACGGCAGTGAAGAGTGATAGAAAAGTCCGTTTAAGGAAAGGAAAGGATTAGTAATTGTTAGAGATAGAAGCGTGTGCCAAAAGCTATTGCATTTGCTCCTAGCATCCCCCCAGAGAAGGCAATGTTATTCTAGATTGGAAAATGAGGAAATCAAGGAAGTGGCCACTTTATGAAGACAGAGGGGCAAAAAAACATTCAGCAGTAACTCCATAAAGCCCTTTCCAGACAAGCAGGCCCGTGAAGATAGCCGGTGGCTGCTACAGACGGCCGTATGCTGGTAACAAAATGACCAGTAATGCCTTGAGTCATGAGAAAACAGCCTCCCAGTTAAGACAAACATTCTAAGTCACTGCTGTAATAATAAAAAGGGAGAGTGGACTGCGAAATACAAGCTGTTTCAAAAAAAGAACGTAAATTGATACTTGGGCTAGTTGCAAAGTCCTGGTTTGTATGTTACCAGCACTGGCCTGATGGTTGCTTTGAAATGCACAAGGGAGAGAACAAAGTGTAACTGCTTCCAGAGATGTTCTTTCCTCTTTCTTTTTTTGTGTCTCAAAAACAAAAACAAAACAACAAAAACATTAAAAAAATGTCTTTAGGAAAACTCACCAGTTGACTTACAGTTATCATTTTTTTAAAACTTCGTAGGTACATACTTTCTGATATTACTCAAAATTACACTGCCTCCACATGTATGAACACAAAGCATGAATCAACTGTCACTCTCCTTCTTTAAGATAGTCAGTGGTTTCTGGATTCCTCAGGCAAGTATTCTGAAACTTAGGCACGTGGAGGATGGCCAAAATACAGATTTAGGATGGCTTATGCTAGAGCAATGTATATGGAGTTATTTTGGAGATGATTAATTAGATCAAAATATGTTTACTTGATTAACAATTCCTGAGAGAGGGTGGGGGTGGGGGAGAGGAAAGTCATTTCAGCAATTCTGGGATCTTTTTTCTCAACCTCAGACAACACTTTTTTTTTTTTTTTAAGTTTCTGTTTTTCCGGACACTTCAGTTAATAATTGGTTCACATAAATCACTTTGCAAGATGTTAAGAGCTAAGGTTACTTGGAGGGAAGGCAGTGGGCAGCTATAAATAAGGCAGCTCTGAGGGTATGGAGAACTGCCACATGCTGGCAAGGGCTTTGAAGCCTGAAGTTTTTTCAGGTCTCTTGCAGGCTGTGTGAGGTTCGGGTTCATGTGACCTGGGTAGAGCAGCCATGTCCTACCCTCATGGTACTGACAGAAGCTCTGGAGACAAGAGGGGGGACTACATGAGGAAAATCATGTGGCAGCCAGTGCCTCCAGGACAGAGGCCACGGGGGCCAGCACCGGGGCTGTGAGGGCTGGCCCTGGCCGCCAGGGTCTCTGGAGAGATGAAGAATGGGAAGAACCAGCGGACAAGGAGGAGCCTGGAGAGCGTGCACAGAGGATGAAGGGAACGGAATTCCGTCCCGTGCAAGGAGACTGAGGCCACGTGGTTAGAGAAAGCCTGTGAGTGGGGCCCTGGAGTCTGTCTTGACAGCTGACTATACGGCGCACCCCTTGGTCACAGGGCTGAGGATGGGTTTATTGTTTCCTCTGGTTTCGGTTCCCATTTTTCATATCTTTGAGTCCGTCAAAAAGACCAAAGCAATCTCCACATTATTTTGGAAGTAGCCCTTTTCCCCTTCCCTTGTCACTGATAATCTACTCCTATGGATAATTATGAAGCATTATTGGAATGATGTTTGGCTTATAGATCAATATTGAAGCCTCTGCTTTCAAATAGAAGCTTTTTACCCTGAGGCAGTGGGATTTATGTGAAAAACAGTGGTAGTTAGAATGGGGGGTTCAAACCCTGGTCCTGCCACTTTCAGGACGAGGCGCTGGGTTTGGTGTCAGGCAAGCTGTCTGAGCCTCTTCGCCTCAATTTCTTCTTCTCACAGAATCTTGACGATCAGAACAGCTGGTGCATCTAATGGGTTCGGTACAGTTCTGGATCAAAGAGGTTACTCCATCGAAATTAGTTTCTTTACATTCAAAATCTCTCTACTTGGCTTTTCCCTGATGCTTAACAAGCATTAATGTCAGGTTAATTTTTTAAAACTATTCACTGAGTTGCTTCAGTTGAATTCCCTCCCGAAGTTCTAAGGAAATCACCACCGTTAAACCTTTGACCCACAGATGGCGTGTCAGGATGTTGTGCCCTGATGACATGGGTCTCCACGGCGCCCCGGAGACGGTCGGGGGCTCCGAGGGAATTCGAGGAGGGAAGGTTTCCTGATCCTGTCTGCAGTTCTAGAGCTTGATGAACTGAAAAAAGGAGAACAAATTGAAGTTGTATTGATTTCCTTCAAAATACACTTAAAGAAACAATGATTTCATGAGCAACTTTTTTATTTATGGCTAGGCACAGGCCTCAGCCGCAGAAGGCGGACACTGTCACGGAGAAGCTACTCCGCGAACACCTACACGCGTAGCAGTGACGATTCACGCCAGGAGCGAAGTATCGGGACTCCGGCCGCCCAGGGAGTTCCCGCCTAGTAAGGGCTATTAATAAATAGATGAGACTCTTGATACATTCTGAGCTTGAAAGTTGCAGAAGCCATCAGCGACTGCCTCACATGTACACCGTGATGTCCTCTTCCCCCCTGGATGCCCTCTCCCCCCCGGGATGCCCTCTTCCCCCTGGATGTGAAATTTCCAGTTGGGAAGGAAGACCGTCCAATATCATCTACATCCTCTTCTCCCCTGTGAAGCGGCCTCGTCGTCGGCACAGTGACAAGATCTCACTACCATTCCAGGCAGCCCATTCCAACCGCAAACATTTCCAACCATTGGACCAGTTCTTCGTATGCCTGGTGCCCTGTGCTCTCCACCTACTGGTCCCAGTTGGACTCCTACAATAACAAAGATGAGAAGAGCCCCCAGCAGTCAGGTGTTAGTGAATGTCAACCACTAGTTCCCCAGCATCTTACAGGTGTGCGTCTATGCACGCTTGTATTTAAACATGCGTCCTATTGCTATAAGGAAAGTGTAGCACAAATTAATAAAGAATATTTTTACTTGCAAATTCCATACAACCAAGTGATTCTCACTGAATATTTTCAATGATTTTACTGAACTCTTCCTTATAGCTAACCTGTGGTTGCAACTGACCGATGTTGGGTTGTTGTTGTTTTGGTTATTTTTTAAGTATAATTAACATACAATCTTACATTAGTTCTAGGTGTACAACACTGATTCTAGCATCACTCCATGCTCACTGCAGTAAGTGTGTTCACTTTCACCGTACAGCCTTATTACAGTGTTATTGACTCTATTACCTACACTGTGCTTTTCATCTTTGTAACTTGTAACTGGAAGCTTGTACGCCCTATTGGCCTTCACTTATTTTTCCCATCCCTCCTTCCATCTTCTATCGGGTACCCCCCAGTTTGTTCTCTGTATTTAAGAGTCTGGGTCTGTTTGTTTGTGGGGGTTTTTTGTTTCGTTTTTTAGATTCCACATATAAGTGAAATCATATGGTATTTGTCTTTCTCTGTCTGACTTCCCTTTCCATAATACCTTCTACATCCATTCATGTTGTTGCAAATGGCAAGGTTCCATTCTTTTTTGTGGCTGAGGAATATTCCATTATAGATAGCTAGATAACTAGATAGATAATCTCACATCTTCTTTATCCATTCATCCATCCATAGACACTTGGGTTGCTTTCATATCTTGGCTCTTGTAAGTAATGATGCAATAAACATAAATGTGTGTATATTTTTTCAAATTAGTGTTTTCGTTTTTTTGGGGAAATACCCAGTAGTAGAATTATTGAATCATATGTTGCTACTATTTTTATTTGTTTGTGGAAGATCCATAATGTGTTCCACAGTGGTTGCACCAGTTTGCATTCCCAGCAATAATGTAGGAGGGCTCTCTTTTCTCTATCTCCTCACCAACACTTGTTATTTCTTGTCTTTTTGATACCAGCTACTGCCACTAGCCTGAGGCATTATCTCAGTGTTATTTTGGTTTGCGTTTCCCTGATGATGAGTGAGGTTGAGCATCTTTCCATGTGTCTGTTGGCCATCTGGGTGTCTTTTTGGGAAAATGTGTATTCAGGTCCTCTGCCTATTTTGTAAATCAGATTGAATTTTTGGTGTTGAGTCATGTAAGTTTTTAATATATTTTGTATATTAATCCCGTATCAGTTATGTTAAAATTTACATATTCTTAGCAGTTACATTATTTACAAATATCTTCTCCTATTCACTGGGTTGTCTTTCTGTTTTGTTGATGGTTTCCTTTGCTGTGAAAATTTTTTTTATTTAGATGTAGTCACAATTACTTATTTTTGTTTTCATTTCCCTTGCCTGAGGAAACATATCCATGAATATGTTGCTAGGGCTGACGTCCAAGAGATTACAGCTTATGTTTTCTTTCAGGAATTTTATGGTTTCAGGTCTCAGATTTAGGTCTTTAATCCATTTTGAGTTTATTTTTGTGTATGGTGTAGGAAAGTGGTTTATTGAAAAGACTGGTCTTTTCCACATTGTATATTCTTGCCTCCTTTTGTCAAAGACTAATTGGCCATGTAAGTCTGGGTATATTTCTGGTCTCTTTAGCCTACTCAATTAATCTACATGTCTATACTTGGGCCCGTACCATACTGTTTTGATTACTATAGCTTTGTAGTATATCATGAAATCTGGGATTGTGATATTCCAGCTTTGTTGTTCTTTCTCAAGATTGTTTTGACTCTCTTGTGATTCCTCTCAAATTTTAGGATTATTTGTTCTAGTTCTATGAAGACACTATTGGTATTTTCATAGTGATTGGTTGACTCTGTAGATTTCTTTGGGGTAGTATGGACTTCTTAATGATATTAATTCTTCCAATCCATGAGTAGGGAGTATCTTTCCACTTGTTTGTATCTTCTTCAATTTCTTTCATCAATGGTTTTTATAGTCCTCAGAGTACAGGTCTTTCACCTCCTTGGTTAAATTTATTCTTAGGTTTATCTATGGTGCAATTGTAAATGGAATTGTTTTCTTAATTTCTCTTTCTTCTACTTCATTATTTATAGAAATGCAACAGATTTCTGTATATTCTGTATCTTGCAACTTTACTGAGTGTTATCCATTCTAATAGATTTTTTGGTGGAGTCTTTAGAGTTTTCTATATAGAGAATGTGCAAATAGTGACAGTTTTACATTTTACCAATTTGGATGCCTTTTATTTCTTTTTCTTGTCTGATTGCTGGAGCTAAGACTTCCAATACTATGTTGAAATAAAGTGATGATAGTAAACATCCTTGTCTTATTCCCGATCTTAGAGGAAACACTTTCAGTTTTTCACCATTGACTATGATGTTAGCTGTGGGCTTCTCATATGTGGCCTTTATTATGTTGATGTATGTTCCCTTTGAAACCTACTTTGTTGAGAGTTTTTATCAAGAATGGATATTGTATTTTGTCAAATACTACTTCTGCATCTGTTGAGATCATATGGTTTTTATCCTTTCACTCATTAATCCCATTGATTGGAGGATATTAAATAATCTTTACATCCTGGAATAAATTCCACTTGATTGTGGTGAATGACTTTTTAAATGTATTTTAAAATTCAGTTGCTAATGTTTTGTATGTTTATCAGGGATATTGATGTATTTTTTATATATCTATATATATATTGGTATTTTCTCTCTGATTTTGTTATCAGGGTAATACTGATCTTGTAGAATAAATTTGGAAGCTTTTCTTACTCTTCGATTTTTTTTTTTAATAGTTTGAGAATGGGTATTAACTCTTCTTTAAGTGTTTGGGAGAATTCACGTGTTTGTTCTTCTTTTGCTAGTTCCCTTAGGTGTAGGGTTAGGTTTTTTGAGATTTTTCCCGTTTCTTGAGGTAGGCGTGTATTGCTATGAACTTCCCTCTTGGAACTGCTTTTGCCGTATCTCAATATTTTGGACCATTGTGTTTCCATTTATCTCCGTGTATTTTTTTATTTCCTCTTTGATTTCTTGGTTGACCCATTTGTTTAGTAGCATGTCGTTTAGCTTCCACATATTTGTGTCCTTTGCAGATTTTTTTCTTGTAATCGATTCCTAGTTTAATATTGTTGTTGTTGGAAAAGATGCTTGATAGGATTTCAGTCTTCTCAAATTTACTGTGACTGTTTTGTAACCTAGCATGGGTCTAGCCTGGAAAATATTCCATGTGTACTTGAAAAGAATATATAATCTGCTGGGTTTGGTAGAATGTTCTTTATACATCTGTTAGGTCCATCTAGTCTAATGTGTCATTCAAAGCTGGTGTTTCCTTGATTTTCAGGCTGGATGATCTATCCACTGATGGACATGGGGTGTTAAAGTCCCCTACTATTATTGCTTTACTCTTGATTTCTCCCTTTATGTCTGTTAATATATGCTCTCTATATTTAGGTGCTCCTATGTTGGGTGCATAGATATTTACAGGTGGATTGATCCCTTTATTATTGGATTGATCCCTTTATTATTATGTAGTACCCTCCTTTGTCTTGTGCTACGGTCTTTGTTTTAACGTCCATTTTGTTTGGTAGACGTATTGCTACTTTTTTCCCCACATCTATTTGCATGCTATGTGTTTTTCCATCCCTTTACTTTCACTCTGTATGTGTCCTTAGATCTGAAGTGAGTCTCTTGCAGGCAGCATATAGATGGGTCTTTTTTTTTTATCCATTCAGTCACCTTATGTTTTTTGATTGGAGCATTTAATCCATTTATATTTAAAGCAATTATTGACAGGTATGTATGTATTGCCTCATTAATTTTCTGGTTGTTCTTGTAGTTCCTTCTCTATGTTCTTCCTTTGTGGTTTGATGGTGTCTAGCATTATGCTCAAATTCTTATTGTATCTTGTGTACTTATGATAGGTTTTTGTTTTGTGGTTACCAGTGTGTTCATATACAACAGCTTATGTGTATAGTAGTCTATGTGGATGGTTGCATAAGTCCAACACATTGTATAAGTACTAAAATGTTACCCCCTTGATGTTTTATGTATCTGATGTTATAGTTTACATCTTTTTATTTTGTGTGTCCCCTTGACTAATTTTTGTAGATGTAATTGATTTTACTACTTATGTGTTTTAGCCTCCAAGTGATGAGTCTACTACTACTACATGCTGATTTTTACCTCTGAAATGTTTTCCTTCCATAATTTTCTTTTAGTTTGTCCTTTTCTTTACAAAGAATTCCCTTTAAAATTTCTTATAAATTTGATTTAGTAGTAATGAACTCCTAACTTTTGTTTGTCTGGGAACCTCTTTATCCCTTTCTCAATTCTCAGTGATAAGCTTGCTGGGTAAGTATTCTTAGTTGTAGGTTTTTTCCTTTCAGCACAGTCAATATATCATGCTGCCTACTCTGTCTTGCAAAGTTTCTGTTAAAAAAATCAGCTGATAGCTTTTTCCCTTGTATGTAACTGTTTTTTCTCTTGCTGCTTTAAAAATTGTTACTTTTGCCATTGTTATTATTGTGTGTCTTAGTATGGACCTCCATGGGTTAATCTTGTTAGTGACTCTCTCTGTTTCCTGGACATGGATGTCTGTTTTCTTCCACAGATTGGGGAAGTTTTCAGATATTATTTCTTCAAATAGGTTTTCTACCCCCTCTCTCTCTTCTCCTTCTGGGATCCCGATAATACAATTGTTATTATACTGGATGTTGCCGTTTAGTTCCCTTAACCTATTCTCATTCCTGTTGTTCCTTTTCCTTTTTGGTGTTCAGCTTGGTTGCTTCCCATTATGCTGTCTTCCAGATTGCTGATCCATTCTTTTGTATGGTCTAATCTGTCATTAATTCCCTCTAGTGTATTTTTAAAATTGCAGTTACTGAATTCTTCATCTCTGTTTTGTTTTGTTTTTATATCTCTTTGTTCAAGTTCTCATGGAGTTCATCCACTCTTTTCTCAAGTCCAGTGGGTACCTTTATCACCATTGCTTTGAATTTTTCATCAGATTTAGTACTTATCTCAGTTTCATTTAGCTTTATTATTTTGTCTTGTCCTTCATTTAAGACCAATTCCTCGGTCTCCTCATTCTGTCTAACTCTCTGTGTTTGTTTCTCTGTCAGGTCTGCTCTGTCTCCTAGTCTTGAAAGTAGTGGCCTTGTGTAGAAGAGCTCCTGTGGTGCTCTATAGCACGATCCCTCCTGGTCACCAGAATCAGGCACTCCAGGTGTCTGTATGGGCTGCATGTGCCCTAGTGTCATGGCTGAGCTGCGTTTGCCTTGAGCCCAGCCAGTTGCTGTGACTTGTTTTACCTGCTATGGATGTGCTGGGCAGGATTGGTCCCCATACTGTTGAGAGGCCTGAGGCCGCCACAGTCTCATTGGTGGGCAGGGCTGGTAGTCAGGCTGGCTGGCTGCAAGGAGCCTCTCTGCCGTAACGGCAGGCACACTGATGGTCAGGGGTCGCTCCCTGAGCAGCCAGCTAAACTGGATGCTGGTGTGCAGGCTGATTTCCCCCACTCCCCAGAGTAAGAGTCATTTTGGAGAGGTGCCAGTCCCTGCCAGGGCTGCCTGCAGAGCTGTTGGTGGAAAAGGAGTCACTTTCAAGGGACTCTGATTAAGTGGGCAGGTCTATAGGGAGACACCAGTGCAGGGCATGCAGTGCCAGTGAGGTAGCTGGATAGTGTTAGCACTGCCTCCTACAAGTGTTCAGCTATCTAGGCTGGGGGCAGGCGGGTGGGGAAGAGAAATGGCACCTGCCAGCACTTTTGTTCCCAGAGAAATCTGCTGAAGATCCCTGCCCCTCCAGCACATGTTCTGAGATTAGTAAATAAATCTCCTTCCTGTATACTGCGGTATACCGCAGGCACTTTTCAAGCTGCTGCTTCTGTGCTTTGTCTCAGGCTGAGTTATTTATTGTGCTGGCTCTTTAAGAGTGGGGACTCAGTTTCCAATGGCCCTCAGGACCTCCCAGAGTTAAGCCCTGCTGATTTAAAAAAGCTCCTGACATGAAGCCTTCCTAGTTTTCAAAGCCAGATGTAATGGGGAGTCATCTTCCATCTTCCCGGTGCAGCCCCAGTACCGGGAGTGCCTGGTGTGGGGTTTAATCCTCTATTCTTTTTTTAAAATTTTTTTTATAATAATATTTTTTATTATGTTAGTCACCATACAGTACATCCCTAGTTTTTGATGTAAAGTTGCATGATTCATTAGTTGCGTATAACACCCAGTGCACCGTGCAATATGTGCCCTCCTTATACCCATCACCAGCCTATCCCACTCCCCCCCCCCCGAAGCCCTCAGTTTGTTTCCCAGAGTCCATAGTCTCTCATGGTAATCCTCTATTCTTGTGCTGTCCCTCCTGTTTGTGGTGAGTCTCACTGGAGGTTTGGTTCCTAACCATGACTCTCCCCTCCTACGCTTTCCGATGTGGCTGCCTCTCTACTATTAACGTGGAAGCCCATTCTGCCAGGCTTCAGGTCATTTTCAGAGTTAGTTACATCTGTGCAGCTGTTGTCTCCGTGACTCCATGGGACGAGGCGAGCTCAGGATCCTCCTGCACCATCTTCTCTGAATTTGTCGGTTGATATTTTTTATTTCTGGTACTGAGATAAAAGTATAACAACAACCACAAAGACATGTTGGAACTTCTCATCTGTTAATGAGGTTGGGTAACTTCTAAACTGGATAGTAGTTTTCAAATATTAGAGGACTATTTTCTCATTTTTTGAGCTACTCACACGTGATACCCATGAGATGACACCCTTTTTACTTTAATCTGTTTTATATCACTCTCATAAGTCCATTCAACCAACAACATGATAAACCAAGGCTTGATTTGTAGCATTTGCTGATTTCCATTGTGTCAATGCTCCTCCTGGTAGATCTCAAGCCACCAACGTGACCTCACTGAACAGGAAGCAGGGGAATAATGACAGTAGCACAGCATTGGACAATATTTCTATCCTATAGATACACAATAATATAAATAGTCTCAAGACTATTTAAATCAAATGAAGTAAAATAATAAATGAGTTTTGAGTATTTTTTAATGTTATGTTCATTTAATGTAAATTAAATGTTTGTTTAATGTAAATTCAAAGTTTTTCTAGTTTGTCAATGATGGCTATGTATAAAACCAGCTCACAAAATTTCTGAGAATAAAACCATCAGCTATGAGAAACAAACTGAGGGGAGGGGGGTGGGGGAATGGGATAGGCTGGTGATGGGTAGTAAGGAGGGCACGTATTGCATGATGCACTGGGTGTTATACGCAACTAATGAATCATCGAACTTTACATCGGAAACCAGGGATGTACTGTATGGTGACTAACATAATATAATAAAAAAACATTAAAAAAAACACAACCCATCAGCTCTCACAGTCCACGCCAGCACACCCTCACTTATATAGACCCTTAGACTCAAACTGTTAATTTTACAGATGAGGAAGGAACTGAGGCCCTGGGCAGAAATGAAAATGGTCCAAAATTCAGTAATTTAACTGCTTTGGGTTTAGGCAGCAGAACCATGGATTTGATTCTCATTGTTGATACTCACAGACTGAGGATTCCTAACGAGGTTATTTGACTCCCCAAGCCTCAGCTCTGCCTTTTGTGTTTTATAGAAATAATAATTCCTAAATAATAAAGTTAGAATAAAAGATATCTCAAGGCCTATACTGAGCACAGTAGCTGATACTTGGAAACTGCTCCATAAATAGTTGTTATTAAAAAGTTCATGTGAGCAATAAAGGTAACTCTAATTTCAGTTCCACATGACAGCCTTCCAGATCTCTGTAGACAGTCTAACATTCCACTAAATATAATCATTACTTCACTGTATGACCCAGGCTCTTCCAAAAACTCAATACTCAACTTAGCACTTGGCGCTGGTAACACAATAGTAACACAACTGTTTGTCTGTCTGCCTGTCTGTTATTAGAGTAGTTCTCTTCTTTGACCATCTGTACTTCAAAGTGTCCTGAATTAGGACTTGTGTTTTGGGTTTGTTTTTGCTGAACTGTCCACAACCAGCAATTAGATTCAAGTCTGCATGTTGCATTTCCAGAATGGCATTGGCAAACCAGAATGTGCCAAAGGGAGGTTTTTTGATAAGGGATCTGGAAGCTGTTACAGTTTCAGAGAGTTGAAGGTGGTGGCCTTATGTGTCCTGGAGAAGACAAGACTAGAGAAGAATATGAGATGGAAAATCATACAAGGCATAGTTTACCTGACCCAGCTCGTAATCACAACTGAGATCGTTCATGTTCTCCCGGGCTTCAGTGAAAACAGAGTGGGAATATTGAATGACCACGTACATGAATGATGTATAACAGCACATAATTAAGCTCTGTTTAAGTAAAATTGTTGGGCTTACTAGAGTCTCTTTGAGCCTGAATTCCCTCGCTGGTGATAATGGGATGATGGTAATCTCCATAATGGGCTGTTGTTGTGAGATTACAGTCATATAACAGAAGTGGCGTATGACAGGCACTGGAAGATGGTCGCTATCCTTATTATTATTCCTCAGCTTGCTACCTCAAAGAGCTGATTTCCATTGTGTCAATGCTCCTGCCAGGGGAAACTGGGTAAGAGATGGACTATATGTTCCAGAGCAGTTTCTGTGTGGCAGAGAAAGTCTCAGGTTTGGAGCTCAGGCTTTATGAAAGCAGTTTTTGGAGGGAGAGGAAAGAGTCATAGAAAAGTTTTGGGGACAGTGATGTGATGTAATAGCCCAATGTCTCACCTGTGATCCCTACACCTCTAACTCCCAGGTGATTTTCAATAAAACTATAAAAATACTATGGGATAGATGGCTTTGAAAGCTGGTGAGCAGCAGAGTATATACCCAGATCTGTACGTGGGTCTGAGCGTATCTGGGAGCAGAGACAGGGAACCATATGGCAAAAATGGCTAGTTCCCTCCTCATATCTATCCCTTGACCATGCATTCATTTAAAGGGCTACTTTTGATCATCTCTAGTAGGTAGGTAAGGCCATGTGATTACATTCTAGCCACAGAGATAAAGGCAGAATTATTTTCTAGAATGTCTGTCAAGGATCCTTTAAAAAGTCAATATGGGGGTGCCTGGATGGCTGAGTCGGTACAGCATGCCACTCTTGATCTTGGGGTTGTAAGTTCGAGTCCCACATTGGGTGTAGAGATTACTTAAAAATGAAATCAATCAATGAATGCATGTATGCTGATATGCTTTTTGTTCTTCACATTTTAAAAATCTTCCTCCTGGCTTACCACTGGGATCTGATGGCTAGAGTTTCAGTAGCAGTTGTCTGGGAGTAGGAAATGACTTTGGGAATGGAAGCAATGAGGTAGATCTGAATGATAGAAGGAATCTAGTTTCTTGCTTACCAGATAGCCACCAACCTTCATGGGGCCATTTGCCTTCATATTTCCTTTCACATGAGAGAGAAATACACTTGAGCTGTAACTTTCAGTCCTTATGACAGTGTCAGACATGTTCAAAGTCAAGGAGAGGGCTCTACATTTATCCTGATCATTGAATCCTAGGGCACTAAGCCAAAACCACTAATATCTCTATGGGCAGAGAGACCCCCAGTGACATCTGGGTTCATTACTAATAATTAACAGTAGGAAAGTGGACAGCTAAGCCCATGAATAATAAACTAGTTTCTCCTCAAGTGTCTATATTAAAAATAAGAGGAGAAAAACTGCTGACTCATGCCTTTTGGCAACTTCCAAGTTATTAGGAATTTCCTGAATCAGAGATTTTACCATTCGGCCCCCTTTTTGATTAACAAACATTTATGTACCATTTACGATGTGTCAAGTCCTGTTCTAGGTACTTTAAACACACTGATGCACAGAATTGGCATAACAACACTTTGGTACAATTATTGACACATTTTTCGAGTCAAGACACTGAGGCAGAGATGGGTTAAATCAGTTGTCTGAAGTCAAAAATAGTAAGTCAAAGCTCAGACCTGGACAATCTGGCTCTAGTGTCTGTGTCCTTATCAGTACTCTGTTGTCAACTAAGAGAAGGGCATCTGGTCACAAAGTTGGCTTAGAAGCCCCTTGCCATCTTAGTTCCACCTCCTAATGGATTCCTGTCCCACTTTTCCCTTGGATTTTATTTATTTATTTTTATTATGTTAGTCAGCATACAGTACTTTATTAGTTTTTGATGTAGTGTTCCATGATTCATTGTTTGTGCATGACACCCAGTGCTCTAGGCAACTCTTAATACCTAGCCTAAAGAGCCCCCACTGAGGAACGACCATGGTGTGCAAGTGCTTCGACATAACAGGCCCTTTTGCATCTTGGGCGGTAATAGTATCTTCTCTAGTTAAGCAGCCTCAGTACCAGTACCTCAATAGCAGTTTTGAAATTGGAGTCTAAGTCTCAAATCCCACATTTTCCTTACATGACTGCGTACTACTTCTCCAGCACCAACCTTAAAAGCGAAACCATTTATGCAACAATCCCATCCCTGTTTCTTTATTATGAAAATACGAAAACATATGAAGTCATAAAGAAAAATGGAATGTAAATCTTCTGAAACTATAACTCAGCAAATTTAAAAGGTAAATCATAGATACGGAGAACAGATTCATGACTAACAGGGGCGGAGAGGGTCAGGGAACAGGAGAAAGGAATAAAGGCAGTCAAAAGGGATAAATTTCCAGTTATAAGATTAATAAGTCCTGGCGATGTAATAGCCAGCATGGTGGCTATAGTTAGCAACTTTCAAATATACAATGCAGTATTACTAACAGAGTAAATCTTAAAAGTTCTCACCACATGATGGGGCGCCTGGGTGGCTCAGTCGGTAAGCATCCAACTCTTGATTTCAGCTCAGGTCATGATCTCAGCGTTGTGAGATCAAACCCCATGTAGGGCTCCATGCTGAGCTGGAGCCTACTTGAGATTCTCTCTCTCTCTGCCCCCCTACCCCCAGCCTCTGCTGGAGCGCTCTCTCTGGAGGGGAAAAAAAAAAAGGTTCTCACCACAAGAAAAAATTTGTAACTAAGAAAATGGATGTTAACTTTCTCTGGTCATCATTTCACAATCTATACAGAAGTCATTTACATTGTATACTTGAATACATGGTTATAGTCAATTATACCTCACGAAAACTGGCCTAGGGCAGGTAAATCACAAACGATGGCAGCCCTCCCTGATTACAATGTGCTTTCTCCCTTTTAGAGGTGTAGTTCCTATCAGCCCATCTGCCAGGGGGCGTGCTTCTGGGTACACTGGGTCACAATGACTATTTCGATCTTTCTCACCTACCCAAATCTCACTACAAATGATAAAACTGAGGCCCTCAGAGGAGAATGACTTTACCAAGTTCAGCTGATCCTCATATCCAGGTTTGGGAGCCCCACGTCAACACTCCCCTCACTGTATCCTGCTGCCTTTATAAAAACAAAATACTCATTTCCCACAAGTATCTATTTTTGTCTATTTTCCTAAGCCATGGAGTCCTAGGAATCGAATTCATTTGAAAACTATGGAAGAAAAGTGTAAATTTAACTTAGTCTATTTTTAATGCATTCAGAGATTACAAATTATCTTCTTAGAGTAAACTGGAAAGTATTCCAACCTTATTTAGCACCAGAGGAACAAACACATAGGCCACTGCTGAACCCCTCATCTCCCTACTTTTCTAACACTGAGGGATGAGTTGGTACTGCCTAGTAGAGAGCACCCCCCCCCGCCCCCCGCCAATCATTATCCAAGTCCACTCCAAAAAGAAATCCGCCCTCAAGAATGGGGCCTGGTAAAAAGTGCTTAGAAACAGTCTGGGCTGAAGCAAGGCCCTTCTGATTCCATTTATCAGTGATGGTGGCATCTTTTGAAGTGGCTTCCTTCAGCCTTGGCAGGAGCTCAGAACCACCAGTGTAGGAGAAACTGCCACCCACAGCCTCCAGGAGGCTCCTCAAGGAGGGGACACCCCACAGCTGGGACTGGGCCTTGCTGAGAGCAGGCTGCACCAGGGAAGAAGAGGAGGAAAACCTGCTGACTCGTGCCTTTGGCCACTTCCAAATTATTAGGCATTTCCTGAACCAGGGATTATATGCATAACTTTTCCTTCTAGGATAAGAGAAGTCATGGGCCATTTTCTAAGAGCGAAGAAAGAATTCACTACTAAGAATTCACTACCATGACTGTTTTAGACATGTTTTATCTACCAACTGTACAGATTGCATGAGCCCTACAGACCCACTTTCCACCCTTCCCTATGTTGCCGTGTTTCCTAGGAGGCTGACTTCCTATTAACTGTATCAGTGGGCTCTCTTGCCATCAAGCTGCCAGTTGGCTTTGGCTGGTTGGAGGCACTAGAAAAGAGAGAAAGGGCTAGAAAGGAGCAAGGTCAAGCTATGTATTACTGCAGTCTTCTCTCTGCCAGGTCCCCTTGGGTTGGTTGAGTCCCTTTTTTAGTGGTCAAGTCCTACTAAGCAGTTTTCTCCATAGTCACCCTCTCCTCTGTCATTTGCTGAAATCTTAGCAAGCTTGTTTGTTAGAGTGGCATTGGGTGGGCACCTGATCTAAGCTAGGCCTTGGACTTTGAATCTTAAGTGATACACAGATGGAGAAAGAGTTAGAACTGATGATGCCTGTGTTGGAGCCTTGAACAACAAAGTTCAGTCACTCCTAATAGATCCCTAGAGCTACACTGGTCCTATTCTTTTTCAGGTCCTGGTTTCTTCAGGTGTTTCCTTAAATGCTGTGATCCACCCACATTCAACGGAAAAGGCAGCTATAATTGAAGAAATAACTTGTTCGAGGTAACAGAGCTAGTAAGTAGAAAATTTGGGATTCAAATTCAGATTCATTCCCAATACACTACACTGCTTAGGAGTTCATTACCTGTACAAAGAGAGTTGAACTCGCTGTTAAAAGCTGAGTAAGCTCATTGGAGACATCTGCCTGGAGCCTGGAAATAGGGGAAAATACAAAATAAATAGCGATTTAGAAAATTGCTATGACCAATAGAATTCTTTTTTTATACAGAAGAGAAACCGATCATCTATGTATAAAAACCATGGTCATTTGCAACAGACTTTTCATTCTCATTACTAATTCTCTTCTTACATTTTTCACTGTTTGCTCTGTTCTGAGAGTAACCAGAGAAGGAAGCAAATATTTATACCTTATTGCCAGTGGGGAGTTGTAGTATATGGTATCTGCTATAGAATGAATATTTGTGTCCCCCCAAAATCCATCTTGAAAAACTAACGACCAAGGTGATAGTATGAGGAGGTGAGACTTTGAGAGCTGGTGATCATGAGGGCAGAGCTCTCATGAATAATATTTGTGCCTTTTAAAAGAGACCCTGGAGAGTTCCTTGCCCCTTCTTCCATGTGAGGACCCAGGGAGAGAGCACCTTCTAGGAAAAGGTAGGTCCTCACCAGACACCAAATCTCCTGGCACCTGGATCCTGGCATTCCCGGCCTCCAGAACTTTGAGAAACGTCTATTCTTTGTAAAGTTATACAGGTAATGGTGTTTGATTGTAGCAGCATGAACAGACTAAGCCATTTTCATTTTTAAAATTATCCTGTGCAGAAACTATTTTTGTCCCATTCGTCAGATGAGGAAATAAAAGACAACATAGGCCAAGTCATAATTGTAAAAGGCAGAGCCAAGAACTAGAATGTGGCTCGTGTGCTCTTTTCTCCTGCACTAATATTCCTCACCAAAAATGCTATTGGCATCCTTGAGACTACCCAAAAATACAGGCCTTGGTTGAAAGCCTCAAAATAACATGAACCTATTAACATATATTTGCATTCCACTTTTTCCCTTGAATTCCTACACTCATTCTTTTTGTCCTAAACACGGTGGAAAACATCCTTATTGCATTTTTTTTAGAATTAATCTATTTTTAATTGATATATTTCACATGTAATATTTTTCAGGTGGATAACACAATGACTCCATATTTTTATACATTGCAAAATGATCACCATAAGAAGTCTAGTTAACATTTGTCACCTTACATAGGAAAAAAATTTTTACAAAATTTCACAAAAAAAATTTCCTAGGATGAGAACTTTTAAGATTTAGCAACTTGCAAATATACAATACAGTATTATTAATTGTAGTCAACATGCTGTCCATTACATCTTCACTTTGTCGCTGTTTTTAAGAAGGGCCAGATGCTAGCAGAGGATTCGGTGTGGGAGCCTATATGAGGAAATCCCAGTATCTGATAATGCAGAGCCTTCTACTTCCTAGCAGCCACCTTCTGAAATGCCAGTCAGTGAGGAGTCAGTGTAGGAGACCCAAAGAATGCCTATTAGCAGCCCCATAGAATGTAAAAAGCTCAGTTATTAAATGTTTGTTGAATGAATAATCATGCTTGGCACTCTCCTGGGCAAGTGAATACAGTGGTAAATAAAACTGGTAAGTTCTGGCTTTCATTGAGGGAAGAAAAGAAAAACTTAAGTAAGAGAAAAAATTTAAAATGTACTCAGATAGGCTAAGTACCATAGTTATAAAGTAATAAATATGGTACTATGATTTAAAAAATTAACTGGTGGATATTTAACATGATGCTGGGACAACTGGGTATCCTTACACAAAAGAACAGAGCTGGACCTACCTTTATCTCACACCATACACAAAAATTAACTTACATGGATAATAGGCCCACCTTTAAATGATTACAACTGTGAATACTTAGAAGAAAACATGAGAGGAAATCCTCATGACCTTGGGTTAGGCAATGATTTCTTCTGCATGACACCAAAAACACCAGCAATGGGAAAGAAACAGATTCCGTCAAAAGAAAAAAAAATTGTTTCAAAGTAGACATCAAGAAAATGAAACTACAACTCACAGAACAGGGAAAAAATTCTTGCAAATCATATTTATCTGCTACAGCACTTGTATCCAGAATATATAAAGAACTCTTATATTTAGGTCATTTTTTACTTATTTTAATTTGCATTTTCTTTCCTGAAAACCATTTTTAAAATGGGCAAAGACTCACAAAAAATGTTAAAGGAAATTCTTTAAGTGGAATAAAAAGGCTATAACTGGAGGAAAGAAAATTATGAAAGAAAAAATTCCACTGGTAAAAGCAATTGTACAGTAAAGATGGTAAGTTAATCACTTACAGGCCTACCTCAGGAAACAAGAAAAATCTCAAACAATCTAACCATACTCCTAAAGGAACTAGAAAAAGAACAAAGCCCACAGTTAATGGAAGGAAATAATAAAGATCACAGTGGAAATAAAGGAAATAGAGAATTAAAAAATAATAGAACAGATAAATAAAATCAAGAGCTAGGTCTTTGAAAAGATAAAATTGATAAACCTTTATCCAGACTTATAAAAAAGGAGAGGACTCAAATCAGAAATAAAAAAGACAACTGGCAATACAGAACTAAAAAATTAATTATAAAAGAATAGTTTGAAAAATTATATCCCAACAAATGGGGCAACCTAGAAGAAATGGATAAATTCCTGGAAACATACAATCATCTGAAACTGAATCAGGAATAAATAGAAAACCTGAACAGACCAATTACCAGTAAGGAAATTGAACCAGTAGCCAAAAAACAAACAAACAAACAAACAAACAAACAAACAAACAAAAAAACCTCCCTAGGGGGCGCCTGGGTGGCACAGCGGTTAAGCGTCTGCCTTCGGCTCAGGGCGTGATCCTGGAGTTCTGGGATCGAGCCCCACCTCAGGCTCTTCTGCTATGAGCCTGCTTCTTCCTCTCCCACTCCCCCTGCTTGTGTTCCCTCTCTCGCTGGCTGTCTCTA
>NW_024427107.1:68704478-68735292 GCF_017311325.1 Ursus maritimus
TCTCTGTCAAATAAATAAATAAAATCTTTAAAAAAAAAAAAAAAAAACCTCCCAACAAACAAAATTCCAGCACTGGATGGATTCACAGGTGCATTTTATTTGTTTTAGAAATATTTACTTGAGAGAGAGCAAGCACACAGAAGGTGGAAGGAGGGAGAAAGAATCTTTTTTTTTTTTTTGAAGACTTTATTTATTTACTTGACAGAGGGAGACAGCCAGAGAGAGGGAACATAAGCAGGGGGAGTGGGAGAGGAAGAAGGAGGCTCCCAGCAGAGCAGGGAGTCCGATGTGGGGCTTGATCCCATAACGCCAGGATCACGCCCTGAGCTGAAGGCAGACACTTAACGACTGCGCCACCCAGGCGCCCCAGAAGGTGAAAGGAGGGAGAAAGAATCTTAAGCAGACTCTGCACTGAATGCAGAGCCCAACACAGGGCTTGATCTCAGGACCAAAACAGATAACTGACTGAGCCATCTAGGCACCCCTCATGGATGCATTTTAATAAATGCTTTAAAAAGAATTAATGCCTATTCTCAAACTATTTCAAAAAAGATGAGGAAGGAAAGCTTCCAAATTTACTGTACAATATCAGCATTATCCAAATAGCAAAACCAGACAAAGACACTATATAAAAAAAGAAAAAAAAAAACTATAGTCCAATATCCTGATAAATACAGATGCAAAAATCCTCAATATATTAAAAGGATTATTCACCACAATCAAGTGGGAGTTCTTCCAGGGATACATGGGTAGTTCACTATTCCCAAATCAATCAATGTGACAAATTAACAAAAAGAAGAATATACACCATATGATCACCTCGATAGATGCAGAAAAAGCATTTGACAAAATAAAAACATCAACAAAACAGGTTTAGAGGGAATACCTCTCAACATAATAAAGGCTATATATAAAAAACCCACAGCTAACATCATACTCGATTAAAAAAAAAAAAAGAAACCTTTTCCTCTAAGATCAGGAAAAGACAAGAATGTCCTCTCTTGCCATTTTCATTGAACATAGTATTGGAAGGTCTAGACACAGCAATCATACAGGAAAAAGAAAAGGTATCCAAATTGATAAGTAAAACTGTCACTATTTGCAGATGACCTGATGCTATATATAGAAAACCCTGAAGATTCCTCTAAACGACGAGAACTAAGAAATGAATTCAGTAGAAGTTTCAGGACACAGACTTAATATACAGATAGCTGTTGAATTTTAATATACTAATAACTACCAGAAAGAGAAATTTAACAATCTCATTTATAATTGAAACAAAAAGAATAAAATACCTAGGAATAAATTTAATCAAGGAGGTGAAAGACCTATACTCTGAAATGAAATTGAAGATGACACAAACAAATGGAAAGGTATACTATGCTCATGGATTGGAAGAAATAATATTAAAATGTCCATTCTACCCAAAGTAATCTAAGTTTTCAATGCAATCCCTATCAAAATACCAATAGCATTTTTTAAAGAGCTAGAAAAAATAATCCAAAAATTTATATGAAACCACAAAAGATCTCAAATAGTCAAAGAAATTTTGAGAAAGAACAAAGCTGGAAATATCACAACCCCAGATTTCATGATATACTACAAAGTTAGAGTAACCAAAACAGTGTGGTACAGGCACAAGAACAAACACATCGATTAATAGAACAGAATGGAGAGACCTGAAATAAACCCATGCTTATATGGTCAATTAATCTTTGACAAAGGAGGCAAAAATATACAGTGGGGAAAAGACAGTCTTTTCAATAAATGGCATTGGGAAAACTGGACCACTTTCTTATACCATGTACAAAAATAAGTAAAAATGGATTAAAGACCTAACTGTGAAACCTAAAACTATAAAACCCCTAAAAGAAAACCTAGGCAGTAATCTCTTAGGAATTGGCTTTAGCAATGTACTCATGGATGGGTCTCCTGAGGCAAGAAAAATAAAAGCAAAAATATTGTGTAATCATTCTTTCTGATTGCTGAGTAATATTCCATTGTATATATGGACCACAACTTCTTAATCCAGTCATCTGTTGAAGGGCATCTTGGCTCCTTCCACAATTTAGCTATTGTGGACGATGCTGCTATGAACATTGGGGTGCATATGGCTCTTCTCTTCACTACATCTGTATCTTTGGGGTAAATACCCAGAAGTGGGTGGGGGATTGGGATAGGCTGGTGATGGGTATTAAGGAGGGCACATATTGCATGGTACACTGGGTGTTATATGCAAATAATGAATCATGGAACATTGCATCAAAAACTGGGGATGTACTGTATGGTGACTAATATAACAAAATAAAAATTATAAAAAAAAAAACAAAAATAAACTATTAGGACAACACCAAAATAAAAAGCTTTTGCAAAGGAAACCATCAACAAAACAGGGAGAATGGGAGAAGATATTTTCAAATGATGTATGTGATAATATCCAAAATAAAAGAATTTATACAAATCAACACACACAAAAAACTGACTTAAAGAATGGCCAGAGAACCTGATTACACATTTTTCCAAAGAAGACCCAGAGATGGCCAACAGACATGAAAATATGCTCAACATCACTAACCATCAGGAAAATACAGGTCAAAACCACAATGAGATATCTAGTCAGAGTGGCTATTACCAAAAAGACAAGAAACAAGTATTGGAAAAGATTTTGGGGAAAGGGAACACTCACTATGGAAAACCATATGGAGGTTCCTCAAAAAATTAAAAATGAAACTATTTTACTATGGTTCTACTACTGGGTATTTACCCAAAGAAAATGAAAACACTAATTCAAAATGATATACGCACCCCTGTGTTTATTGGAACCTTATTTACAATAGCCAAGATATGGAAGCACCCCAAGAGTCCATCAATAGGGGAATGGATAAAGAGGATATAGAATATCTGGAATATTACTGGACTATTATCCATCAAAAGGAATGAAAGCTTATCATTTTCAACAACATGGATGGACCGAGATAGTATTAAGGTGAGTGAAAAAAGTCAGAGAATGACAAATATCGTATGATTTCACTCATATGTGGAATCTTAGAACAAAAGTAATCAAAACAGAAATAGACTCTTAAATCCACAAACTGCTGGTTGCCAGAGAGGACGACGGTTGGCATCGGTAAAATAGGTGAAGGGAATTAGTAGTTGCAAACTCCCAGTTATAAAATAAGTCGTGGAGATAAAAAGTACAGCATAGGGAATACAGTCAATAATACTGTAATAATGTTGTATGGTAACAGATGATGGCTACACTTATTATGGTGAGCATTGAGTAATGCACAGAATTGTTGAATCGATATGTTATACATCTGAAATGAATTTAAGGTGTATGTCAACTCTACTTCAATAGTAAGTATAGGAAAAAAAGTTTCTTTTGAAAGTGAAGAATATGAGATGAGTGACTATTGCTAAAGTGCAAAGCTTTTTGTGCACTGCTTTTATACTGATAGTAAAAGACCAACACAGGAGAAAAAACAAAATTTTAAAAAGTGGGGAAAAGGGGCAAAGAATTTGAATAGACATTTCTCCAGAGCAGATATACAAATGACCAGAAAGCATATGAAAAGAGGGTCAACAACATTATTCATTAGGAAAATGCAAATCAGGGGCGCCTGGGTGGCACAGCAGTTAAGCGTCTGCCTTCAGCTCAGGGCGTGATCCCGGCGTTATGGGATCGAGCCCCACATCAGGCTCTTCCGCTATGAGCCTGCTTCTTCCTCTCCCCCTCCCCCTGCTTGTGTTCCCTCTCTCGCTGGCTGTCTCTATCTCTGTCGAATAAATAATTAACCTTTAAAAAAATGCAAATCAAAAGCACAATGGAATACTACTTTATACTCACTAAAATAGTTCGAAAATACAGAAAACAGCAAGTGTTGACAAGGAGGTGGGACAAATAGAACCTTTGTACCTGCTGGTGGAAACAATTTGGCAGCTGCTGTGGAAAGCAGTCTGGCAGTTCCTCACAAAGTTAAACATAGAGTTGCCCTATGACCCAGCAATTCCACTCCAAGGCAAATACCCCCAAATGAAAACATATGTCTGCATAAAAACTTGTAAATGAAAGTGGCATTATTCATAATAGCCAAAAGGTAGAAACAATTGAAATGGTAGATGAAGTGATGAACAAATTATGTTCTATCCATACGATGGAATATTAGTCAAACAATAATAAGTACTGACACCTGCTACAACTTGGATGAACCTTGAAATCAAGCTAAGTGAAAGAAACCAGTTACAAAAGCCACATGTTGTATAAGCCCATTTATAGGACATGCCCAGAATACGCAACTCAGTAGGGGCAGGAAGTAGGTTAGTGGTTACCAGATTCTGGGGAAAAGGGGCAATAGGAATGATTGCTAGTGGTTATGTGACTTCTTCTGGAAGTGATGAAAATGGTTCAAAAGTTAGATAGGGATTGTTGCACAACTCTGTGAATATACTGAAAAGCAGTGAAATGTATCCTTGAAAAGGTATATATTTCAATACATTTTTACAAATAAAGTAAATGGCAGGGACACAGAATTACTCAGTCCCCATCATTGCTCTTTACAATATTAAATGATGGATGTGAGTTTATATTTTGAGTGTGCATGTTTGTACGTGCATGTGTTTTTTGAAAAATCTGAAGCAAAAATCCTGGCTATAGACTGTAATGGTGAAGAAGGGGCTCCAGAACCCGACAGCTTAGGTTCACATTAGATGCTACCACTTCCCAACTGCAGAATCTCAGACAACTTCTTTAAACCTCACCTAGTTCTAGGTTTCTTACTAGTAAACAGGGTAAGAACAGTGCTTCCTTTGTGTATGTGTATACATGTGCGTGTATGTATATTAAACAAAACAATGTTTACAGTGTTTCAGTATGTTAACTGCTATTGTTGTCATGGTTATTATTACTCTCCCAAAGGGCTGGACTTAACCTTATCATTGTGGAGGGGTGACCAAGGCTTCTCTCCCTTCCTATTGACATTTGGCAGATTGCTGTCTGCTGCTGCTCATATTTCTCTCGCTGTTCCAATTTCTAGAAATAGCTCCCATTCCAACCGCACCCTCCCTAAGTCTCCAGGGACTGTTTTGCTTTAGAGATGAAGCTGCATAGGAGGAGCAAGGATGGGGACCACTGGAGTCCCACTTTTCCCCCAACCTCTCCCTCCTCCCATCCCCAAAGCTGAGTCTTATCAGCAGTATTCCTGGAATCTGCTGTATCCCCTATGTAATTTCCCAGCAGACTTCTACACATATCTCTTTAGATTGAACCATCACCTTTGGGGTAATTCAGAGACTTACCAAACAGTTCCATCCCACTCTGGGAAGAGCAAAGCCAAGGTGATGAAGAGGGAAACACGGTGGTGTCAGAAGCAAGCTGGAGCATCCTTAAAGCTCTAGAAGGAAATGAACATGGGTGGTAAAGAAAAGTGAGCACTTACATCTGTCCCAGGAGTAATCACATCACCTACCACCACCACTTCGCGCCTAGGCCCCCGAGTCAGAAACTTGTTCACTGAACACTCGCTTTGGGCCAGGCCCAGAATGAGTAAGTTATAGGGAAACTGAAGTTAGCAACAGGGGCAAAGGAATAGATGTCTACACAAGGGGAGTCTATATCTGAGACATGGGGAAGGGGGAAAATAGGTGAAGGGGATTAAGGAATGAATGCATGTGTGTATATTAAACAGTGTTTACAGTGGTTCAATTTATGTTAACTTATTTTCGTGGTCATTACTCTCCCAAAGAACCAGACCTAACCTGAATGCTATGAAGGGGTGTCTTCCCAGAGGCCACAGCGGAGCTGCTAGGAGACCCCCACTGAGAATGAGTATTCCTTTCTTGTCCTCCCATATCTCTGGTATTTTATATGAATAATTTATTGGACAGTTTGAACTCAGCTCAGTCTGTATCCAAAATTACTCTCCCATCTCCTACTTATCTCTGGGGGGCTGCCCTGGAGGTATTCAAGGAGGGATATAGGAACCCTAACAGATAGTACTTGACTAAGGAGGGAGGGATGAGATTTACACACCTTGAGGGCATAGCGTCCTATTAGATGTTGACAATAAGCAAACAGCCTGGCAGGTTTCACAGGCAAGGTTCACCTTTTTATTGGCAAACATTTTCTTGAACACACTCTCTAGGCCACACGCTGGAAATACTTTGCTGAATGGCCAGCCCCTGTTTGCCCTGTTCCCTATCCTCAACGTACAGGCAGGGCAGTGAATCCTAGACTCACAGCCTTTGTTTGCCAGGCCAGTCCCCACAGAGCCTGGGGATGATCCTTGACCCACCTACTAGCAAATCTCTCCGCATTCATCATGAACATCTAAGAAAAAAAACCTAGATAGGAGGGGATTAGGGCATGTGTGCTAGATATGGCAAAGCCGCAAGAGGCTCTGAATATTTGAAGATCCTTCAGAGAGGGTAACATGATAAAGAATAAGTGTCAGACTCAATTTTTCAAAAGAAAGAAAATGTAAGCATGGCTTTAGAGAGATTTTCTTCATTGAGAAATTTTATAAGCAAGGATTTGGCAAGCAGGCATTGAAGCTGCTCTTCCCTGCATCTGTTTTCTTCCCTCTGGTCTCTGTCAGCAGAACTGTTAGTGCAAAACTAGGAACTGACATTAGCCCTACCCCTACCCCTGGTTAGCCCAAGATGTAAATAATGAGGGAAACACATCAAGCAGAATATTAGTCAAAGATTCTCATGCAGTAATGGGAGGAAGCAAGAAAATCAGAGAGCCAGAATGCTCTGGAAATTACAGGCCCACCTTCTGTACACAAAGAAGCTAATTTCAAGCACCCACATACCATGTACATAGCATGTGGCCTCACACTTCCATAGAAAAGTCTTCTGATACACATGTGTCTACCTTTATATTGACTGAACCATTTCTCAAAATAGAGCTAACTCACTATTATCTCCAAAGATTTCATTTTATGGAGCGATCATCATTTCTTGAGCACCAGAAATTTTACCAGATTCTCTAATTAGCTTATTCAACCCTACAACAAACCTGAAAAGAAGGTATAAGAACTGTTGTTACTAATCAGAAAATTAAGACTCCAAGGGTCTCTGGAAACTGCCCCAAGTGAGACAGCTGAGAAGTGAAGCCATAATTCAAGTCCATAATTTTAAAACCCCTGTTTTTTTTCCTACCAAATTTGCTCTTTCCAGCCATCCCAACAACGCAGGCGCATAGCAATGCACACCAGGACACCCCCAGATAGCACCCATTACAGCTCTAGCTGTCTTGCCAAAGTGACACAAGTGCAAAGCACCCCACGACAGCCCTGATCCACTTCTACTTCAGGTCCAGATGACTCACCAAGTCACCCCCTGTGTGGAGGGCCTAAGTCTCCCAGGGTGTGCCCACCTCAGCTTGAGCCATCCTTGTCGGGTTCCTCATGTGTGGAGAACCCCAGGGACCACCAGGCCTGAGCCTGCTTCAGTTCCTGCCATTCTATGGGGAGACCCCTACATGGAACACCCTGGAACCCCCAGCCCATGCTTACTATAGCTCCAGCCAGCCAGCCAAAGCTACCAGGTACACACAGTCTACACTGGGGACATTTCTACCCAAAGCCATTTCCACAAGACTAGGAGAAGTAGCTCTTCCATCTAATTCATAGAAACACAGAGTCAAACAAAATAAGGAGAATGAATTTATTCCCAATGAAAAACAAAACAAAACTCCGGAAAAAGAACTAATCAACATGGAGAAAAGTAGTCTACCCAATAAAGAGTTGTAGGTAATGGTCATAAGGGTGCTCACCAGACTTGACAGAAGAGTGAATAACTCCATGAGAACTTCAACAAAGAGATAGAAAATATAAAAAAGAACCAATCAGAACCGAAGAATACTGTAAGTGAAATAAAATCTGCACTAGAAGGAATCAACAGATTAGAGGACAGAGAAGAATGGATCAGTGATCTGAACACAGGCTACTGGAAAGCACCCAAGCTGAACGCCAAAAAGAAAAAGGAATTTGTAAAAATGAGGATTAAGAGATCTCCGGGACAATATCAGGTGCACTAACACTTGCATTACTGGGGTTTCAGAAGTAAAAACTAGAGAGAAAGGAGCAGAAAATTTATTTGAAGAAATAATAGCTGAAAATGTCCCTAACATAGAGAAGGAAACTGACATCCAGGTCCAAGAAGTCCAGAGAAGCCCAAACAAGATGAACCCAAGGAGTTCCACACCAAGACATATAATTATTAAATGTCAAATATTGAAGATAAAGAATCTTTAAAACATTAAAAGTAATGAAGGGAAACCTCACAAGGCTATCAGCTAATTTTTCAGAACTCAAAGGGAAACCTCACAAGGATATCAGCTAATTTTTCAGCACAAACTTTGCAGGCCAGAAGGGAGTGGCATGACCTATTCAAAGAATTAAAAGGAAAAAACCTACAACCAAGAATACTCTAACTTAGCAAGGTTATCATTCAGAACAGAAATAGTTTCCCAGAAGAAAAGTTAAAGTTTACTACTTTAAACTGACCTTACAGGAAATGTTAAAGGGACTTCTTCAAGCAGAAAAGGAAGGTCATAACCAGAAGACAAATATGAAAGGAAAAAATGTGGTGAGCAGAGACAGACATACAATAAACGTGGTAGATCAATCACTTTAAAGCCAGTATGAAAAGATAAAAGTAGTAAAATCAATTATATCTGAAAAATTAGTTAAGGGGCTTACAAAACAAAAAGGCTTAAAATATGACTATATTTTGTTTTTAATATACATATTATATATTTTACATATATACTATAAAACATGGAGTGGGACAGGAAAAACATTTAGAATGTCTTTGAACTTCAGTGACTGCCCACTTGACATAGACTGCTACAGATTTAGGATGTTACATGTGAAACTCATGGTAACCACAAACCAAGAACCTATAAGAGACACAAAAATACATAAAGCAAATATTAATCAACAAAAGTCCCCTACTATTATTGTACTACTGACAATTTCTCCCTTTAACACCCCACACACATCAACAAATACATCATCCAGACAGAAAATCAATAAAGACACATTGGCTTTGTGTGACACATTAGACCAGACTTAATAGATATATACAGAACATTCCATCCGAAAATAGCAGAATACTAATTCTTTTCAAGTCCTCATGAAATATTCAGGATAGCACACAAGTAAGGCCACAAAACAAGTCCCAATAATTTAAAAAATAAAATTTAAAAGATGAAAACCATATAAGGATCTTTTCTGACAACAATGGTATAAAACTAGAAATTAATTACAAGAAAAAAACTGGAGAAAAAACAGTGTTAACAACATTCTAACTAAAACAACAAATGGGTCAACAAAGAAAGCAAAGAGGAAATCAAAAAATGCCTAGGACAAATGAAAATGAAAACATAATGATCCAAGATCTTTGAGATGCAGCAAAAACAGTTCTAGAAGGGAAGATTATAGCAATACAGGCCTCTATCCAGAAACACAAAAAATCCCAAACAACCTCAATTTACACCTAAAAGAACTAGAAAAAGAACAATTAAAGCCCAAAGTTAGTAGAAGAAAGGAAATAATAAAGATCAGAGAGGAAATAAATGAAATAGAGACTTTATCCAGTCTCTATTTCTATAGAGATGATCTATGTAGTCTCTAGATAAACATATATATAATCATATGTGTGTGTGTGGGTATATGTGTGCATGTGTGTGTGTGTGTGTGTGTGTGTGTGTGTATAATGAAGCCAAGAACTGGTTTGTTTAGGTTTTTGTTTTTTTTAAGATTTTGTTTGAGAGAGATAGAGTGTGGGTGCATGAGCAGGGGAAGGGTTAGAGGGACAAGCAGACTCCCACTGAGCACAGAGCCCAATTCGAGGCTTGATCCCACCACCGTGAGATCATGACCCGAGCTGAAGTCAAACACTTAACTGACTAAACCACCGAGGTGCCCCAAGAGCTGGTTCTTTGAAAAGATTGACAAAATTGGATGAACCTTTAGCCACACTCATCAAGAAAAAGAGGGCTAGAATGAAAAACGAAGAGAAGTAAAAACTGACGCCACAGAAATACAACGGATTAAAAAACTACAAAAAAAATATGTGCCAACAAATTGGGCAACCTAGAAGAAATGAATAAATTCCTAGAAACATATAATATTCTAAAACTGAACCAGGAAGAAATAGAAAATCTGAACAAACCAATTACCACTAAGGAAATTGAATCGGCAATCAAAAAACTCCCAACAGGGGCGCCTGGGTGGCGCAGTCGTTAACGCGTCTGCCTTCGGCTCAGGGTGTGATCCTGGCATTCCGGGATCGAGTCCCACATCGGGCTCCTCCGCTGGGAGCCTGCTTCTTCCTCTCCCACTCCCCCTGCTGTGTTCCCTCTCTCGCTGGCTGTCTCTGTCAAATCAATCAATCAATCAATCAATCTTTAAAAAAAAAAAAAAACAACTCCCAACAAACAAGAGTCCAGGACTGGATGGATTCACAGGTACATTCTAACAAATATCTAAAAAGAATTAATGCCTATTCTGCCCAAACTATTCCAAAAATAGAAGAGGAATGAAACTACCAAATCAGCATTAACCTGATACCCAAACCAGACAAAGACACTAAAAAGAAAAAGAAAAAGAAACACACACACACACACACACACACACACACACATTATAGGCCAATATCCCTGAGAAGCATAGATGCAAGAATCCTCAAGAAAATACTACCAAACTGAAATCAAGACTATATTAAAAGTGGGAGTTATTCCAGGGAGGCACAGGTGGCTCAACATTCACAAATAAATGTGACAGATTAACAAGAAGAATATTCACCATATGATCATCTCATTAGATGCATAAAAAGCATTTGACAAAATACAACATCCATTCATGATTAAAAAAAAAAGTTGCAAAGTAGGTCTAGAGAGAACATACCTCAACATAATAAAGGTCTCATATGAAAAACCCACAGCCAGTATCATACTCAATGGGGAAAAACAAAGAGCTTTTCCCCTAAGGTCAGGAACAAGACAAGGATGTCCATTCTTACCACTTTTTTTTTTAAAGATTTTATTTATCTATTCGACAGAGAGACAGCCAGTGAGAGAGGGAACACAAGCAGGGGGAGTGGGAGAGGAAGAAGCAGGCTCACAGCGGAAGAGCCTGATGTGGGGCTCGATCCCACAACGCCGGGATCACGCCCTGAGCCGAAGGCAGACGCCTAACCGCTGTGCCACCCAGGCGCCCCCCATTCTTACCACTTTTATTCAACATAGTACTGGAAGTCCTAGCCACAGCAATTACACAATGTAAAGAAATAAAAGGCATCCAAATTGGTAAGAATGAAGTAAAACTCACTATTTGCAGATGACATGATACCCTATAGAGAAAACCCTAAAGACTCCACCAAAAAACTACTAGCACTGATGAATGAATTCAGTTTAAGGTTGCAGGATACAAAATCAGCATACAGAAATCTGTTGCTTTCCTATACATTAATAATGAAGCAGCAGAAAGTGAAATTAAGAAAACAATCCCATTTACAACTACACCAAAGAGGTGAAAAATCTGTACTCTGAAAACTATAGAACACTTATGAAAGAAATTGAAGATGACACAAAGAAATAGACATTCCAGGCTCATGGGTTGGAAGAACAAATATTGTTAAAATGTCCATACTAGCCAAAGCAATCCTTCCATTCAATGCAATCCCTATCAAAATACCAGCAGCATTTTTCACAGAAATAGAACAAACTGGGGCGCCTGGGTGGCACAGCGGTTAAGCGTCTGCCTTCGGCTCAGGGCGTGATCCCGGCGTTCTGGGATCGAGCCCCACATCAGGCTCCTCCGCTATGAGCCTGCTTCTTCCTCTCCCACTCCCCCTGCTTGTGTTCCCTCTCTCGCTGGCTGTCTCTATCTCTGTCGAATAAATAAATAAATAAATATTAAAAAAAAAAAAAAGAAATAGAACAAACTATCCTAAAATTTGTATGAAACCACAAAAGACCTCAAATAGCCAAAGTAATCTTAAAAAAACTGGAGGTATCACAATTCCAAATTTTAAGTTATATGACAAAGTGGTAGTAATTAAAACAGTACAGTACTGCCATAAAAATACACACAGATCAATAGACTAGAACAGAAACCCCGGAAATAAACCCACAATTATATGATCAATTAATCTTTGACAAAGTAGGAAAGAATATACAACGGGAAAAAGTCTCTTTTAACAAACGGTTTTGGGAAAATTGGATAGCCGCGTATGAAAGAATGAAACTAGATCACTTTCTTTCACCACACAGAAAAATAAACTCCAAATGGATTAAAGACCTAAGTGGGAGACCTGAAATCATAAAAAAATCCTTGAAAACAGCACATGCAGTAATCTCTCTGACATTGGCTGTAGCACCATTTTTCTAAATATGTCTCCTGAGGCAAGGGAAATAAAAGCAAAAATAAACTATTGGGACTACCTGAAGATAAAAAGCTTCTGCACAGTGAAGGAAACAATCAACAAAACTAAAAGGCAACCTACTGAATGGGAGAAAATATTTGCAAATGACATACCTGATAAAGGGTTAGTATCCAAAATTTATAAAGACCTTATACAACTCAACACCAAAACACACACACACACACACACACACACACACACACACGCCAGTTAAAAAGTAAGTAGAAGACATGAACAGACATTTCTTTTTTTTTATAAAGATTTTATTTATTTATTTGACAGAGAAAGAGACAGCCAGCGAGAGAGGGAACACAAGCAGGGGGAGTGGGAGAGGAAGAAGCAGGCTCCCAGCAGAGGAGCCTGACATGGGGCTCGATCCCAGAACGCCAGGATCACGCCCTGAGCCGAAGGCAGATGCTTAACGACTGCACCACCCAGGCGCCCCATGAACAGACATTTCTCCAAAGAAGACTTACAGATGGCAAACAGACACATGAAAAGATCTTCAAAATTATTCATCATCAGGGAAATACAAATCAAAACCACAATGATCACCTCACACCTGTCAGAATGGCCAAAAATAAAAATAAAAATAAAATAAAATAAAATAAAATAAAATAAAATAAAAGCAAGAAACAACAAGTGTTGGAGAGGATGTGGAGAAAGGGGAACCCTCTCACACTGTTGGTGGGAATGTAAACTGGTGCAGCCACTTTGGAAAACAGTATGGAGGTTCCTCAAAAGATTAAAAATAGAGCTACCCTATGACCCAGCAACTGCACTACTGGGTATTTACCCAAAGGATGCAAACATAGAGATTCAAAGGGGCAAGTGCACCCCAATGTTTACAGCATTATTATCGACAGTAGTCAAATTATGGAAAGAACCCAGATGTCCATCAACAGATGAATGGATAGAGAAGAGTTGGTGTGTACACACACACACACACACACACACACACAAATACGGAATATTACTCAGCCATCAAAAAAAAGAAATCTTACCATTTGCAATGACATGGATGGAACTAGAGGGTATTATGCTAAGTGAAATAAGTCAGTCACAAAAAGACAATTATCATATGATTTCACTCATATGTGGAATTTAAGAAACAAAAGAGATGAACATAGAGGAAGGGACAGAAAAATAAAATAAGAGAAAATCAGAGAGGGAGACAAACCATAAGAGACTCTTAATTCTTGGAAACAAACAGGGTTGCTGGAGGGGAGGTGGGTGGAGAGATGGGGTAATTGGGTGATGGGCATTAAGGAGGGCACTTGATGGAATGAACACTGTGTGAATCGCTAAACTCTACCTCTGAAACTAAGAATTCGGTATATGTTAATTGATTTTAAAGGAAAAAAAACTTTTCTACAAAAAAGAAAAAAATGCATCAAAAATACAATAGAGCAAATGGGTAGATGAACAGATATGTGACAAAGTAAGCACGCTATGATCCTAATAGTAGAAACCGAGTCGTGGGTGTGTGGGTGTTGTCAAATTCTTGCAAATTTGCTGTTCGTTTGGAAATTGTTATTTAAAGATTGGGGTAAAAAAACAAACAAAAAGTTAAATAAAATAAAAAAGGGGCTGAAGATCTGAAAAGACATTTTTCCAAAGAAGACATACAGATGGCCAACAGGTCCATGAAATATGCTCAACATTACTCAATTTTCTTTTGATATACTCATTTTTCTTCTTATTGGTTTATAATTTATATATGCAGGATGATTTTTTTCTGACATATATATTACTATATACCATATGCCGTTAAGTAGGAGGATACAAAGAAATGCTATTTTCAATACTTACAATATCCGTCTTTTTCTGCCCAATACCAGGTCTTAAATATGTTTACCTTTAATACTTGTTACACATTTTTTTTTAAAGATTTTATTTATTTATGTGACAGAGAGACAGCCAGCGAGAGAGGGAACACAACAGGGGAGAGGGAGAGGAAGAAGCAGGCTCCCAGCCTAGGAGCCCGATGTGGGACTCAATCACGAAACGACAGGATCACGCCCTGAGCCGAAGGCAGATGCTTAACGACTGCGCTACCCAGGCGCCCCAATACTTGTTACACATATTATAACTTCATTATTTTTGATTAAACATTTGATATATCTAAAATTTACTGCAGTGTGTGATGGGAGTTAGGAGATATATTTTTAAATTATTTTTAGTAAAATAAAAGACAAATTATATTTAATACCTATTATGATGTCCCTTTGAAAGAAAAAAACCCTTTCACTTCAAAATTTGCCCCAGCTGATGTTTTAGAAATTTTTAGCCACTGTCAATATAAGATACGTAAGGAAAAATAGATGACTGTTTCTCTCAGGAAATTTACAAATTGTCAGGGAGATAATAAAGACGTAAAAAGTGTGTTATGGTAATTATGGCAATTGTGCAATTTTAATGAAGGGCAAGTTTTGGGGAAAGTGAGAATTAAATTGAGCTTCAGAGAATGAGTAGCATTTGGTAAAGTGGAAAGGAGGAGAGAAGGGATGAAGGACAGAAGGAATGACAAGGGCAACAGGGGACCCAGCAGCAGCAAGGGGACAAAGCCGACTCAGGGCATTGCATTGAACAGGAACAGAAGATGAAATTAAGGATGTGTTGTCGTTAATGGTAAGCAGCTAATCTGGTTTCTTTTCACATTTACATTCAGTTTGCAACAGAATTTGACCATTTTTAAAGATTTTTATTTATTTGAGAGAGAGAAAGAGAGAGGGAGGGAGAGACAGTGCATCTAAGCAGGGGGAGGGGCAGAGGAGAGGGAGAGAGATAATCTAAAGTAGACTCCCCGCTGAGCACGGAGCCCTTCATGGGGCTCCGTCCCATGACCCTGAGATCGTGACCCCAGCAGAAATCAAGAGTCCAACGCTTAACTGACTGAGCCACCCAGGTTCCCCAGAATTTGACAACCTTCAAAAGATTAAGCCAACCATTGTTCTCAACTAGGGAAATCGAAGGAGAAAATACAATTTCAGCTTGGTGCCAACAATTTGTATAATTCATTCCTGTTTTCATTTACACACTCATTCATCAATTCCATCCGTGTTTCAGCCAGGAAACGTTTTTTGTTTTCCTTGAACACACGTGTTTGGAATCTGTATGATGTGCCAGGCACGTCGCGAAGCACTGGGGTTAGAAGGATGAACAGACCGAGGGGTGCCTGGGTGGCACAGCGGTTAAGCGTCTGCCTTCGGCTCAGGGCGTGATCCCGGCGTAATGGGATCGAGCCCCACATCAGGCTCCTCTGCTATGAGCCTGCTTCTTCCTCTCCCACTCCCCATGCTTGTGTTCCCTCTCTCGCTGGCTGTCTCTATCTCTGTCAAATAAATAAATAAAATCTTTAAAAAAAAAAAAAAAAAAGAAGGATGAACAGACCGGACCGCTGCTCTGCACAAGAACGAGAATGTAACACAACCGAGCAGGCTGCCTGCCGCCGTGGAGAGCTGTGACCCAGGCTGTAATGCTGCCTCGGGTTCTCACAAAAGCTACACAGTCATTGGCATCCAGCGGACCTCTGAAGGTGGAGTAGCAGTTTATGAGTTTGGGAAGGTGTGGAGTCCGAGGTGTCTGCTGGGATTGGAGCCCATGTGGGGGACATCAACAGAGAAGCCCCTACTCCCCAGCTTGTTCCCCATCTGAGGGTGGCTTTTTACTGCTGGGGTTTAGTCTCCTTGCCTCCCTCCTTCTGTACCGGTGCAAGCTTGACACCGCTGGTGGGTCCGAGAAAATCCGTCAGTTGGCTAGCACCTGGGCATCTATGCAAAAAGGAACAGAATCATGGGAGGTGACGCTTCTCGAATGCTGATTCTGTGCCAGACGCTGTTTTCACCATTTTTACTTATTTCATCCACATAGCAACCCTCACATCTTTTCTTGCAGCTGAGGAAATGGATACCCAGCGCTGTTAAGGAAATTGCCCAGAACTACCGGCTACAAAGTAGGGAAGATGGGATTCAGCCTCAGGCAGCCAGACCCCAGAGCTTGTGCTGTTGAATACCAAATCCAGTCTGCCTTGGTCCGCTGGGATTAAGGAGAGAAACCATAGCCCTGACCTAGAGTAATTTAGCATTGACAGTTCTCCTAGAACACACAGACTAACCCAAAAGAGGCCACAGAAAAGTGAAAATGATCACAGAACAGGTGACTGTTAGATTTTACGGTTTTTAAGGCAAACACAAGGCAGGAGTTCAGATGAAGGAGTCGCGGTATCATTTTATTGGTTAAATAAGCTATGCGCACACAGTCAGCTTAACATTATATCATCCTGTCGATTTGGTTGTTTTTCTCTTCCATTTCCTCCAAAATGAAGACGAGTGGGCTTTTTGGTTTATTCATACTTCTCGAGGACACTGAATACAATTATTTGGTGTTTCCCAAGGCTTCTAAAATCATCACCTAAGTAAAAATGCATCTTTTTTTTTTAACTTAAAAAAAAAATAGATAAAACCACAGAGCTTGTCGAAAGCATCTCTGTGTTATCTAGCCTGAGAGGATGCCCAGCAGACGCAGCCATGAGACTAGAGCCTAGCTCCCTCTCAGCCACCCCGCCCCGCAGCACTAAGGATTCATCACTGCCACGGCTGTCTGTGGGCTCATCGCTATATAAATCCACGTCTAGAAACTCTTCCGTTTGACCCCACCTAGAAAAAAGGTCGCATTAGGGTGAGCAATCAGAAATACAATCAGAATGGTCAGTGGCGGCCCAGCTTTCTGGATGGCCCAAGGCTGACTCTCACATGGGGCAGTTGCATAAACTCGGATTTGGCATCACCATTAAGAGCCAGATGCCTAAACTAATGGCTGGTGGACCATAACCAGCTCTATAATGTGTTTTGCTTAGCTCTTCATATTTTCAATGAATGAATGAGGAACATGCTACCATGTAAATATTGAGAGATTTTTATGAAATATCTTGTTTTTCAATTACTTGTAAAAAATCTGAAGAGCTGGCAACAATAGCCCACTTTTCCGCATGGCAGTGACCCATCGTAGCTGCCTTGAAGCTGCACGATTAGATGGGACTTTCTTTTCCCTGTGCTCAGGGCCTGTTTCGCTCAGGTTATCTGTCCGGCCCCCGGTTGGGATTTGTTTTGAACGGTGATCTGGAGCATTGGGAAGAAGGATGCCTGATCTTCATAGAGTCTCCAGCACTTTTTTATGGCGGATACTAAGTTATCGCTATGGCAGGGCTGACGACTGGTCTACGGCTAATGCACACTGCAAGTGCTGAGCAACCAATGTATGTGTTTATGTTTCTATTCATAATTGCGTTTAGTCTTTTATTTCGAAACATAAATCAAAGCCCTTCAGAAGGGTTCCTCTTTCGATAGCTGTGATTAATGCAAGAAATCGTATGTGAGCTACCGAGTTCCCTGGGGTGAAATTCAAATACTCCCGCAATGTGCAAGGAATACTCATGCTTCCTAATACTAATAAGCAGAAAAGAAACACCTTATTAGCAAAGAGAATAAGCTTTTGACTAAAACACTGTGTATGTGGCCAATGTGTAAAAACTATCCCGAACAACTGGAAAAGCATCTCAGTGGAAGGCTGGCTTATGATAATTAAATGTCATCCTGAGACAGAGGAAAGCAAAATTCTGACTTGGTAAGATGTGGGTACCATTGTATATTTTTGAAACCACAGTTCTTTTAATTAAATATCATGGACTTTCAGGCAAAATTCACATGACGAGGTTTTCACATGTTTAGCCACCTGGCAAAATCTTATCCATCACAGCCACATCAAGCAGCTTCTGTGAAGCATTTAAACAAAATGCCGTCTTTCGTTTGCAGCTCTCCGTGAGGGTCTCCATCGTTGGTGGTGGTGTTTATTTTACTGAATTATGATTATTACTTGCATGTCAGTCTTTCAGTTAAGATCGTGAGCTCTTTGATAAAGCTTTGTTTCTTTCTTCTCACACACAGAACATCCGGCCAATGAAAACAACTAATAATATTGAAAGAAAATGTGGATGAATAAGCACGTGAGTGAATATTTAATAATTAGGTATGAGGCACGTTGTGGAAGGAAGGCAACGGTATAGCTGTGAAACGGCCCCGGGTAGAGTCAGAATACTTGGAATTGAATTTTGGATCCAGCACGTACAGCCTTGAGACACTGCACGGGGAATTGTGCCGAGGGGCAGCTGTATTTCCTCATCTGTTTGCCTGTCGGGGCTATCGAGGACATCTCACGGCATCATGACTGTAAAAGTTACTTGAAGCTGGTAAGTGCTCACCAGGGAAAGGAGCTCACGCGGACGAAGAGCTCCATCACTTTCAGAAACCTGGTAACAATCATTTCCGTTCTTTTCAACAGCTCTTTTGGCTAAAACTTGCAAATACGGCCAACAACTTTCTCATTTTTATATTTGTCACTGGGGCCCTCTCCACAGAGACATGCCTTGGTGTTGATATCGTTTCCATGGGTTCCACCGTGAAAAACCAAGATGGCAGTGTACGTGTCAAGTCAGTCAGACCGGAAGTTAGATTTTTGGCAGGAGCTGGGATGGAAGCAAAGAATTTTGAAGACAGCCGGGAGAAAGTTATCAAGGGCTCCCAATTAAAGAATGCAAAAGAAATCTATGCAAATCCTTGCCATTTATAACGGGAGAGGTGGAGAATATATGTAGGGGTGAGAATGATGTGCTAAAATCCTTGCTTATGCCCATAAAGCATGTGACCTCGGAGCCTCAGTATTCTCATGTGTAAATTGGGAATGAGGTTAAATAGGCTTTCAGGTGTCAGGCATTAAATGACAAGCTTTCTAGAGCATCTGGTACAACATCTGGCACATTCTTTCTGGAGGAAGTGTTCAGTCTCCCCGTGCATGCTGAAAACAGAGTGCTAGATTAGCAGTCACGGTTTAGCCTGAGGGAAGATTTAATGTTGCTTTTCATGTGGGACACAGCCCCAGCAGTCTTCAAGGGAAGTTACTGCATCTGGCCCCAGAAGCAGAGCTGACATTTTTGACAGGGCCTTAAGTGCGGCTCTCCCTGGGGTGTCATAACCGAGACGAGATGGGGCAGGTGGCAGTAATTGGCATCACATCCACTCGGGGATTGGATAGAACCTGGATTACCATGGAATTCTTTTTTTTTTTTTTTAAGAGAGACTTTTATGAATCTTAGCCGGTTCTAAACCCTTTGATAATTATTTCTATCATCAATTACACAGCTGAAGGTTGAAAGGAAAGGCAGTATTTTCATAGGAATAAGACGACTTGACCCTATAGTTCCCAAAGAGAGCAGGGTGGTGTTAACAGCTACCAGTTCGCCCTCCCTGTTGTACTGCTCAGACTTACAGACCAGTGCTCAGACCCGCAAGGTGCCGCTCTGTTTCTAGATACACTCCAGGTGATCTCTACGACTCTAGGTTCCCTGGACACACTGTGTCCTTTCACATCCTCATACCTTGCTGCTTATGATTCTTCAACGTAAAAAAAAATCTCTTGCCTTTCCCACTTCTAAGAACATGTGTCTTTAGGAGACAGCAAAGACCACACCGAGAATCTAGGGCACATGGCTCGTCCTTTCTGGTCCTCAGATTTGTTACATGCAAAATGGGAGCAAAACCTAGCATGTGGGACCAAAATCGGGCTTCAAGACATGTGTAAATGGCAACACAGAGTGCGGCAGAAGTAATCATGGCATGTTTAGGGCTCTCGAACCAGCCCTGCTCTTCCCCTTGAGATTAACAGCAGCACAGTGTTGCATTTTTTAAAGAGAGAGAGAAATGATAGGTAGGTAGGTAGACAGACACCAAAAAGAATACTTGGCAATGTGAAATTTGCTCATGGTTTCATGGGGAGACAGAGGATATGGTTACTTTGCCTAGCATCATTCACCTTCAGCAGAGGTCACTTTTCAGCTCTATCTAGGAGCCTAATTATATTCTGAGTGGAAAAAGAAGAGGATATAACATTTATAAAGAAATTGGATCAAATAAATAGTAATTACTTTTAAAGGTCTGTCTCTGTATTTAGTTACGGTTCTCCAGAGAGGCAGAACCAGTAAGAGGTGTGTGTGTGTGTGTGTGTGTGTGTGTGTGTGTGTACGAAATTTATCATAAGGTACTGGCTCATGAGTTTATGGAAAGTAAGAAGTCCCCTGATGTGCATTCACAAGCCCAACAGAGCCAGTGACAGAGCTCAAAGGCCTGAGAGACAAAGAACCTGGTGTAGGTTCCGGCTGGGGGTCTAAAGGCCTGAACACCAGAAGAATGAGGACAAGAAGATTAATGTCCCAGCTTCAACAGTGAAGTGAACTCAGCCTTCTTCTACCATTTTGTTCCATTCAGTCCCTCAGAGATTGCATGATGCCCACGCACACTGGGGAAGGTCATCTGCTCTACTCAGTCCACCAATTTAAATGTTAATCGCTTCCAGAAACACTCTCACAGACACACCTAATGATAATGTTTAACCAGCTATCTGGGCATCCCTTGGCCCAGTCAAGTTGACATATAAAATTTAGCCATCACGGTCCCAAAGCCTTAGGCCAGGCAGGCATTTGTGAAGCGTGAGGGACTTACGTAAGCACATGTACTCGACTTCTGGAGAGGAGGTCCACCCACTTCTCACTCAGGAGACACGGCTTATGTAAAGGACTTCCTCCTCCCCCCTCACATTAGGAATCATTGACTTAATGAGTATTTATTAAGCATCTACTCTGTATCAGGTAATGGCAGGCAAAGACGACAAGATGGGACAGGAGTCCCTGCTCTCATCTAGGTGACAACTTAATGTAGGAAAATATATTCACACTGATTATTATAACCATGAAAGCAGTACATAGGAAGCTAAGAAGAGGGAAGAGGAAGAGCTGTTGTAGACTGGGGAGGGGACATAGAACAAGCCTCTGAGAGTGACCCGATTTTTTAGAAACAAAGAACTGACTTTTCAATAGGGTGACATGGATGTTTCCTCGCTCTCCTTTTCTTTTTAGATATAAAAGAGAAAACATGAACACTTCCCATTCGAAAGAAATCCTAGATGATAAGGCTTCACTTACTACTTCCTGTCAGCAGAGTCCAGAAATCATAAAATCCTAGTCCTAGTGAAATCGGGCCGGGCTCAGCCGTCCTCAGAGGGCAGGGAATGAATATTCAGATCTGGAAGCTACCGTGGATTAGGTTGTTGTCAAGAAGATAGAGAAGCAGAAGAATACATATTTAATGATAATCCCTTACAGATAAGCAGAAGCCTTTTTTCTAAATTATTAATACAGATAACAATTGGAGAAATAATAATGATGATAATAGGGCTATTAACCATGTGCCAGTTCCTGTTTGAGGCACGTCCTGTACATGATGTCATTTCACGCTAATAACAGTCTGTTTTATTCACGTAAGTATCCAAAGGGCTTTGTCTAAAGAGCCATGAAAAACCGTGAATTGGTTCTGGTAGGTACGACTCTCAGAGAAGCTAAAGGAGAGGGAAGCGGGAGGGAAATCATCAGTAAGGGGAAGATGGCGTCATGGCCCCAGGGGAGGCCAGAGCAGGCAGGATCCAGGCAGCTGCAGGTGTCAACGTCAGGCGACGTGTCAGAGAGTGATCTTAGCCCAAGCACAAATATTAATTAATGTGTTTAAGCATTCATGCAACACAAAATGTTGTGACATCAAACATATGTTGGAGATGATGCATCAGTGAGTAATTACCGTTACTCTTTAGAGCATTGTTACCATGGACAAAGATCCTGGAGTCAGAGAGGGGGTCGAGTCTCTGGTCATCAGTGATGCCCACATGGTCCCAAGATTGGGAGGGCCAGGTATATGCCCCTTCTGGTCTAATCCGAATCTTGTGTTTTCCATGCAGGAAAAGAGAGGCCTACCAAGGACCATCCCTAGCTCGCATCTAGGGGCAAAGTCACAATCCCAATCAAGCTGCTAGCCTCCTGGACGACTGCATTTTCAAGGTGCGAAGCTACCCTATGTCCGAGATCAGACTGACACTTGGGTCGGCTGCTTCTTCAAGGGTTGAAATTGGGTTCAGTCCCCCACTGATCACAAGTCCACGAGCACGTGTGGGAAGTGCCCCCCCCCAAGTGTGATAAACAGAACTGGACGAGGCAGTGTGCATGACTCAGTACAGATCATCTCCACCTGCTAAGCCTGTCCTATGAAAGAGACAAAAGCATTTTCTCTGCCGAAAAGTAGTGATTATCAGCTCGAGGTCAGGCTGCTTTTCAAGTCCTTCACAAGTGAATGTTCATGTTAAGCAACTTACAAATGCCCACGGAAAGAAAGGAAGGCTACTTAGATTTACTTTTATGAAGCATGGGGTTAATGCATTATGTACTTCCTATCGGTTTTTCAGGCTATTTTATGAAGGCAAAAGAACTACCCTCAGAGTCTTGGGATAGTTTCTCAAAAACTCCAAGCAAAACAGGGTGCCTGGGTGGCTCAGTGGGTTAAAGGTCTGACTTCAGCTCAGGTCATGATCTCAGGGTCCTGGGATCCAGTTCCATGTCGGGCTCCCTGCTCAGTAGGGCGTCTGCTTCTCCCTCTCCCTCTGCCTCTCCCTCCCATGCTCCCCCCAACCCCCTGCTCTCTCTCAAGTAAATAAAATCTTAAAAAAAAAAACAAAACCTCCAAACAAAACAGTTCAAGCATCAAGCAGCAGAGTATGAGACGGAGTACTCCAACAGTCATCTGAATAAACTGGGTTTTAATCTTGGTCTACTGTAACCTTGGGCAAGAACCATGGCTTCTCTAGGCTTTGCTGTCCTCCTCTGTAAAAAGATGAGCTCTAATGTCCCTTGCCGCTCTACTTTTCTGAAAGTTTTAAACTAAGAACCTGCATAAAGTAGACGAGGTTATACCAAGGCACAGGAGCGCACACCATCTCCGTCTGGAGGACAGGAGAGCAGAGGTTCACAGCAAGAGGCTATCCCATCCCAGCCAAGTGCCAAAGGACCCTTGAGAAGAAATTCCAGCCTCATTCGCAGGCTGTTTTCCTAGGAATCCTCATCCCATTTAAGCACATAAAAGGGGCTTTTTCATATGTTAGTATTTGCATATCCCAAGTCTAACATTTCCCCACCAAAATAGAACACTTTTGTACCTCCATAAACTCTTTACAAAAGGTTTCTTAAAACCCTCACGTTTGCAAATTCAAAGTACAGGATACAATTTGTATCATTTTTAAAGAGAAAAAAAAAGGGGGGGGAGATGTGAGTAGTCTAAATGAATCATGTCAGAAATAGAATACATCATATTCTATATATAATATAAAATACAATATGTATAATTTTGAATTTTAAAAAGCCCCTTTATGGGCTGTTTCTCATTTGCAATCACCTTTTTTCAGTTTTAAATTAATGTAGGCAAATTGAAGTTTTTGTGTGAGTACAGTTCTCTGCACTATAGTCACCGTGACAACAGTCAGGCTAGAGACTGGTTTTGTCACTCTCAGTAACTCCCTAGGCTGTCCCTTTGCAGTTACCTCCTTCCCCAACACGTGACCCCTAGCGACCAACTGATGTGTTTTCCCTCACTACAGTACGGGGCGGGGGGGAATAATATACACATGCTATCGAACATTATGTAACTTTTTGAAACTGGCTTCTTTCACTCAAGTGCAAGTATCTATCAATATTTCATTTTTTATTGGTGAATAGTATTCCATCGTAGTGATGTACCACAGTTTTTCCATTCACCTGTTAATATTTGGGTTGTTTACAGTTTTGGTCCGTTATGAATACAGCCTCTATAAACATGTATAAAGTCTTATGTGAACGGAAGTCTTTATTTCTCTGGGGGTATCGGCTTAAAAAGGGATCAAATTGTGCGTGTAGCTTTAACTTTATAATAAACTGCCAAACTGTCTTCCAGAGTGGCTGAACTGTTCACAGGCATCTTTACATTAAAATGACCCATATTCAAAAATTAAGGATATACTGTATGGTGACTAACATAACACAATAAAAATTCTTTTAAAAAATTTAAAAAAATAGAAATAAAAATAAAAAATAATAATAATAAATAAAAATAAAATGACCCATATTTTCCTTAACTTGTGCCACCTGTCTCTTGGTTCCGTACCACTCTCCCTCAAGTACTCTACCCTATTCACCAGCAAACCACCAGATCTGTGCATCCCCCAAGCCTCCATGGGGCCCCTTTCCCATTTAGGCCTCTGTTCCCTCGGCCTAAAATGGACAACCTTCCTGGAAAGGTTAGCATTTCTAAAACACAGTTTGGGCTGAAACTCTAAGTCTTCCTTAACCTTCATTCAAGCAGAATAATGCTTTTTGCATTGTTCCCTAATCAAGCTTTCTCCACCAAATTCTGGCTATCAACAAGGCAGGAACAGAGAACTGTTTGATGTTCTAACTTCATTCATTCATTCACACATTTGGCAAGTATTTATTGAGTATCTACCAAGTTCCAGGCATTGCCTACATTCTGAGCCGAGAGCCCACCCAGCGTCTGGCACAAGACAAGCAGTTAGATGGATCCTGGGTTCATGGCCTAAATGACATGGTCAAGGTGGCACATGCTTTGAAAATTAAAAACTGGATCTATCCTTTGCTCATTCAGTTATCTCTCATTAAACCACACCTCACCCAGTGGACGGTGCATTATTTTAAAACTCTCTCTGGAGGAAAGGAGCTCTTTTATTAATCTTTACGTCACATGAGCTGACCCATAGGTGTTCAGAAAATATTTGTTGGAATGCATGAACTTGGTTAATGGAAACTGTATTTTACAGTGGTCTGTTTGCCATCTGATACAAAATCAAGCTGTTTTTAAAAATATTTTATTGGACACTAAAGTTTTTTTTTTATATTGGAAGATTTAGTCCAACAAAAATTATGTCTCCTCATCAGAGTCAAGGTTTTCTTAAACATAAAACCTATTCTCTTGTTTCATATTTCATGCAGTAAGCATATTCCCTCTATGGCGGCTCATTTTCTTTGGCACCTGAGATTAGCTTAAATAATTGAGTAGAGTCTGCAGCAGCTGTGATGTCTGTGAGAGTGTCTAGATAATAAAGCTTTGCAGTAATTCAGTCATTTTGTTCAAATAGCTGCTTGTTTTAATAAATACCTATTAAACCTGTTGTTTGACTAATGTATCATTTATTCATCAAGCACTCGCTGAGTATCAGCACTACTAGGTGCTGGGACCGTAGAGACCGATAACAGGATGTCCTGAACGTGCTGAATAAGAAAAGGACACTGTGTGATCTAGCCCAGGGAGGATGGGACAAACGGTTACTCAGTGAATGCCTACTGCCAAATTTGAAAACCACCACCTACTTCTGTATACTCGTCTGTATTCTTTTGTTTCAGGTTCAACAACTTCAAATCCTTTAAGGTTTCTTAAAGACTCCCAATGGAGTATGTTGGGTTTAGCCAACATTCCCACATTTTTCAGGGACTCTCTGAATCTAAGTATGAGTAATATTCTAAAATGAAGTTAAACATAAGCAAGAATGTTTTGAAGCAGTATAGTCTTAAATTGTTTATATTACAAAGTGGCTTAACTAGATACCTGGACTATTAGACATCCTCTCTGTCCCCTTCACTAGCGGCACCTGAACAGTGTCTGTAGTAAGTAGGCCGATATGCACCACCGCCACCATCTCTTTCTACATGGAGCTCACCGTCTAAGTGGAAAATAGGAAAATGTGATGACACTACAGGAGCACAAAAAAAGAGGCATTGGCTTTATTTGGAGGAAGGGAGTCAGGAATGACTTTATAGAGGATAAGACACTTAAATGAATCTTGAAGGAGTATTAGGTGTCAGACAGACAAGGGACTAGAAGCATTTAAAGAGGAAAAACAAAGAGTTAAAAATGGCCTGGGTATTTTGAGGAAACTCAAAATTTTTGAGTATTTAATGAAGCCTAGAGGAGCTAAGAGAATCCATCACTGGTAGACTATATGGGATCTTTCTCTATCGTTTCCACTGACGCATTTGAAGTACCTTGACAGGTGCCTGAATAGCCGTGGGTGCTCAGTAAGAAGCAAGAGGTGTTGGCAAGCACGAGGCAAATAACAAAGAGGCAGGACTGACACTAGAGGTCAGGAAGGGGGTGAATTTCCAGGAGAGGGTCTGGTGGTCATGGTTGCAGGAGTCATTATATCTTGGAGACCACGATTCAGACACACATTAAGAGTATTCATGTTCCCATCTTCCCTACAAACAACTTCATAGTCCCTACCTAGGCCCTTGCCTGATACATATAAGAACTCTATCAATACTTGTTGAATGCAAAAATAAAGCTTTTCCTCTTCAAATGTGATTGGTTCTTTTGTCCCATTCAATCTGAGAGTAGAGACAAAGGTGAGGGGGAAAAAGCCATAAACTGTCTAACATGTTTTTTTCCACAATTTTTTCTTTCTCCAGAAGGAAGAAAAAAGAAATAATAAAATAGGAATAAGCCCATACATATAAGGTCAATTAATTTTTGGCAAAGTCTCTCAAAATATACAATGGGGAAAGAATAGTCTCTTTAATAAATGGTGCTGGGAAAACTGGGTATACATCTGCAAAAGAATGAAACTGGACTCCTAGCTTATACCATACACAAAAATCAATTCAAATGGATTAAAGACTTAAATATAAGACCTGAAGAAAATAGGAGAAAAACTCCTTGACATTGGCAAAGACTTCTGGAAATCATTTTTTTGGATTTGACACCAAAAGCAAAGGTAACAAAAGCAAAAATAAACAAATGGGACTACAGCAAACAAAAAAGCTTCTGCAAACAACAGGAAATCATCAACAAAATGAAAAAGCAGACTATGGAAGAAAATATTTACAAATAGCATATCCAATTGGGGTTAATATCCAAAATATACAAGGGACTCATACAACTCAATAGCAAAAACACCCAAGTAACCCAATTAAAAAATAGGCAAAGGAACTGAATAGACATTTTTCCAAAGAAGACATACAAATAGCTCACAGGTACATGAAAAAATTCTCAACATCTCTAATCATCAGGGAAATAGAAGTCAAAGCCACAATGAGATATTACCGGACACCTACTAGCATGTCTATTATCAAAGACAATAAACAGTAAATGCTGATATGGAGAAAATGGAACACTTGTACCTTATCGGTGGGAACGTAAACTGGTAGAGCCTATATGGAAAATGTATGGAAGTTCCTCAAGAAATTAAAAATAGAACTATCATAAAATCCATTGATCCCACTGCTAGGTATACATTCGAAGAAAATGAGATTTCTATCTCTAAGAGATATCTACACTCTCATGTTCATTGCAGCATTATTCACAATAGCCAAGGTATGGAAGCAACTTAAGTATACATTGATGAATGAATGGATAAAGAAAATATTAGATAGATAGATATTGAAATATTTTTAAATTATATATATATGAACGGACTGTAGGAAGATGGCAGAGTAAGAGGACCCTAAGCTCACCTCCTCCCATGGATACAACAATCAGTGTAATAACTCAGAAGATGACCAAAAGACTGGCAGAACAGTGTCCATCACTAAAGGTAGAGAAGAGGCCACATCGAAGAGGGTAGGAAGGGCAGAAACAAAGTGGGGAGCAAAATAGACCACAGCCATCCATGGGTGGGAGGGAGTCGTAGGCATGGAAAAGGGCAAGAAACAGATGATCACACTGGGGTGTCCACACGGGGAATATGATTCCTCACAACATTTGACATTGAAAGCAAGAGGAGCTGAATTTTGTGAATTCTTAGAACCAGAGGGACATAAAGTCTGGAATTTTAAAAATTAGCAGGCTGGGTTCTGGGAAATCTTGAAGGGCATTAGGATGCTTAGTCCCTACCGTTAAAGAGACAGTATGACAAACAGCCTATGGAGATACAGTATAGAAGCAGCAGTTTGAAAACTGCCCAGAGCATACAGGAGGAAGAGTTATTTACTCAATTCAGAATGTATCTCAGAGAAAGAATCCTCTAGGAACAAAGGAGCTGGCAGGTGCCATCTCCCTCTTACTCCCTAGAATAAACACACAGCCACCTGTGAGAATCAGCAAGGCACTGGCATTCACTACCTAACTTGCTTACATGAAGCCCTGACCCTGAATTTCAGCAGCTCTGCCTTTCCCAGTCAGACTTGCGTCAGTCCCAGTGCATCAGGTCCACTCCCCCAGAAGACCAATACAAACCTTGCCAACACTGTATCTCCTGACCCATGTGTTTTGGAGCAGTCTTGGTCACAGTGGTGGCTGTGGCGGCAGTGGCAGTGGGCTTTATGGAAGCCCAAGGTGCACCTTGTTAAGATTGCACCCCTGCCCATGTGGCCCCAGTCACGGAGGTGGCAGCAGCTATCATTTTTCAAGCAGACCTGTGTGCACCTTATTAAAACTGCATGCCTCACCCTGGAGCTACACTGCCCACAACAGGCAAGTCCACCCTGCAGATGAGTGGACTGAAGGAAAAAGCAGCTGGGACAAAACACCAGGGCACATGCATCATGCATAGAAGATACCCCTGAAGTGCTAGGTTCTGGTGAAGAGAGGACACTACAGAGCAAGGCACAACAGGTCCTCTTCTTCATAAAGCCATTACTTTCAAGAGCAGAAGTAGCCAACTTTCCTAACACATGAAATAGACACAGAGTGACAAAATGAGGAGACAGAGGAATACACCCCAAATGAAAGAACAGGACAAAACCAAAATCACAGTGAGAGACCTAAGCAAAACAGATATAACTAACATGCTGGATAGAGAATTTCAAGTAATGATCATAAAGCTACTCACTGGATTTGAGAGAAGAGTGGACATCAGTGAGACCCTTAACAAACAGATTTAACAAAGAGCCAATCAGAGATGAGGAACACAATAAATGAAATTAAAAATACACTAGATGGAATAAATAGCAAGCTAGAGGAAGCAGAGGAGCAAATTAGTGACTAGAAGAGAGAGTAATGGAAAGTAATCAGGCTGAGCAGGTGAGAGGGAAAAATATTGCAAAATGAGAATAGACTTGGGGAACTTAGCAACTCCATCAAGAGTAGTAACATTCACATAAAAGGATCCCAGAAGAAGAATAGAGATAAAAGGGGGCAGAAAATGTATTTGAAGAACTAATAGCTGGAAACTTCCCTACTTTGGGGAAGGAAACAGATATCCAGATCCACAAGTCACAGAGATTCCCCAACAAAATCAACCCAAAGAGGTCCACACCAAGACACACAGTAATGAAAATGGCAAAAAATAGTGATAGAGAATTTTAAAAGCAGTGAGAGAAAAGAAGACAATTGCACACAAGGAAAGCCCCATAAGGCTATCTGTGGATTTGTCAGCAGAAACTTTGCAGGCCAGAAGAGAGTGGCATGATATATTTGGACTGCTGAAAGTAAAAACTGCAAGCATGAACACTCTATCCAGTAAGACTGTCATTCAAAATAGGAGAGAGAGTTTCTCAGACAAACAAAAGCTAAAGGAGATCGTGACCACTAAATCAGCCCTATTAGAAATGTTAAAGGGAACTCTTTGAGTGGAAGGAAAAGACCATAAGTGAGAGCATGGGAAATAAGAAACAAAAAACAGTAAAGATAAGTATCTCTGTAAAAATCAGTCAAAGGATTCACTCACACACACACACACACACACACACACACACACACGATGTAAAATAATACCATATATCTAAAATATGGGGGAGAGAGAAGTAAAGAATGGGTTCAAACTTAAGCAATTATCAATATAGACTTCTGTATGCAGAAGATGTTATATGAAAACCTAATGGTAACCATAAATCAAAAACCATTAATAGCAATGCAAAGGATAAAGAGAAAGGAATCCAAGTATATCACTAAAGAAAGCCAGCAGACCATGAAAGAGGGCAAGAAAGGATCAAAGAAAAACTACAAAAACAATGACAAAATAGGTAACAAAATGGCAATAAATACATATCTATCAATAATTACTTTGAATATAAATGGACTAAATGCTCCAATTACAAGATATAGGTTGGCAGAATGAATATGGAAACAAGACACATCTATACGCTGCCTACAAGAGACTCATTTCAGACCTAAAATGATATGCAGATTGAAAGTAAAGGGATGGAGAAACATGTATCATGCAAATGGATGTCAAAAGAAAGCCAGGGTAGCAATACTTATATCAGACAAAACAGACTTTGAAACCAAGACTATTAACAAGAGACAAAGAAGAACACTATATAATAATGAAGGGGAGAGGGGCGCCTGGGTGGCACAGCAGTTAAGCGCCTGCCTTCGGCTCAGGGCGTGATCCCGGCGTTATGGGATCAAGCCCCACATCAGGCTCCTCCACTATGAGCCTGCTTCTTCCTCTCCCACTCCCCCTGCTTGTGTTCCCTCTCTCGCTGGCTATCTCTGTTAAATAAATAAATAAAATCTTTAAAAAAAAA
>NW_024427107.1:68735302-68945011 GCF_017311325.1 Ursus maritimus
AAAAAAAAATAATGAAGGGGAGAATCCAACAAGAAGATATAAAAATTATAATATTTATGCCCCCAACATGGGAGCACCCAAATACATAAATACATAAAGAAACAAACTGATAGTAATACAATAGGAGAGGACTTCAACATGCCACTTACATCAATGGATGATCACCGAAACAGAAAATCAAAAGGAAAGAGTGGCCTTGAATGACACACTGGACTAGATGCATTTAAGAGATATATTCAGAACATTCCATTCTAAAACAGCAGAATACACATTCTTTTCAAGTGCACATGGAACATTCTCCAGAATAGATTACATATTGGGACAAAAAACAAGTCTCAACAACTTCAAAAAGATCATACCGTGCATTTTTTCTGACTACAGAGTCATGAAACTAGGAATCAACCACAAGAAAAAAATCTGGAAAGAGCAGAAATACATGTAGGTTAAATAACATGCTACTAAATAATGAATGTCTCAACCAAGAATCAAAGAAGAAATAAAAAATTACATGGATAGAAATGGAAATGAAAACACAATGTTCCAAAATCTCTAGGATGCAGCAAAACTGATCTAAGGCCTACCTGAAGAAGCAAGAAAAATCTCAAATAAACAACCTAAACTTGCATCTAAAGGAGCAAACAAACCCAAAACCAGTAGAAGGAAGGAAATAATAAAGGTTAAAGCAGAAATAAAAGATATAGAAACTAAAAAACTAATAGAACAGATCAATGAAACCAGGAACTTGTTCTTTGAAAAGATCCACGAAATTGGTAAACCTCTAGCCAGACTCATCTCTCTCTCTCACACACACACACACACACACACACACACACAGAAAAGAAAAGAAAAAAAAAAAGAGAGAGAGAAGACTCAAAAAATCAAAAGTGAAAAAGGAGAAATAACTGAGATCACAGAAATATGAGTGATTGTAAGAGAATATTATGAAAAATTATTGCCAACAAATTGGACAACCTAGAAGAAATAGATAAAATCCTAGGAACATATAACCTACCAAAACAGAAGAAGAAATAGAAAATGTGAACAGACTCATCACCAGCAATGGAATTGATCAGTAATCAAAAAACTCCCAACAAACAAGAGTTGAGGACCAGATAACTGCACAGGCAAAGTCTACCAAATATTTACAGATGAGTCAATACCTATTCTTCTAAAACTATTCCAAAAAACACAAAAGGAAGGAAAACTTCCAAGTTTGCTCTATGAGGCCAGCATTCCCCAGATAAAGATACCACAAAAAGAAAAAAAAAAAAAGAGAGAGAGAGAGAGAACTATATACCAATATATGAACATTAGAAGCAAAACTCCTTTAAAAAAATATTAACAAACCAAATCCAACAATGGATTAAAAAAGTCATTCACCATGGCCACACGGAATTTACTCCCTGGATGTAAGGGTGTCTCAATATTGGCAAATTAATCAACGTGATACATCTCGTCAATGAGAGAAGGGATAAAACTATATGATTACTATTTCAATAGATGCAGGAAAAGCATTTGACAAAGTACAACATCCATTCATGATTTAAAAAAAAAACCTGCACAGCAGGTCTAGAGAGAACATATCTCAACATGGTAAAGGTCTCATATGAAAAACCCCCAGCCAACATAACACTCAGAAGGGGAAAACTGAGAGCTTCTCCCAAGGTTGGGAACAAGACAAGGATATCCACTCTCACCACTTTTATTCATGATAGTACTAGAAGTCCTAGCCACAGCAATCAGAAAACAAAAAGAAATAAAAGGCATCCAAACTGGTAAGCAAGAAGTAAATCTTTCACTATTTGCAGATGACATGATACTGTATATAGAAAAACCTAAAGGCTGCACCAAAAACCTGCTAGAACTGATAAACAAATTCAGTAAAGTCAAAGGACACAAAATCAATTTGCAGAAATATGTTGTTTTTCTATACACTCATAATGAAATGGCAGAAAGAGAAATTAAGAAAACAATCCCATTTACAATTGCACCAAAAGTAATAAAATACCTAGGAATAAACTTAACCAGAGTGGTGAAAGATCTATGCTCTGAAAACTATAAAACATTGATGGAAAGAAATAGGAGACAACACAAAGACATGAAAAGACATTCCATGCTCATAGATTGGAAGAAGAAATATTGTTAAAATGTCTACACTACCCAAAGCAATCTACAGATTCAATGCAACCCCTATCAAAATACTAGCAGCATTTTTCACAGAACTAGAACAAACAATCCTAACATTTGTATGGAACCACAAAAGACCCCAAATAGTCAAAGCAATCTTGAAAAAGAAGACGAAACTGGAGCGATCACAATCCCAGATATCAGGATATATTACAAAGCCGTAGTAATCAAAACAGTACGGTGGGGCACCTGGGTAACACAGTCAGTTATGTGGCTGAATCTTGATTTTGGCTTAGGTCATGATCTCAGGGTCCTGAGATTGAGCCCTGCATGGGGCTCCACACTCGGCAGGGGGTCTGCTTCAGAATTCTCTCTCTCCCTCTGCCCTTCCTCCCATTCACTACCTAAATAAATAATAAATAAATAAACAAATCTTAAAAAAACAACAACAGTATGGTACTGTCACAAAAATATATCTATAGATCAATAGAACAGAATAGAAAACCCAGAAATGAACCCACAATAATATGGTCAATTAGTCTTCAATAAAGCAGGAAAGAATATCCAATAGGAAAAAGGCAGTCTCTTCAACAAATGGTGCTGGGAAAACTGGACTGCTACATGCAAAACAATGAAACTGGGCCACTTTTTCACACCACACAAAAAAGTAAACTCAAAATGGATTAAAAACCTCAATATGAAACCTGAAACCATTAAAACCTTGGAAGAGAGCACAGGCAGGAATTTCTCTGTCATTGGTCATAGCAACATCTTTCTAGATATGTCTTCTGCGGCAAGGGAAACAAAAGCAAAAATAAACTATCGAGACTACATTAAAGTAAAAAGATTTTTGCCCAGCAAAGGAAACAACCAATGAAAGTAACCAACAACCTATGGAATGGAAGAAGATATTTGCAAACGACATACCTGATAAAGAGTCAGTATCCAAAATATATAAAGACCTTAAACAACTCAACACCAACAACAAACAAAAAACACACCAAAAAATCTAACTAAAAAATTGGCAGAAGACCTGAACAACATTTCTCCAATGAAGACATCCAGATGGTCAACAGACACATGAAAAGATGTTCATTATCACTTACCATCAGACAAATGCAAATCAAAACCACAATGAGATATTAGCTCACACCTGTCAGAATGGCTAAAATCAAAAACACAAGAAACAACAAGTGTTGGTGAGGACGCAGAGATAAAGGAGCCCTCTTGTAATGCTGGTGGGAATGCAAACTGGTGCAGTCACTCTAGAAAACAGTATGGAGTTTCCTCAAGAAATTAAAAATAAATCCCTACAATGCAGGAATTGCACTACTGGGTATTTTCACAAATACAAAAACAGTAATTCAAAAGGATACATGCACCCCTATGTTTATCGCAGCATTATTTACAATAGACAAACTATGGAAGCAGTCCAACTGTCCACTGAAAGATGAATGGATAAATTGGATGTGGGGTGTGTGTGTGTGTGTGTGTGTGTGTGTGTGATGTAGCCATAAAAAAGAACAAAATCTTGCTATTTGAAATAACGTGGATAAAGCTAGAGGGTATAATGCTAAATGAAATAGCCAGGCAGAGAAAGACAAATACCATATGATTTCACTTATATGTGGAATTTAAGAAACAAAACAACCAAAGGGAAAAAAGAGAGAGAGAGAGAGAGACACCAAAAAAAAAAAAAAAAAAAAGACTCTTAACTATAGAGAACAAGCAGATGGTCATGAGGGGAGGTGGGTGGGGGAAAGGGTGAAATAGGTGAAGGGGATTAAGAGTACACTGATCTTGATGAGCACTGAGTAATATTCAGAAGTCTTAAATCTCTATATTGTACACCTGAAACTAATATAACACTGTATGTTAACTACACTAGAATTAAAATTTTAAAAACTAAAAATATAAATATATACTATATGCTATATGTACATTATACTGCATTAATGTCACATATATTAATATATTATATATAAATATAGAGAGAAAGTTTATATGTAATGGAATATTATTCAGTCTTAAGCAAAAGGAAATCATGCCATATGCAGCAACACAGATGAGCCTGGAGGGCATTATGCAAAGTGCAATAAGCCAGACCAGGAAGGGAGGGGAATGGGAGTGGTTGGTAAAAAGCTACAACTTTCAGTTATAAGGTGCACAAGGTCTGAGGACCTGATGTACAACAAGGTGAGTATAGTTGATACTAATAATATAGTATATAATTGAAATTTGCTAAGAGAACAGAACTTAAGTGTACGCACACAGACACACACAGACACACCGGGGGCAGGGGAGGTGGAAAGTATGCGAGGTCATGGATATGTTAATTAACTCAATGGAGAGAATTCTTTCACAATGTATACATGTATCAAATCATCATGCTGTACACTTTGAATATATTACAATCTTATTTGTCAATTATACTACAGTAAATCTGGTGGGAAAAAAAACAAGTAGAAACAAATCTTGCTGTCCTGGGATATGCCAACTCTAGGGCTGCATCACATGATTGAATGTTTTAGAGGACAGAATGTTCTGCATTCATCTTTGGTGATGTTAGCTCCAGAATTTCAACCTAGGCGTGGCTTAGGAGGGTCAGAGATGCACTGGAGCCAGCTTGTACTGGGAATTCTCCTAGCCAGTTGTTAAATGTAGCCATCCCTGAAATCAACCATAATGGGAGTATTCATAAGACAAAGATCAGCAAACACCACAGAGCAGCTTTGCTTTTGCTTTCTGAGAGCCAGTTCATACCACCTGAAATATTGATTAGAAACTACATTTTCATAAAAAGCATACTATTTTCCTTTTCAGTATATTCTTTCCTGGACAATGTGTAAAGAGAAGTGAGGAAGAATATGAAAAATCCCAAAGCCACCCCTTGAGTTCATTACTTGGTTGACCAGTTGAACCACTGGAACTCAACTGCAGATTGGGCACCAATCTTCACACAAAAGGAGATGCAAAGGATTTGTAGTAGACTCCTCAAATCTTTAAGTACGTATGGTTAAGTTGTAATACACAGGGTATATTACTGAGAAAAATGTTCGAGGATCAATTGATCCATGTCTATAAAACTATAAAAATGTTGCTATATCAACCAAAATTTGTTTTCCACTATGAATGTAGTTATGTTCTGCATTATGAATTGTGAGCCTGCACTGTGTTCAGCCCTGAAGAATCTGAAAAGCAGTTGTTATGTGTCTTCCCAACTCCCACAGCTCCTCTCTTAATCAGATTAGCCTTTCTAGCAATTATAAAAAGCTCTTCAGTTGTAGCAAGAGCTTGTGAAACTCTTCAGTGCTCCCAGATCTGCCTTCCATCTCAAGCAACACCCAGCCCTCCTGGATACTCTCATGCGCCACAACCCCTTTCATGCTTGGCCACACTTTCTCTGTACTTTATGGTCATTTTATTCCATATTTTTTTGGCTCATCCCCAGGTAAAAGAAAGAAAAGAGAAGCCAGCTGCAGAGCATGGCTTACTTTGAGGAATCCTTGCAGGAGAAACTGCCTTGGACTTTAAGAAAGCAAAGGACCCATATAAAGGTTTGTTATGTGACCTTATATTTGGCTGTGTGTTGAGATTAAAGTCGTAGACTTGCCAATTTGAAGTCAATCAGTGCTGGGTTTAGACCTGCATAGGCTCTGCCAGATCTCACCTCTGAGATCTTGACCAGGGCATTCAACCTTTCTCGTCCTCAGTGCCCTTATCTGGAAAATGGAGGTAAAATAAACGAAGCACAGGCTAGTTGGTGTTGCCTAAACCAAACAGTGCATGTACAGTGCCTGGCATAAAAGAAGACCTTAATAAATGCTTTTTAATTTATTTTTTAATACTATAAGACCTTAGCTCAAGGGAAATTTGTGTCATCTATGGTACACCTGTAGATCATAGTGAAGAATGCCATAGTCATTTAGAAAGCTAGTATCACAATGTCTGGGTGACAATCAAGGCCAACAACAGAGTTACATGAACACTAATAACAAACATTTATATCAAATTAACAGCACTACCCAGTATTCTTAGCACTTTGTCATTACTAACTCATTTAATCAACAAAGTAACCCTGTGAAGTAGGAACTACCTTCATCATTTCCAATTTACAGATCAAAGGCACTGAGACAAAGAGTTTAACTTACCCAAGGTCACTCAGCCAGAAAGCAGCAGAGCCAAGATTTAAACTCAAGAGTTTGATCGTAGCATCTATGGCCTAAACCACTAAACTATCTTGCCCTTTCCATAAAGAAAGCTTTTTTGTTTTTTGTTTTTTGGTATTGTCTCACTGACTTTACAATAACCCTGGGAAATAAGCCACTTCAGAAATTCTCTGGCATTCTTCCCTTTGGACTCCAGCTTGATTTGCTCTTTCTGAATCTTAGCCTCAGCCCTGCCCAGGGCTCACAGCATTCAATTTTGCTGCCTTGAAGTTGGAGACTGCACTTCCTAGCTAATCCACTTTCTAGAACTCTATATATAACACATGGCCATCCCAGGAACAATAGCCTCTGCTGGTCTCTGTGTGGGTGACAGCCTGGGGTTTTAATCAAGGTTCTTTTTTGGTTGCAAGTAAAAAAACAAAACAAACAAACAAACAAACAAACAAACAAAAACCAAAAACCAAAACCAAATAAACTGCATAAATGAGCTTGAGCAGGAAAAATAAGGAAGGCAGAATTTATCAAAAGGAGACTGGGATATTCCATGGAAGCCAAATGAAGGAAATATACTCAGAAGAGATGAAAATCTGGAAACAGAAACCTATCAAAAAACTCAAGTCCCAAACTGCCTTAGGCGCTCCCTCTATAATACTTTAGGAGTTCAGAATGAGTTGCCCCAAGACGGCATGCAGATCATTTTGAGCTGGAAATAATCAACTCCAAAAGACTAAGGAAGAAACTTTGACCTTCCTGCTAAACTACCTGAAAGAATTTAGATAGAGGACCTACTCCAGGAAGGGAGCAATCACTATGGATAACTACAGTATAATACGAAGTAGGAGTGGTGGACAGAGGGAAATGTAGTGAAGTCTGGTTTTTTTTTTTTTTAAGATTTTATTTATTTATTCGACAGAGATAGAGACAGCCAGTGAGAGAGGGAACACAAGCAGGGGGAGTGAGAGAGGAAGAAGCAGGCTCATAGTGGAGGAGCCTGATGTGGGGCTCGATCGCAGATTGCAGATCGCAGATCGCCGGGATCACGCCCTGAGCTGAAGGCAGACGCTTAACCGCCTTGCCACCCAGGCACCCCGTGAAGTCTGTTTGTTAAAATTCCTCTCTGTGCCTCTTGTCTCTGAATGACCCAGCAAACATTTGTTTACCAAACATTTACTCTTTTTCATCCTCCTGTGAAGTGCTGTCTTTCCCTTTGAAGTTCAAGGCCCTTACTCCCTTCTTAGCTCAGAATGACCTCATTTTGCTTGCCTTTGGAATTTCATGTTTGTGTGGATTCCCCATATATATGAAACTAAATTTGATTTTCTCATGTTAATCTATCTCATGTCAATTTGATTCTTAGACCAGCCAGAAGAACCTGAAGGGGTAGGGATACATTTTCTTCCCCAACAACATCATGCCTCACCCCATGTTTTTGTCTTGTCTTTCTTTCTTTCTTTCTTTCTTTCTTTCTTTCTTTCTTTCTTTCTTTCTCTCTCTCTCTTTCTTTCTTTCTTCTTTCTTTCTTTCCTTCGTCAAACTAGTTTCCTCTCATTTTCTGGGTGTGGTAAAAGATGGCCATTCCATGCCTTTGAAGTTTACATGCCTCTCATATGTGACCAAAAGAATATGGCTAACATCTTTGAATCCCAATGTTAAATCCTGAATTGGCAGAATATGATTGACCCTTTGGGGGTCACATGCCCACTCTTGGTTCTATAAGCCATATGGAAGGTCAGTGTTAGGAGAATAGGGTCTCATAGCAAAATTGCGGTGGCCAAGGCCCTCACCTTTTGGAACATGGCAGTTGTCAGAAAAAGAGTTGTGGCTTATTGGCTGAGCAGAGAGTCCAAGAAAAAAATCTAGTATATATGTATAAGGGTCTGCCTGACTCATACCTTCCTGCATTAAGGACTTTGACATTTCTCAGCTTCATCCTTCTCTTCATCATTAAGGTTCCAGTGACTATGTTATTCACTGAGAATCTTGCAAATATCTTTTTATCATAGTAATGAAGAATCTTCACCAACATAAAATTCTCTATGAGAACACAGCTCGATATGATTACAGCTCAGTATGAGCAGTGTAACCTAACATACACTGTAATAGATGGAAGGCATTCGCAAAACCGTGAACTACATTTTTCAAGATGTTAAGAGGAAAGTGTAAAATGTTCTATTTTAAAATTCAAATTTTTTCAAATGTGCATTTACTTATCACATGAAATCTTTGTCACTCTTACAAAGGAAAGAAACTGTTCAGATCCCACCTTCAAATGAGAACACTTTTTGCTCAGCAAACATTCTCTGCTTGCAGAAATATTGCTGAAAGCAGGAGATAGTTGTTTCTGCGACTGCTCAGAGCTGGTGACTCTTTGCCAGGTGACTTTAAAAGTCATTAGTTATAATCAAAAAGTACATATTTAAACATAATTGAGCTTTTTCTTAAAACGATATCAGGACTTTAAAAAAAAAAAAAAAACCTTGAAGAACGGAGTGCCTGAAGAATAATGTAAAACTGAACAGAAGACTGGGGTTTCTGCTCTGGTCATGTCTCTGGTAGGTGGTTGGTGGACTTCTCCCATCTGGTAATAGTAATCCCAGCACTCCTTTTCCTTGCCTGAAGACCTCAAGCAAGTTGTCCAAACTCTCTGAGCCTCACCTTCCCCATTTTAATTTTTTTTAATTTAACTTAAATTTTTTGAGAGAGAGAGAGTGTGAGGGGGGACGGGCAGAGGAAAGGGAGAGAGCATTGTAAGCAGGCTCCACACCCAGCATGGAGCCAACATGGGGCTCAATCCACAACCCTGAGATCATGACCTGGGCCAAAATCAAGAATCAGATGCCTGACTGATCCACCCAGACACCCCTCATGTTCCCCATTTTTAAATAATGATAACTATGCCTACCTCTAAGGATTGTCATGAACATTACATATAATAATGTGTGATTCTTAGCAGAGTCTCTGCACAATAACATATACTAAATAAATATGTGTTCTTTTCTCTATTTATCTAGACATTTCTCATTCTACCACTGGGCCCATACTATTTCATGCTGGTCCATTTCGTAAGATGAGTTAATACTTCAGTAACCTGAGATTTAGATGACATTTTTACTAATCAGCTCTGTATCCAGACATCTACTGTGTGCCAGGTAACATGGGAGAAAAGAAGGAACAAGTAAATTCTCCATATCTCATTTGACCTACATGTATTTCTGGCAAGAAATTGCTACTATCATTCGTCCGTGACCAAACACAAGATAGTACATTATAAAAAGAAAGAGATCTTAGGTGATATGAGAGATCATGTGGTCAAACTGTCCATTCTTCTCAACCCAACCTCTACCTCTGCCAACTCAAAGGCCCCAGTTACATCCCATAACCCCATGTCTATGTGGGTCCCAGAATAAAATTCACCGATGTGTGTTCTGGATGCGTTAACTTGAATTTCTTTGACTATTAGTGAATCTTCTCAGTTTTTCTTAGGTTCATTTGTTATTTTTATGTTCCTTTTATAATTACTGGTTCATGTCTCTTATCTACTATGTTGTTGGTTGGTTATCCTCCTTGAATTAATTTCTAAGAGATCTTCATATATGTTATTTCTCTGCCAAATAGGTTTGAATGGTTTTCCCAGTTTATCATGTGATTTGCTTTGCTTTTTACCAAATAGTATTTTTTAAACTTTAGATATTCAAAAATAAGAAAACAACTTTTGATATTCAAAATCAGGTGTTTGGTTTCAAAATTTATGTTTTTTTAAAATGTCATATTCATTTCATCTCTAGAAAGATGCTATAAAAGCTATCACAGATTACTGTAGGGCAGCTTAGGACAGAATTTATTGAAAGAATTACAAATAAACAAATTTGAGTTAATGTGCAAGATTCAACCCAAATGAAGTCCAGAAGCAGCAAATCTGCCCCAAAGTATAAATTTCGACTTCATGGCAAAACAGGATTCAGTATTCAGAATTCTGTATCTGAGACCATTAGACACTCTGCTCTTTCCAGTATGCCATCGTGGCCTTTCAAACGAAGAACAGGACCCACATGTGGAGAGACAGGGACCCTTTCACAAGGACTGGCATGAATTGCGAAGGTGTGGTTAGAGCAGGAGTGGGTGCCGAAGAAAGAGATGGATGGCCCTGAGGTGCTAGCCCAGGACACTTTGAATTTCCCCCTCTAGAGGCTGGGCCAGCTTTGATTTCACATGCCGCTTGCTGAACAGTGTGCCCAAGGTAATTCTGCAGGAATGCAGTCAGTGAAAATCCATGTAGCCACACCAGAAGCCACCAACCATCAGGAGGAAGGGACCTCTCATGTCCTGAGGTGCCTGTTATGCGACAGGTGTCTTACATGCCTTACCTCTCATCTAATTCTCAACAAGGCTTTGTGATGGGACCCCTGGGTGGCGCGGTCGGTGGAGGATTCGACTCTTAATTTCAGCTCAGGTCATGATCTTGGAGTCGTGAGATCAAGCCCTGTGTCAGGGTTTGCACTGGGCATGGAGCCTGCTTGGACTTCTCGCTCTCTCTCTCCTTCTGCCCCTCCCTCTGTCCCCTCCCCCTCCCCCTTCATAAGAATGCTTTGGGATAGGAGTCATTATCCTATTTCACAAATGAGGAAACTGAGGCTCAGAGAGATTAATGGCTGTCTCCAGTGTTAAACAGCTAATAACTGGTGGGGGACACAATTGGAACTCAGGTCTTTGACTCTCAAATAGGAGCTTCTATATACTGTCTCATAGAACTTCTTGTAGCCAATGGCTCCAATAAAAGCCAAATTCTTCTTAGTCAAAACATACCTCCCAGGGGCTAGCGATGACTATCATCTCTCCACTTTCAAATTCACAGCTTTCTTTCACTTGCAGCCAGGACATCCATCTCTCAGATTGCTGTGGGAAGTCCCAGAGCTGGCTAAAATAGGCTCAGCCCTTTGAGCTGAGCTAAAAATAAGAGTCAAGCTTCTGGAGGGATTTGATCTCCCACTGTAGCTGTTATTTCATTAGTGGAAAACACTGCATTGCCCTTTCCCTGACCTCCTTTGCAAGAAGGAAATGCCTCTCTACACCAAGACTCCCAAATCTAAAAGAGCTAATGAGGTCATATGGTCCAAACCCCTGCATCAAGGCGATATGGTACATCTTCTTCAAGAAAGATAATTCTGTCCTTTGATATTATATGCAATTCACTTTTAGACGCTTGGACCTAATCCAAGAAACAAGAGGAAAATGTCATCAAGGGGCTTGAGCTGGTAGGTGGCATGTTTTAGATACACCAATTCGAGGTAGCATAGATAGTGAAATTGAGCGTTCAAGTTTGGAAAAGTAAGGAGACCTTCGTAGTGATTCAAAAGATAATGAGGATCTAAAGTGGAGCCTGCCAGCAGTAGCAGGAATAGAGAGGAGGGACAAATTCAAAGAAATAAATGTGATTTAATTATATGAATAGAAATAACTAAGCCAATGGTATGATAAAAAAAATAATAGTTAACATTTTTTGAATGCCTATTATGTCCCAAATCATAATTGAGTATCAAGCATGATAACATTTTATGCCTTCAACCAAATGTAGGTAGGTTATGTCATCTTCCTTCTATTAAATAAGAAGAAACAGAAGGGCATGGGGATTAACTGGCTCCCAAGGTCTCATGGCTAGCATAAACAAAACCAGGACTTGACCCCAGATCTGTCTGATTTCAGTGTCATTGCTATTGTGTGGGACAGACAATCGATGGTGAAGAGAAAAGAAGGAGAGCAGAAGAATGTAGAACAGAAAAGGAAAAAGTGGGTTTCAAAGTAAAGTATTGAGTTCAGGTGGGTGATTTAGGGTTGTCAGAGAGGTCACTGGGTATTTGGAGTTGGCCAATAAGGATTGAGAAAACCACAGTGAATGGTGTCGGGAAACATGTTTCAGGAGAGTGTGCAGAGTCAGGCGAGTGGAATATTGGGATGGGGTCCTAGAGAAAAACAGGGCTCTAGGGGTGGGATAGGAAGGAGGCAATACTTTTTAGAGCGGGGAGACATCCAGAGCATGACGACAATAGCCAATATTCATTGCACACACACTCTGTATAAGCACTCTTCTAAGTGTGGTAATTGAGTAATATAATTCTCACAACTTAGGAAATAGGTGCTATTATTATTATCCTTTTAAAATAAGGAAATTGGAACATAAACTAGTTATGTAACATAGCCACAGTCCTATAGCTAGAGAGCAGTAGAGCTAGGATTTATACCCAGTCTAGCACCAGAGCCCGTGTTCCTTTTTTTTCTAAAATCTTTTTATTGAACTATAACCTGTATTTTAAAAGTTTGCAAATCATAAACATGAAATACAGTGAATTTTCATAAATTGACACATATATGTAACCATCATTAGGTAAAAGAAAAAAAAAAGAACACTGCCAACAGTTCAGAAGCTCCTTTCGCACCCACTCTGAATCACTACTCACTCCTTCCCCTCAAATATAACAATTATATGACCCCTAATACTATATATCAGTTTTTGACAGCCTTTGAAATTTATATAAATTGAATTATACTATTTATATCTTCTGTATATAGCCATTTGTATTCAGTGTTCTTTTGTAAGATTTATCCATTTATTGCTTTGGCTATGATGCTTACATTCCATCGCTGTGCAATTCAATTTTATGAACATATCAAAATGTATTCATCTAACCTACTGATGATGGACATTTGCATTGCTCCCATTTTGGATCTAACACAGACTGTCCAGCTACAAACATATTTTTCTCTATCTTTTGGTCCAGATGTGCACACACTTCTGTTGTGTATATAACAAGGGGTAGAACTGCTAGATCATACAAGATACATATATACATATATTCAACTTCACCAGATAATGCCAAATTTTTAATGACACTGTTATACACATATTTGCAAATAAATCTAATAAATTACATCTATCCATAATATGTAGAAAAGTCTTATAACTCAAAAATAATTAGACAAACATTACAACTTTTTCTAAAGTGTACATTATATGAACATATTACTTTACTAAAGATGTTACACAGGGGCGCCTGGGTGGCTCAGTTGGTTCAGCAAATGCCTTTGGCTCAGGTCATGATCTCAGGGTCCTGGGATCCTTCAGGGCTCCCTGCTCAGCAGGGAGTCTGCTTCTCCCTCTCCCTTTGCCCTTCTCCCTGTTTGTATGCATGCTCTCTCTCTCTCTCAAAATATATATATTTTTAAAGATCTTATACAAATGGGCAGTGAGCAAATGGAAAGATGCCAGAGCTCATTAGTGAACAGGAAATGAAAATTAAAATGCAACAAAAATACTTCTGCATATCCGTTAGAATGACTATGCACAAGGCCAACAACGCCAAGCCTGGCCAAGGAAGAGAAGAAACTGAAACTCTCATTGATTACTGTGAATGTGAAATGGGGCAGCCTCTTTGGAAAACAATTTTGCAGTTTCTTAAAAAGTTAAATTTTAAATGCACTTAATTGTGTGCTTTTAAAGGGTAAAGTTTAGGTATGTGAATTTCAGCTCCACGAAGCTGTTAAAAAGTTACCAAATGTTCCAGCCATTCTACTCCACCTATTCTCAGGCATCTACCCAACAGAAGTAAAGCCCATGTCCTCCCAAAGACTTGTACACGAATGCTCTTGGCAATATTATCCATAACAGCCTCAAAATGAAAACAACCTGAATGTTCACCAACTGCTGAATGAATAAACAAAATGCAGTAGAATCAGACAGTGGAATATTATTCTGCAATAAACAGCAGCAAGCTACTGATGTGCTCTACAGCGGCTGTACCTCCGAGGTGTTATGCTAAGTGGAGGAAGCTCAATATACACAAAAAAACCTATCTACTGCATACTTCCATTGATATGAAATGCCCATAAAATGCAAACCTGTAGAGACAGAAAGCAGATGCACATATGACTTGGATTTGGAATGAAGATTGCCTACAAGGGACCAGAGAACTTTTGGGGGGAGTAGATTATGCAACTGGATTGCAGCCATGGTTGTACTATTCAATAAATTTACAAATATTGAATTATACACTGACAGTGGGTAAGCTTCATGAATTGTAAAATTCAATTATAGCTCAAAGAAACAAAACACAATAAAACAGAAAGTTATCTTTTCCACCAAGAATTCTGGACCCTCAAACCCAAAATTGGGGTTGGTCTCCACAAGCATGTCACAAGCAGTGTTTCCACCCATCAGAATTTTAAGGCTTTTTTTTTTTTTTTTAAGATTTTATTTGAGAGAGAGAGAATAGGTAAGACAAAATTAAAAGTAAAGCTCAGAATTGCAGCTCTTATTATTTTTAATGCTGGAGAATATTAAGCAAAGCTATTTAAGCCAAAAGGAGATGCATTCTTTGATAAAAAAAAAAAAAAGAAGAGACAAATTTGGAGGAACTTTGGATAATCACCAAGGACTTTGATGTGGCATTCTGTCAATGCATCTATCCCAGATCATGCTTAAACGTTTCTTCACTTTGGCAAAAGAAGCATGTGACTCCTCTTGCTGCGATCATATATGTCTTATGACAGTTAAGACAGCCAGTCTCTCCTGCCCCATCTCTCCCACTCCACCATCAAAACTCATGCTCAGACACACACACACAAACACACACACAGATTCATGTATGCACAATGATGAATTCTTAGACACATTAGTCACATATTCATACAGAGACATGTTCCGACATGAATGCCACCTTAACCACACACACAGCAATATTCATACAGGTACTTGATCGTGCAGTGTACAACTCCAGGGAATATCATTCACATCATAGACAATGCAAATGGTGTCTTCGGTACTTGTACAGTGCTCAGCTTATACAATCGAACATGACAACCTTATACACCCACCCATTCAAAAATTCACAGATCTATGGTTCTCCTCTCTCTCTCTCAAACAGCCTTTCACAAAGTGTAATACATCAAAATGGAGAGAAAAAACTCAAGGGGAATTTTAAGAAGTGAGGCTGTGACCTGAACAGGTGAAATTAGGGAAGGATATCAACAAGATGAATTGCCCATAGCTTCCTGCCCAAGACCACCATCAGATGGAGATAAATGGATATATTTTAGACCTTCTAAATGCACAGCCAAGCAAGCAGCAGTCAGCAACCATGGCTATTTTTTCCTTAGAAAAAATAAAAATCAGATGAAGACAAAGGCTGATGGGAACACGGGTACACAAATCAAAGCCATAGTTTCATAGTTGTCTTATTTTCCCGATCATTCCAGAAATGCACACTTCTCTATTTTCACTTCTGATTAGATAAGGAAATCTGTAAAGAACTATTACATTTCAAATTATAAATTCTTTAAGTTAGGACTTATTTCTAGTTATGAAGGTCGTAAGTCCTAACCCCTACATGAGGCTTGACCTCTAAAAATATTCTACCAAGGTTAAGTTGGATGATCCCAGAGCCAGGCTGCCTCTATCTGAACTCTGTCACCATCAGTGCCTAGCTGGGTGAGGTCGGGCACGTACGCTAATATCTTCACCTTGGCGTCCTCATCTGTAACATGAAAAATACAATCTTACAGATCTTGTAGAGTTTGAGGAGGATTCAATGAGTTAATATGTAAACAAGGTTTAGAAAGTTCCTGGCAGATAATAAGTACTCAGTAGATATTACCTGCATTTATTATCATATCCATGACTAGCAATTTCAGAGTTTCTGCTTCAGCATTCAAACTCTGGGTTTCTCAGCCATGCAAACCTGAATTTAAAGCCTGGCTCTGGCACCTGGGAGCTGGGGAATCTCATACAAATAAATATTTGAGCCTAACGTTTCCTCATTTGTTAACGTGTCTGGAGGTCGAGGATGAAGGCACTGATAATGAAAGCCGCAGCACAAAGTAGATGTTCAAACATTAGTTTCCTCCCTTGCCAGGCCATACTGAGACCACCACTGCCTCTGTAATTTCACTCTACAAAAGGCTTCCGCACACGTTCCCCAACGCACACCTCACTGAGAGTCAAACACACCACTGTATCTACAGTGTATTTCATGACATCAATGTTCTGCTGGTTCCCATGCTCCAAAATTTCTGCCCCTAAATCACTCATGCAATTCTTCAGGTGCAAAAGCTAGAGATAATATACCCTCTCACCATAGAGATGCTAGCATGGCAAGACATAACTTAAAAAAAAAAAAAGATTTATTTGTTTATTCTAGAGAGAGAGAAAGAGAGCAGGGGGAGGGGCAGAGGGAGAAGGTAAGAGAGAACCTCCAGCAGACTCTGCGCTTAGCACAGAGCCTGATTCGGGGCTCGATCTCATGACCCGGGCCAAAAACCAAGAGTCATCCCCTTTACCAAGTGAGCTACACCAGTGCCTCTGTGAGATAGAGCTTTTGTGAAAATTGGTTTAGCAATATTTACCTTAAATACAGCTAAAAATAATGGTGTCAAGTTCATCCTTGGGATGGTTAGTGATTTACGTAAGTGATGCCACGGAATACTTGAAATAGCCCTGTGACACAGGTGGTGGTACCCCATTCCAGAGAAAAGGGAAGGGAGCCTGAGAGATTAACTTGCTCAAGTTCAGGGAACTGGTAAGAGGCAGAACTCCACTTTGAATCCAAATGTTGTAAGTTCAAAAGTTCCTCTGTAGTCTGCTGCCGATTGATGGGTATCAAAGAGTTATGACTGGCACAATACCTCCAAAATATTTGGTGGGTGAATGAATGTGAATGAATGAATAATAAAAGAAGTAGAGTGAACAAAACCTCAGAAGGATGATAATATGATAGCGGCATAGAGATTTGACAAACTTACATCTGACAATTTTTAGAAGAGACCAGAAGTTTAATCATTTATTGAGCTAAGAACAGTCCTGGTCAATAAACATAGGACATACAGGGTACCAGGTTAGGTAACAGAGCCACGATAAGGCTCTCAGGATCTCAGAAACTAGTTGGTCAAACCATTCGTTTGAATTTAATTTGCATAGAGAAGATCCAGACGTGAAGTTTCATAATGTAAGAGCAAAACCTGTCTTCGCACAGTGGCATTTTGGAATGATACATGATGCAGAATTAGAGAAGGTCCCATCCTGGAGCTATTTTTGTAGATAGTACTTTTGTAAAATCTTTTGGTGGGGGTCATATTGTAAAGATCACTAGGGTAGCCATAGGCCACTACTCATCAATATTGTTACCTTCCACACTGGAACCAGATGGATTCATGGAGAGGAGGTATTGGGAGAGATTTTCTGCCTTCAAACTTACTATCTTCAAAAGAGGGCTGTTCATGTTTCGAAGTAATGTCATTATTTGACACAGTTTCTAAAATGGATCTAAGATTCTCTTTCCTGCTACTGACCTAGGAGACAAGTGCTCTTCCAAATATATGTTAAACAAGAGAGGCTCCCTGAACGAAGGGTCTGGCACTCTGGGGTTGTGGTGGGAGGAAGATTTTGGCATGGGGGTGCGGGGACCAAGCATACAGCTGGATGCCATTTGTAAAAGAAACACTTAGAATCCGTAAAGCCAGAACTGAAAAGATGTGTCATGGGCAGGGGAAAAAAAGCGCCAAACTTAAGTCTCTTTGTGGAGAGAACTCACCAGGGAGAGTCAGAAGAGGCTAAGGGGAACTCACTCCAATGATCTTTATCACCTTTTACAGATGAGGAACAGGGACGTCAGGGGATGATGGGATTTTCCCAGTCAGCGTTAGAAATCCAGGACAAGAAGGCTGGTCTCCCATCTCCTCTTCCAGTGAGTTGTCCTGTCCTCTAGCAGCCTCAAGCCATTGTGCTCTTCATTCCTTCCCAAGAGGGAGACTCCATGCGTATGTGTGTGCAGGGAAGAGAGACGGAGGGGAAGGGTTTCTTGCTGGAGCTACGGTAGTTGTGGGAAAGTGAACAAGGCATAGTATTTTCCATGTTCACTCGCTTGCTTATGGACCTAGCGTACTAATGTACACTCCTTGTGAGAAAAATCGCAAAAGTCATCAAAATAGAAAAAAGGAGTCACTTATCATTCCACCATTGTAAAGTACTGTTAGCACTTTACCATGTTTCCTCCCAGTCTTTCATTGTACCTTTCATATAAGTTGCTCAATACTGAAGATAAAATTCTGTTTCCTATGCTTTTTGCTTAATTTTATATCACAATCTCTCACATCATCAAAAATCTTCCTGAGCATAAATTTTAGTGACAGCACAATGTTTCTTTACAAGCACATACCAAATTTATGCTCCAAAAATGCTGGACTTTAATGACTTCTGGTTATTAATTTGTGTAACAAAATGACACTGAAGATCTTGATGCCTCAATCTCGGTCTGCATTTCCAAATGTTTCCTGATGGCTGATTTGCAGAAGTGAGATTTCTTATGTCACGCTGTAGGTAGGAACATTCTTAAGGCTCTTGGTAACTTTTTAGGGAGGGCTTATGAATTTATACATTTTCCAGAAGTGTCTGTGAATAGAGATTTTAATTCTTTCTTTTCATTTTCTCCCACCTCCTGCAGGATGAATTCCAAAGACACTGGATTGCATATATAAACCAGCTCAGTGCAATTGTGTAAAACAATAATTAAGCCCTCTATTTAAGTGAACAGTCATTTCTCTTGCCTATGCAATGAAAATGATCAGGCAAATAATTAAAAAGAAAATATATTTTATTTCATCTTTTTAGAGCTACCCAAATGCTCTAGCTCTGAGCTGTCCCCTGGTGCAGCCACTAGCCGCATACGGCTGCTGTGCATTTGAAATGTGGCTGGCCCTAACTGAGTGTAAGATACAAGCCAGATTTTGAAGACTCACTAGAAGAACCAAGAATTAAAATATCTCATTAATATTTTTTATATTGATTACATGTTGAAATGACAAACATTTGGCTATATTTGCATTAAGTAAAATATGTAATTAAAATTAATTTCATCTGTTTCTTCTTACTATTTTAATGTGGCTACTAGGAAATTCAAAATAATTCACACGGTTCTTATTAGATAACTATTGGACGAGGCTGCTCTAGCTAGTTCCCAGATCTCTCCATGGAGGTATGCAGCTAACAATTCTGTTTCGCCTTCATGCTTTTTGTGAATCCAGAAAATTGATAATGTGGAAGCAATGTTTCCCACTTTCGTCTGCATTTCTCATAGAGTTGAGTATAGTCTGTCTTTCTTAATTTCCTTCCATTCTTCATGCCTGCCTATTTTATTTTATTTTATTTTATTTTATTTTATTTTATTTTATTTTATTTATTTGAGAGATCCTGTGAGCACATGAACGGGGTGGGGTGGGGTTGGGCAGAAGGATAGGGAGAAGCAGACTCCCTACTGAGCAGGGAGCTACACAGGGGCTCAATCCCAGGACCCCAAGATCATGACCTGAGCTGAAGTCAGACACTTAACTGACTGAGTCACCCAGGTGTCCCCCGCCTATATTATTTAAACTGTTACCATGAGACTTCACCCAATAAGTTCACTTTCCTTCTCCCCATTCTTTCATTCCATTAGAAACCACTAATCGATCACCTATAATGGAATCCCTGAGCCTTCTAGGCCTAGGAGGACAATGATTACAAAGACAAAACTCTTGCTCTCAGGAAGCACACAGTCTAGTGAGGGGGACAGACCCTGAAAATAATTACAGTCCAGTGAGGTGACTTTTAAAATAGAACTAGGTTCTAGAGGCTATGAAAGGAGAAGAAAAAGGACCAACTCTCTCTAGGTGTAGAGTGGGGTGAGGGGAGTGATGAAGGCCAGTGTCACCCAGGTGACACTTGATCTGGACCTTGAAGTAGAAGCCTGGAAGCTGAGCTTGCCAAAGCAGAGGGAATACCTTGGGATAATCACAATGTGTGAAGGAGTCCAGCTGAGAACTCACTGCTAAAGAATGGATGAGGTTGAGGGCAAGGAGGGGGCAGGTGTGAACATTGAGACCACGCTGAGAAATATACCAGGCTATGTGGTTTGGTCTGTATCTCCTGTACAGAGGTTGGAAAACTGTGTAAGTTACTAATCAGGGGATGTAAATATTCAAACATGGAATTTAGAAAGATCCTTCTTGCAGCAGGAACTGGAGGGGAGAAATACAGTAGATATGGAGAGAAGGGACTGGGTGTCATCTCTTTGCCTGGAAGGTTTCAAAAACGCCTTCTTATTCCTAGAGTGAGTTGAAACACCACTTCCTCTGGGAAACCTTCCCTGGCAGGCCTAATTAGAGTTGGTAATCCATTCTTTGTTCTTGATTCCCAGTCTACTTTCCATCACTGTCCTTGGCGGGAAGTATCACACTGTAGACTTCTATACATATGGCCGACCAGTCTCTCAGCTCTTCCTGAGATCAGTGTCTAGTGGAGACCTGGGCTTAGTTGTCACTCCCTCTATGAGGCCTTCTCTGATCACCGTGTCATTTTAATTTCTCCATTACTGAACCTTTTTACTTATCACAATTCATGAACTTAGTGTGTTTGTATTGTCTGTCTCTTCCACTACCCTGTGAGATTCCTGTGGGAGAAATATTCCTATTACATTCACCGATACATACACAGCTTTAACACTTACTTGGCACTCAATAAATACATGTTCAATGAACAAATGAACAAAAGGATTCATAAACTGGGGTTTCTTAAGAAAGGTCTACTGAAAGAATGAATTGGTTTATGAATAAATGAATGAACAGCCTATCCTAACAAATAAATGTCCACAGACTGGCATTGATGTTTTATTCCATTCAGGATCTGGTACATTAGTTCTCTAGTAGTTAGTCTTATAATCTATGCCAAGTAATAATTCCACGCTAGGAGTACATACACTGGTGGTGTTGGCAGAAATCTCCCAGTGGTTCGCTCTAGCACGTGTATGGTCAGTGAGCACTGACGGTGATAATAGTCTCAGTTGTTTGTGGTCCACTGGAGAAAATACACATGCGTACAAACTACACTATGAAGCAGTAAGGCGAGGTCACATACGGTCACAGAACACTATGGAGGGACTCCTAGACCCCATGTTGTGATCAGGGAAGGCCAACTGTCAAGCTGATTCTTAAATAAGAGTGATGCTGGTGAGGTGACTGAGGTGGGTGTCCCAGGCCAGCAAAGGTAAACGTGTAGACACTAGGGAGGAAGAGAGAAAAGAAGCACCAACAGCTTCTCAGGCCCATTCAAAAGGAAACTGCAGCCTCTTCTCCTTTGCTGTTTCTCCTTTCTCACTAGCTTATACCTTCTCCTTCTTATTCTAAAGGAGTCATTGCTTCCTCTTGTCCTCATCATCCCTTGATATCTCCGTTCTCCCCAGTGAGCCTGGAAAAGGGCATAGAGCAATGCCAGGCAGCCCTTGTCTACACATGGAGGCTAGGTTCCCTCATTTCTAAAGAGAGGAGTCAGAGAGTCAGCATGGAGGTAAGATCAGGCAGGGCAGTAGGGAGAGTCTGGAACTGTAGGCCTGCCAGGACTTTGACCCAGGGATGTTCCTGAGGACTGTTGGCACTGGCAGAACGATGGGCACAGAAATGTCAATGGCTGGTTCTAGCTTACCCCTCAAAACGGAGCAATCCTGCTGCCTACGTACTCCTCAAGTATTTCTATTTTCCCAAAGGTAGCATTACCCTCAGACTTAAAACCATGACCCTAGTCCTCATTCCATCCCCAAAGGAGCCAAAGGGAAGGAAGTCAGGCCATATCTAGCCACTCAGTGTATGTTTTTTGGTTTTGGGGTTTTTCTCTCCCCCCCCCCAAGTTTTATTTAAATTCCAGTTAGTTAACATACAGTGTAATATTAGTTTCAGGTGTGGGGTTTAGTGATTCATCACTTATATATAATACCTGGAGCTCATCACAAGTGTCCTCCTTAACCCGCATCACCCATTTAACCCACCACCAATGACCTCCCCTCCAGCAACCCTCAGTTTGTTCTCTGTAGTTACGAGTCTGTTTATTGGTTTGACTCTTTTTCATCCCGTAGTCATTTGTTCTGTTTCTTAAATTCCACATATGAGTGAAATCATATGGTATCTGCCTTTCTCTGACTAATTTTGTTTAGTGTAATACTCCCTAACTTCATCTATGTTGTTGCAAATGGCAAGATTTCATTCTTTTTTAGGGCTAATATACCATTGTATATATATATACACCACATCTTCTCTATCCATTCATCAGTCAATGGACAGTTGAGCTATTTCCATAGTTTGGCTATTCTAGATAATGCTGCTGTAAACATCGGGGTGCATATATCCCTTCAAATCAGTATTTTTGTATCCTTTGGGTAAATAGCTAGTAGTGCAATTGCTGGGTTGTAGGGTAGTTCCATTTTTAACTTTCTGAGAAACCTCCGTACTGTTTTCCAGAGTGGCTGCACCAGCTTGCACTCCCACCAACAGTGTAAGAGGGTTCCCCTTTCTCTGCATCTCCGCCAACATCTGTTGTTTCCTGTGTTGTTAATTTTAGCCACTCGGACTGGTGTGAGGTGATATCTCATTGTGGTTTTGATTTGTGTTTCCCCAATGATGAGTGATGTGGAGCATCTTTTCACGTGTCTGTTGGCCATCTGGACGTCGTCATTGGAAAAATGTCTGTTCATGTCTTCTGCCCATTTCTTAACACCCAAAAAAACAATCCAGTTGAGTTTGATAAGTTCTTTATAGATTTTGGATACTAATCTTTTATCAGATATGTCATTTGCAAATATCTTCTCCCATTCCATAGGTTGCCTTTTAGTCATGTTGATTATTCCTTTGCTGTGCAGAAGCTTTCTATTTTGGTGCAGTCCCAATAGTTTATTTTTGCTTTTGTTTCCCTTGCCTCTGGAGACCTATCTAGGAAGAAGTTGCTATGTCTAATGTCAAAGAGGTTACTGCCTGTGTTCTCCTCCAGGATTTTAATGGTTTCCCATCTCACATTTAGGTCTTTAATCCATTTTGAATTTATTTGTGTGTATGGTGTAAGAAAGTGGTCCAGTTTTCCCAACACCATTTGTTGAGAGACTTTTTTCTATTGGATGATCTTTCCTGCTTGGTTGAAGATTAATTGACCATAGAGCTGTGGGTCCATTTCTGGGTTTTCTATTCTGTTCCATTGATCTCTGTGTCGGCTTTTGTGCCAGTACCATACTGTCTTGATCACTACAGCTTTGTAATATAACTTGAAGTGGTATAGGTTTTCTAAGAGCAGTGATGGTTACTTTCTCCATGATGCATTCAACTTTCAACAAGCATCTCTTAAGTGCCTGGTACCATCCTGGTGCTGTGGGTAAAAATGACCCAGCAGTGAGGGGAAACTGCCTAATGTCACAGCACATTAAGTCTCTGAATCAGGTTTCCCTCCACATAGAGGAAGACAAGGTAATTAATTAAATGACTAACTTGATAGGTGGTTCTAGATTTCCTTAATGTTTATAGCTACTGCCATATAAAATGGATATTGTAGTCTCATGTGATAACTGAGGCTCAGAAGTATCAAGACAGGAGAAAAAAACTGCATGACATATTTAGGTAAGAGAAAGTCATCTTATGTGACTGGAACAATATGTTGAATGGTGACAACAGAGCATGGAAACAAATGTAGGTTTGGGCCAGAATGTACAGGATCTTCAGCTGACTGGCATGCACAGTGTATTAAGTAATCAATTAATTGAAAAGGTTCTAGTCACCTTTTTTTTTTTTGCCTAGAATTGTGCTGAATTCCAAAGGAGAGATGATAGAATTATTAGACACCATTCTTATGTCCATATAGAAGACTAAATGACCAAGCTTGCAAGCAGCCAACTTAGGGATCCATATGTCATTTAAGAGTTGACCCCCACATGGATGAAACAAAGGCCGATCCTAGAATGCTAGGTACAATACTAGGTACAAAAATCAGGAATGAAACATCTTTCTCAAGTCTTGGAACCACAGGATATCAAGGACAAAAGAAACATTAGGAGAGAAACACCCTATTCCATTTGTACTTAATGGAGGATAGAATTAAGATGCAGGGAGAAGCTTGCCCAAGGTCTCAGAAATTCTAATGGCCCAGCTGGGATCAGAATGCAGATGTCTTAATCACTATAAGGTGAAACATGTGAGCAGAAAAATAATTCAATGGAGCCACACTTTATTAAGCAATATTCTGTGTCAGATACTCTCTGGCAGGTTTGATGACATCAGCATTACTGAAATATATCAGCAAAACATTTAACACTTCAAAGGACATTGAAAAATAATAAATATCTATATGTATGACTCAAATACTGTCCTAAACATTTTGCAAGTATCTTCTCATTTAATACACACAAAAATCTTTTGAAGTGGATGCTCTTGATATTCTCTCAATGTATATATATATATATATATATATATATATATATATATATATATATAGTATATATTGTAAATATATATATATTTATTGTAAATATATATACTATATATATATATATAGTATATATTGTAAATACTACACTTGTTGAATTATGAATGCTCACCCCCCCACACACCAAATGGTAGGCTCACTATGTTTCAAATGTATGCCAGTAATACCTACTGAGATTTAGCATTGGTAAGTACAAATGTATACCTGCTCCCAGACAAAGCCCCCCCCCACCGTGCCCTGTATGTCTTGTGACATTGTAAAAGTAGCATTTTACTAAGCATCATAAAGGTGGGATCTGAAATGATGAGAAGGGGAGACTAGCTCTCTCTAGGGGTGGGGTGGGGATGGGAGGGGCAGCTCTGCCACTAATCAGCTGGGGGGCTCTAAGTAATTCACTTTCCCTTTCAGGGCCCAGTGCCCTCACTGCTCAGGTGGTAGCACTACAGTAGAGTTCTTAAGAACATGGGATCTAAAGAGGGCTGCCAGCTTTAGCCAAACCAAACCAAACCAAACACAACAACCCATATGGTATGCTCAGTATTGAATTTCAGATAAACAACAAATAAATTTTTAGTATTTACATATCCCCTGCAATATTTGGGGTATACGCATACTAAATTTGTTTTCAATGCTTTTCTGAAATTCAAATCTCTCTGAATGCCCTGTATCTTATGTGACAATCCAATGCTGGAGCTGGACTGCCTCAGTTTCTACTATGGCTCCAAACTTGTTTGCTGTGACATTGGGTAGATCCTTAAATTTTCAGTGCTTCTTTACTTTAAATGAGAAGATACTTGCAAAATGTTTAGGACAGTATTTGAGTCATGATATGTACCCACCAAATTGTTCTTATTGTTGTAATAAGTGGGTAAAACTAGGTGATCTCTGAGAGGATTTAAATTTTTGTTTCTCCCAATAATCTGTGAGCAGCATTACTTCTGGTATCAAAGATACAACTTTATATCAGAGTGTGATAAATATAGGGCAGAAATAATTTCGTGTGCGACTGGCAAATTGGCCTTTTCATTTAACCTAGGAACACTTTCATATAAAAAGGTGAAAAACATAAGAAATAGCATTTTCCAATGCAAAGGTCTCACAATGACATGTTAGGGGAGTTTAAAGCAATTTAAGACAAAATTAGCCAAATGGTGCATTGGCCTCTTTCCCATGGCTGTATACTGCAGATCTGAAAGCAAGCCCTGTATTTCTGAGTGGAGTAATTAGATAGGCCTCACTCCCGGAGGATTAATTCAGCTCCCAACAGATTATGGCAGCCACCTTTCATTTCCACGAACAGACTCCATCAGCACACTGATTTCAATTAGAGAAGTGAAGTTCTATTGACTTATGCTAGACACAAGGAGACATAGCAGACAGATAACAAACTGCATTACAGCATTAATCTTATGGTCATGGCATCAGAAAGATTTTTAAATGCATTACCTCTCTCCCATAGGAATATCAGAGAAGGTTTTCCCCCTCCTGCTGCAAGAAGTTTAATCTTTATGCAAGGTGATGGGTTGATACATAAATTGAGAGTGAAGTCAAGACCTCCTCACTTCCTGAGAGGTATTAAATTTCTGGCTGGACTTCACTGGAGCTGTCTCTATCAGAGACCACACCTCCCAATGATTGTCCTGACCAAATCTCTAGATGAAAAGGAAACTGCAAGTAAGTTGCCTAGATGTCCATCTAGAAAACATCTGAGCTAGATAGGTTGACAACTTGATTATGTAGACAAGGTGAAAACACCCTCATACTAATAGTTAACAGCCCATGACATTAACAGATGAAGTGAAAAAAGTAATATTTAGAGGAGAATGTCAGCTCTCAGTCTAGGCTTCTGCTCTTAATCTTCTCATGCCTCTTTCTCCTTTTTAAATTCTCTTTTTGATGGTGTGATTCACCCTTCCTGTCATGCTCTGCTCGACACAACATTGAATGACACAACATTATTTACCTTTCCCTGAATGATACAGAAATGCATCAGATCCCATATGTAGAACTTTTGCATGGCCCAAACCCCAGTTATTAGGCTGGATCTCAATACTTGCCCAGGCCTAGGATACCATCCAGATCCAACCTCCTGGTTACCAGAGGAAGAAGATACAGGAAAAGAATGCCAAAGGCCATGGAAAATCTCAACATCAACTGAATTTTAAAAGGCTAACCTTATCAAAGGACACAATCAACAGAGGGAAAAAGTAATGCAAGGAATGGGAGAAAATATTTGCAAATTATGTATCTGATAAGGGATTACTATCTAGAATATATAAAGAACTTCTACAACTCAACAACAACAACAACAACAACAGAACAACCTGACTCAAAAATCAGCAAAGGACTTGAATGGACATTTCTTTAAAGAAGATATATGGATGGCCAATAAGTATATAAGACAGTAATTATTAAATAAACACAAATCAAAACTACAGTGAGCTATCATTGCACACTCAGTAAGATGGCTACTCTCAAAAAACAGAAAATATTGGCAAGAATGTGGAATCATCATACACTGCTATAGGATTGGAAAATGGTGTTTAAAACAGCATGGTTGGGGGCGCCTGGGTAGAACAGTCGTTGGGCGGCTGCCTTGGGCTCAGGGCGTGATCCTGGCGTTCCAGGATCAAGTCCCACATCGGGCTCCTCTGCTGGGAGCCTGCTTCTTCCTCTCCCACTCACCCTGCTGTGTTCCCTCTCTCACTGGCTGTCTCTGTGTCACATAAATAAATACAATCTTTAAAAAAAAAAAAAACCAGCATGGTGGTTCCTCAAAAAATTAAACCTTGAATTATTATAAGATGTAGCAATTCCACTTCTGGGTATATACCCCAAATAATTGGAAGCAGGGTCTCAAAGAGATATTTGCATACCCATGTTCATTGCAGCATCATTCAATAGCCAAAAGGTAGAAGCAACCCAAGTGTCCATCAACAGATGAATGGATAAACAAAATGTGGTCTACACATACAATCAAATATTATTCAACCTTAAAAAGGAACTACAACATGGATGAAGCTTAAGGACATTTTACTAAGTGAAACAAGCCAGTCACAAAAAGACAGGTACTATAGGATTCCACTTATACGAAGTACCTAGAGTACGCAAACTCGTAGAAACAGAAAGTTGTCAGGGGCTGGGGGGAAGGGGCGTGGGGTGTTGTGTACCAGATAGAGTTTCAGTTTTGCAAGATGGAAAGAGTTCGGGGAATTGGATATACAACAGTGAGAATGTACTTAACCCTACTGAACTGTATACTTAGAGATGGTTAAGATGGTCAATGTTAGGTTATGTGTATTTTACCACAGTGAAAAGTTTTTTTAAAGTCTCTAACTCATGTGTTCTCAACAGAAAGGATGTCACCACCAAGAGGACAAAACAAAACAAAACAAAACAAAAAAAAACAAAAAAACAAAATGGGCTTAAGGAAGAGAGTAAAAAAAACAAAAACACAAAAACAAAAACAAAACACCTTACCTTTTTATGTTTAAAGTATAGATAAGCACAAAGTTCATGGACAAATATATAGTATATCTATGGCTTAAAATTCTACGGGTATGATTATAAGTAAAAAGTGCTAAAAAGACTTCTCAGGGGGCCAATAATGAAAAAATGTTGAGAAACTCTGCCCTAAATTATCATCTGGGTGTCAGTTTCCAATCTCAAAATACCTACAACAGATGTCTGCCCACCTCAGTTGTCACCATGACCAAAGTCAGAATCTGCTTCTGCCACCAATTCTTGAGCACCAAGAATTCAAAAGTTGTGTGACGGACTACAGATTTTGTTGGGAAGAATGACATGAAACAGCAAGAAATTGGCTGTGTCAGTCCCCTACCAGTCAAACCTTCAATGCTTCCCTAAAGCGCTACATGACTAAAAGCCCATGCCCCGCGCTATGGCCGGCAAGTCCCACCTCAATCTGATCAGACTAATCTCTCCCAGGCACAATCTTCCATTGACACAGAAACTCACTGTAACTTTGCACCTCCTGTGACCTGGGATTACAAATCCATACCTTCCCACGGCTCATTCTTTAATTAGTGAATGCCATTGAGAACATTGACTTGTCAACACAAATGCTATCTCCTCAGGAAAGCAAAGTTAGTCATTCCTTTCTCTGCGGTCCCAAGCCCACTGTGTAAATACATCTATTAGGGGCACCTGAGCAGCTCAGGTCACAGTCTCAGGTTCGGGAGATCGAGCCCCACGTGGGCTCTGTCTGTGCTAAGGGTGGAGCCTGCTTAGGATTCTCCTTCTCCCTCTGCCTCTTCCTCTCCACCTGCCCCCCACTCTTTCTCAAAAAAAAAAAAAAAAAGATACATCCATTGGGTGTTAGCTTGGGTTTTTTTCACTGTCAATTATTTATTTGTCCCATAAACTGAAAATGTTCTTAGAGTAGAGAATACACCCTAACGTTATGTTACCCTGCATTGTGTGTAAAAGGCAGAGCGCTGGATGAACAAATGAATGAATGAGTGGAAGTACATGATGAGGGGGTAACTATTTTTTAATTTAGAGGACATGAGATTTTATGGAGGAGGGGGCATTTGGATTTACGTGTAAAACTGCCTCTCCTTCCAAAGGCACTTTTAAAAGTGATTTCAAAATCCCCTCTGGATTATCAAACTAATACTTAAGGTAAAAAAAAAAAACCAAAAAACAGAAATTACAGACATATTCAGTGAAGCAGGAAAGAAAATCACCCCTTCTCTCCACCCAGAAGCAGCCACCATTAATATTTTAGACATGTTTTCTTTCAGCATTGAACTAAGCATTTTTCTCTACAAAATTGAGATAATTTTATAATCTACCTTCCTTACTTGATACTATATCATAAGTATTTTCATTATCATTAACAAGCATTATAAATATAATTGTTAATGATTGCATCCTATTCCTTCACATGAATATATATCATAATTTACATAATCATTTTCATAGTACTGGATTTCTAGGTGGTTTCCGGTTTCTTTCTCTCATAAATAATGCACATATTTACTCATAAATATTTATTCCCGTTTCTGATTATCTCCTTGGGATACATTCCTAGAAATAGAAATAGTCAAATGGTATTAGAATGTGATGGCTTTTGAGAAATAATGCCCACGTATATTGAGGAAAGTGGGTACCAGTTTATGTTTCCAGCAGCAATGTGAGAGGTTTATGTTTGAGAGAGTTTCGGCAAATACCAAAGAATACCAGCATTATTATTACCTTTATTTTTCCTTTTTCCACTGAAACAAATCTATCATTGGTCCAGTGGTTTCTTATTGTAAAATGCTGCTCCCTTTCTCACTTCCTCTCCATGTCAAGTTGCTGTCCTAAGCCGGGCTCTTGGTTATTTTGCACATATAAACTTGCCTAAATCCCTCATTCAAGTTCACCTTCCTCATATCCATGTTGACACTTACCTTAGGCTTCATTTCAGCCTCTTCTAAATGACTTTGCCTGCTAATCAGTATCACATAACCTCAAATTTAGTTGTTCTTTGGTTCAAGTGAATGTTTGTCTTCTCAAGACAAGACCATGCACGTAACAATTCCTTCAACCCACATCTGATGAGCACGATACTTAACACCAGAGCTACAAGGACAACAGGCACTGTCCCCACCTCCAAAGACCTGAAGATCCAGTGGGGAGGAGAACGAGTAAATACATGATAATAGAGATGCTTCTGTAGGAATATTCACAGTAGTAGGAAGGAGGGGAAACTGTTATGATCTTGGGAAACCTAGAAAGGCTTTATGGAAAAGCAACATCTAAGCACAAATCCTATGCTGTCAGGTAAGAATTTAGTGAGGCAAAGCCATTTGTCGTGGACTGCATGTTTGTGTCCCCCCAAAATCTGTTGAAATCTGAACCCTCAATGTGATGGTATTAGGGCTGGCACCTTTGGGAGGGAGGAGCCCTAATGATGGAATTAGAGCCCTATAAGAAGAGACACACAACTTGTTTCCTCACTCTCTCCCTCTCCCCTCCTTTCTTTCCCTCTCCTTGTCTCCTTCCTCCACCATGGAAGACACAGCTAGAAAGTGGCCCTTTGTAAATCAGAAAGAGGGCCCTCCATTAAGAACCCAATCATGCTACACCCTGACTGTGGACTTGCAGCTTTCAGAACCACGAGAAATAAGCGTTGGTTGGTTAAGCCACTCAGTGGAGGGTATTCTAGGGCAGCAGCCCAAACTAAGACACATTCTAGACAGAGGTCCAAGCGTGTGTAGACACCAGTGAGAGAGGGGAAAATGTGGAAGACAAGCCAGAGACTGAAGGAAAATACTTGCAAAACATCTACGTTATAAATGACTTGTAAACAAAGGACATTGGTAAGAATTAAGGAAAACTGAATTAAGTACGGACTTCTGTTAAATACAATGTGTCAATGTTGGTTGATTTATTGTAACAAATGTGCCATACTAATTTAGGATGTTAACAGAGGAAACTGGGTACAAGATATATGGGAACTCTACACTAGCAATTTCTGCAAATCTAGAACTGTCCTAAAAAATGAAGTTTTTAAAAAACCAAATTATATATTTTATATATATATGTATTCATATATATATGTAATTTCATCTCGATTTTACACATACACAAAAATAAACCCTAAGTGAATTAAAGACCCAAATGTGAAAAGTATACTTTAAAAAGATGTTTATGAGAAAAATAGGATAATTCCTATATGAAATTAGGAGAGGAAAGGATTTCCTGAACAAAACATAAAAAGTACAACTTATAAAACACTGATAAACTTGATTATATCAAAATTTTAAATTTTTGAATGAGAAATCACCATAAACAAATGCTAACACAAGCAAAACGCTGAGAGACACTAATTGAAATCTATAAAACAAATAAAGGATTAGTATTCAAATATTTAAAGAATGCCTCAAACCCATTAGAAAAGAACAAACATATTCACTTTTTCAATAAATTAGGATAAATTGTTTGTTTAATAAATAAGAGATTATAAAGTCCCCGGTATTGTTTTTCTGAGGAAAGTCATACTCAAATGTGGTCCTTGGCTTTAACAAAAAGAATTCTCTTATGAACCTCATTCTACAGGGAATTCGGTTTTCCTTTTAAATAAATAGTTACGTAATTTTTTTTAAATGAAAGAAGAAACAAATCGACAGAAAACAAACAGCAAAGAATATTGTGGTGGTTAATTTTAGGTCTCTACCTGGCTAGAATACAGTGCCCAGTTGTTTGGTTAAACATGAGTCTAAATGTTGCTGTGAAGGTAATTTCTAGATGAGATTCACGTTTAAATCAGCGGATTTTGAGTCAAACAGATAACTGTCCCTCACGTGGGTGGGCATCATCCAATCAAATGAAGGTTTAAGAGCAAAGGCTGAGTTTTCCCAAGGAAAAAGGAATTCTCCAGACTACACAGAGTTTCCACCTGAGCTTCTAGCCTTTGAACTCAAGACTGCAATGTCAACTCCCCTGGATCTCCAGCCTGCCAGCTTGCCCTATGCATTTCAGATTCCCCAGTCCCCACAATCTTATGAGCCAATTCTTTAAATTTCTCAGTAGATATACAGCTATAGATCGATAGTATAACAGATATACAAAGATAAAGAACAATTTGGCCAAGCTTGAAATGTCTACGTTGATAATGCAGATATTCCACATTGAGGGACACAATCTAGGTAAATCCTCCCATACCTATCAAGGACATAGATAGAAAATTATTCACTGTAGCATCAGTTGTACCAGCAAAAAAATTAAAGAAAAACATCCTAAAACTCCATCAATAGAAAAACATATACATTGTGACTTTTTAAATAGACTACAATAGCTATTACAACGGGAACATTAGGTCTATATGCATTGGAGAAACATAAAAGAAAAATTCAAGGGGTGTATTGTAAAATGGTATATACAGTTTAGTTTGATAACATAAGTGCATATTTTAATACATGGAATATGAAATGCTGTGTATAAATATATGCATGTATAATAAATATTTTTTAAAGCATCAGCTGGAAGAATGAACAACAACTGCATGGCTCTTTGCTTCTGATGAAGAAGGAAGAAGGGGGAAGGAAATGAAGAGAGATACTGAATGGAATTTCAACTAAATTTATATTTTGCTTTATCAAAGTCTGACGCATATATAAAAATGTTAAGATTTGTTACTAACAATGTGGGAAGGACATGTATGTTTGTCACATTACACTACAGTTTTCTGTCTGTTTGAATTTTTTATAATTAAAAAAAGTCATTTTATTTTATTTTATTTTATTTTAAGATTTTATTTATTTATTTGACAGAGAGAGAGGGAACACAAGCAGGGGGAGTGGGAGAGGAAGAAGCAGGCTCCCAGCAGAGGAGCCCGATGCAGGGCTCGATCCCAGAACCCCAGGATCACGCCCTGAGCCGAAGGCAGACACTTAACGACTGAGCCACCCAGGTGCCCCTCAAAAAAGTCATTTTAGCAATCCAAGTGAGAGATGAAGGAGGCCTGAGGGTAGCACGGTGTTGATCAAGAAGAGTGGACACGTGGGGCCAGCCAATCAGCAGCACTTACCACAGCAGGTGAGAGAGAGGGAACAGTGAGAGCATGTGAAGGGTGTGTCCTGGATTTCTAGCTAAGGCGACCCGGAAGAAGGAGGTACCATTCACTGAGAGAGGACTGGGGGAGGTGGAGTAAGTTGGAATGAGAGAGAATCTTCTATCGCACTGGTCGTAATACAAGACACATTACAAACACGCAGTAAATGTTCTCATGGCTGATTTGAAAGGAAATATCTGGGGAGTCGGCAGAAGGACATTCTATTTCAAAGACTACACTCTCCTTCTTTCTAGGTATTTTGGGTATATTGGCTCTCTACTCATCACAGGTCAAGTCAACTAGGTAAGTGAGGCTAAGGGAAGCATTCTTACATAATCTAGTTACAGATGTTATTAGACAACAGATTCTAAGTGAATCTTATTCTGAACTTTAACAACACCCCAGAGAACAAAGCTATTACATTTCAAGTGGCAAAATATGGCTCCCCTTTTAAAAAAAAAATCAATAAATTCTCTGGAGGAAAGCAGCAAATGACTTCCTTTTTAGAATTTTATCAGTACCTTTCTTGCTATACAGGCACAGTCTATAAAATCATACTCAAAGATGATTTGGTTGAAAAGAAAGTCAACAATAACGTAGATCAATAGCCTGTTTCATACTTGACATGTTTGCAGTATTTGCTATTTATTGTTAGAAGTCCCTTCAAATCTAACCCAGCTCCCAGAGAGCCTGGGTGACCAAACTGACCTCCCCTTGGCCTCACCTTGTTTCTCCTTGACCACTTCAAGGTGACAAGCAGAAATAATTAACACAATATCCATCACAATAGTTGTAATTATGTGTTCCCATGCCCTTTTTTATGGACCACTGGACCATCTGGGAACAAGGGGCAAAGTTGGATAAGGGGGCATCCGGGCAGACAGCTACTTGGGATCCAGAATCTATAAGGAATTGTAACACAAATATGGCACCCGCTGGATTATATTTGTTCACCCAATTCTTATATAACGAGCAAAACAGAAACTGGCCCCTCTATCTTAGAGGGAGAGGACATACCTGAGTAGAGGTGTAAAACACTACCTGCCAGCCTCAGTCCCTGTTGCAGGCGTGTGTAAATCGCATCCCACCTCACCACTGACCCAGTGACCAGTCAAATGGACTACACACAATGTAGTTCTAGTAACTAAAACCTATGTCTTCAGGAGAGTACGGAGAAGGACCACAAAGAAGGTCTATGCCTCAGAAAATTGTAATTCCAAAATCATTTCACATAATTAAGAATATTTTACATCCAGGACACATAACAAGTCTCTTATTTTGAACATAAAATGTTATAAAAGTTTTATCTACGGAAAGGAAGTTTCTCCCATCCTACTAAGTAAATATTTAAAAATAAAAAAATATTTGTTGGAGGGGCTTGCAGTTATTGCCTAGAAGAGTCTTCCATTTCTTCTTCTGGCCCTATGCGAGACCACGTGTGTAGTTACGACCTTTTCTCCTAACACCGAGTGTGGTGCCTGGCACCTAGTAAGTATTCAACAGGTGTTCGATGAATGAATGACCTTAACAATACTCATTATCTACTCACCCTTCAGTGTTAGAAAACCCACTAGCCCCTGTGACATCCTGTGATTTTGTTATAGCACAATCCTGATTGTTAGGAAAAACTTTGCAAAATCTCAGTATCTATCGGTCGTCTTGAATCTCCCAATTATGAACATATTCTTGGAACACATTGATCTAATATTATGCACAGATATCATTACAGATCAAGTATGGAACTTGATCATAAGTCCCAATTCCTAAGAGACACAGAGACCCTACCTGATAACATTTGAATTGTCAGCACTCTTCCTTATGGCCTTGACTTTTGCGCACACACTTTTGTTGGTAAGGGAGAGGAGAATTGGCAGGTATTTTCCAGAACTTCTATTTGATAAAGATGAAGACTTTCTGAAGAAAGTAGTGGGAAGAGAACACTTAATCTGAATTTCTCTTACTCCAAATACAGTAGGGAAGAAAAGACTACTGATCCTCATGGAGCATGCATTACATGCCAGATGCCTCCCCTATCATCTTACTGATTCCTGACAACTACCCCTGAGCCATGTGCTACTGACTCCATTTTAAAGGTGGGAAACAAACTGAGGGCTTCAGAGGGGAGGGGGTGGGGGACTGGGATAGGCTGGTGATGGGTAGTAAGGAGGGCACGTATTGCATGGTGCACTGGGTGTTATACGCAACTAATGAATCATGGAACTTTACATCAGAAACTAGGGATGTACTGTATGGTGACTAACATAATATGATAAAAAAAAACATTAAAAAAAAATAAAGGTGGGTCATTAGGACTAAGAGAAATGAAGTAACTAAGAAATTAAGTAAGTTAAAATCATAGAAAGAGTGGGGTAGCCAGCATCTGTATCCAGGTCTGCCTAGAACCTTGTCCATCTAGGATGTTGGCTAGGTTCAATATAATTAGGATTGGTGTGTATTCTTCAACAAATTCATTCAACGGCCAGCTCGTCCACCCACACCTGCATCTTGAGCAGGAAGGGAAGAAGAACTTTTAAAATTATTTCCATAATAAGATGCTAAAGTCAGAGGAATTAGAGAGAAAAGCATCAGGTGAGTTCATGGGATTGTCAGATCCTCTAAATCTGCCCAAGGTTAAAGAGGCCAGAAGTGGCTTTAACAGGTCTATAAGCTAAGACACACAGTACCAATAATCTGTTATTTAAAGGGGCTCACTGTAGTGGTGATTCTCAGAAAAAGGAAGCACTCGAGGGTGGGCTTAGTTTTTTTTTTTTTTAAACCCTTAATGACTTAGATATGTCTTCCCAGACAGCATGCCTCTTGAGAACCTTCGAGAATCACTGAGAGGAAAATAAGGAGGTTGTTCTATTGTTTTGTTGACTATGTTATTTTTTTCGCCCTGCAAAACAAAGATCAGCCAGGTTAAATCCTATCCCAGAAGTTAAATGATCTATTTTTAAACTCGTGCCACTCATTCGTATTGGTATATCCAACACTGCCACACCTGATGCCACTCCGAGTGACGGACATTGAAGCAACAGCACCAGCCAGCAGCTTGTTAGAAACGCAGAATCCCAGAACCCACAATCCCCACTTAACTTGGGCATAGAACCAAATAATTTAAAAATACCCCCAAATCTACAAAGCTCAGCTAAGTCCTTGACAGTTAGAGTCAGATTCAAAGAGCGGGTAATTTTCCCAATTTTCCCAACAAAGCTAGCAGGTGACAGGTCAGGCTGCGTTCTCTGATCTTCTGGCCCAATGCTCTTTCCCACAATACCACACTGATTATTGTGATCAAATGGCATCTGATCTTTTAGGAAAGTTACTCACACATTGGCTGGCACTTGACTTTACGTCACATTTTCATTACAACGACTTCATTTAGCTATATATACTAATTGCTATTTTTTTCCAAAGAAATTTGTCTGTCTGGTTCTGTAGTAAACACCTTCTCTGTACCTTAATCTATCTCTCTATGCCCTCATCCACTTATCCAACTTTTATTGACTTTCTGAACAGTGTTAGCCCACGAGTGGTCATTCAATATTGGTTTAGTTGAACTGGCCTTCTTTGATCGATATTGATGATTTGAGTCCCTGAGATTCACTGGTGAAATAATCACAGTGCCAGATGACAATTCGAAAGCCATCGAACGTTAGAGCTAGCAGATGCCTTTGGAGATTATCTCCTATAACCTCTGCTTCTGCCAGACGAAGAGGCTGAGCAGCAGAGAGGAAGAGTGACATGCCTGAGTTCACATTACAAAATGTTTTATGTTGCTTTTCCTGTAGGGACCTGAATTATCTGCCTTATATGCCTGCATTGATCATAAGCCAGGTTGTTGCCAGATCCCCACTTAACTTGGGCATAGAACCAAATAATTCAAAAATACCCCCAAAGCCCCCATATAATAGATGCCTTCTACAGCTTGCAGCTGACAACGTACTCATATTGCTGATCCTAAGAGAAATTTGGAATGACTGAGATGGACTGCCACGTGTAAATATTCATGGCACAAACACATCAAGCCTTGAATGAGAACATATGTGAATAATTAACAAGATCGTGATTTGTAGCATCGTGGTAATAGATAACCTGGCTCCTAGGGAGAAGCTGCTTTTCCTTTTACGAGGCAACAAAAAGAAATTCGAGACAGTCCATTGTAATGTTTGTTATCACTTTTGTGAGACATGGTTTTGGAAGTTGAATCCTTTTTTCAGTTTTTCTTCTAAAGTAGTTAAACACTCGTTACTAGACACTGTATTTAAGACGGTACATTCTAAGCTCTTCGAGAAAGTGACACAAGGTACAATTATATGGTTTATTCACTCATCTGTGATGGTACTAACCTTGTTCTTTTCCTTCTCTTCCACCTTACACCTAAGAAAAAGTATGCTTTCTGTTGTTTGATTCAGTATTGAAACACGAGGGTTTCTTTCGGTTTAGCACCCTGATTGTTCTTAGGGAAGACAGAGACAGTCACTATGCTCCTTGGATGCTTTTCCCTAAGAACAAAACTCCCCCCGCCCCGCCCACCTTTTTCATCTCACTCAGAAGAAAAGAAGAAAATCTGAGGATACAGCCTCCAGTGTCACATGTGTATCCTACAGAGGTGTGGTCCAACCTCTCCCTCTCTTCCTCCCTCCACCCTCCCCGACTCTCTCCCACACAGACAAAAAAGCCTACTTCTTTCTCTTACATGAAAATCACCACTTTGAAAGACCTTTTGAAACCACCTTCTTTTAAAGCTGAATACGTATGTACCCTCTGGCCCTGTAATTTTCTTCTTTGACATAGGTCAATGAGTACATTTGTCTACCAAATGACAAGGATAAGAATTTCATAGTGGTCTTAGTCATAATAGCTAAAAACTAGAACCCAAATGTCTATCCACAGTAGAATTGATACATAAACGGCAGAATATTCATGAAGTGGAATATTACGCCACGGTTAAACAGAACATCTGCTGCAGGAATGTCACAGTTGCATCTCACAGACACAGCAGGGAATGAGGGAAAGAAGCTGACCACAGAAGTGTACACACCGGATAATTCAGTATATGAAATTCAAGAACAAGAGAAACTTCACTGTAGTGTTAGAAGTCAGAATAATGGTTACCTGATTTTTTCGGGCATAAGAGGCAGATATGAATTACAAAGGGGCGTGAAGGGTCCTTCCGGGGTGTTAAAAATCTGTTGATTTGTACCCACTTAAGATTTGTGTATGTATCTATACCTCAGTAAACATTGTGTTTAAATGATAAATTAACATTTTCCTCCCAACAGCTGGCAATTGCCAGAGTTGTGTATACAGTGGTGTTGCTAGTTTAGTGCTCTTTCCCTTACCAACCACCCACTTTGGGTTATCCACATTTTTTTTTTCATAAAGGAGTTCCTTTTAGAAAGCGTGTATCCTGACCACAACAAAATATTTTGAAATAAAAATTTGAACACAGCTTAACAAAAACATTTTAACAAAAAATCATTTTCATGATACATGCAAATTCGGGGCAGATGTGTTCAGAGGAATAACCCAAGTCCACCCACCACTAGAAGAAAAGTAAAAATGAATTAGCATTTCTGAAATCTTGCAATGATTTCCCCCCTGGCTTCTAGCCAAGACTGGAAACAGAAATACAGAAACGCCAGCAGAAAGGCCTCTCTGGGAAGACGGGACTAGAATCCTCAGACAGTAGTGGGTGACTGGGGAAACTTAACGCAGCTTTGAGGTCTGGGAGCACCCCTTATGGGAAAAAGAGGAAGCCCGTTTTGGGGTGACCCATTCTATCCTTTCGTATATGCGGGTATTACCTCATTTAACACCTTTAAGATCAGCAGTATTATAAAGTAAGGGTTACAGACATTAAGCAACTTTCTCCCAAAGCCAAAGAGCTTTTTGGTTGGGGGCCCCATCTGGGGCCCTCATTGTCTAACTCGCAGATTTTGTGACATGCCATTTCTAATCTTACTGGCTGGCTTTCTTCACGTGGCTTCTAGACTGAAATACTTGGAAAGGACTTAAGGATTACCTAGATTAGTCATAGTATGTATTCCCCAATAAAGTTCATAGTATCTTTTTTTATTTAGTCTATCTTGATTTTTAAAAATTGTGAATTTATCCTGCCACAAATCAAATAAAACTAAAACTAGTGCCCTACAATTCACACAACTGTTTGAGCGTGTCTCTTGTTTTATTCTGATCGGTTTCTCCTTCGGAGAATTCTGGAGGTGGCGAAATAGGCATGATCCCTAACTTCCAGCCTACCTACTGCTCCTTGGGTACCTGTTCAAGGTACATCCTGTTAGCTACGGCAGTTCACCTCTAGTTCTAACCGACAGCTTGCCCCCACACTGGAATCTAACAGAACCACAGTCTGGAAACCAGCTGCTAGCTCCAAACACCTCCTCCCCCCCCAGGCTCCCCTCAGCAGCCATCCTGGTCATTTTTTCACATAGAGCCTTCCAGCGAAATCTCCATGGGTCAGAACCTGGGGGAAATATGCTCTGTTTTGGAAGCCTCCCACGGAAGCAAAGCTTAAAGAATTTAAAATTGCCAGCTCTCTCTTGGCTCCCCCGGAGTCCTTCACAAGTAGCTGTGGTGCACCAGTTACCCAGACAGACCTGGGGCAGTCTCAGGACACTCTGTTGTCACACAGTCCGTTTGCAGTTGGGGTTGCTTCTTCAGGGAGGCAGAGTGGAAGCTCCTAAGTTCCTGAGTTGGCAAAAGGCTGCCCGTGCTGGTCCCTCGACATGTGTTTGCTGCTTTTATCCTTCCAAGTAAGAATTAGGGAACTCTTCAGAGTCAACTTCATTAACCAAAGTCAGAGTTTATCAAAGTAGAGTACCTATGGATAATTTGGGTGCATTCTGATATTAATAAAACTTTAATTAAATGATGTAAGTAGAAATGGAGGGTTCTGGTTATAAAAATGGGAAAGCCACATAATAGGAATTTTTTTCCCCTCCTAGAAATATTAAGGAAAAGTTTGTGACCTCCTCACCAGCTCTCACGCATGTGTCTGTGCAAGGGGACAGGTAGCTCCGTCTGTTTTCTCTGCTCCTGCTGTCCTGTGCTTGTGGTCAAAGTCAGTTCAGGTAGAAGACTGGGAGCCCGTTCTGGGGTTGGGTTTAAGCCATAGAGTTCAGTGTAGTTTGCCAGTAGTAAGCTTATTTGTAAAGGATTGTGTGCTTGGATAGTTATGAGACCTACATTTCAGAGATCCAAGAAGTTCAGGTAATGCTAGAGAACACTACAAAGAAAAAATTCTCCAACAACTTTGCTTAAGAGCTAAACCACTATCCACACCATTGCATTTCTTTGTCTACCCTTTCTCGTCTCCATTCTTCTCCCACACGCTTCCTATTACAGGAAGAACCACCACTGAACTTTGTGTTCCCCAATGTTTTCATATTTATACTTATGCATTCCTTCACAATATCAAATTTTTGCTTGTTTATATTTACATATGAATGGTATCATATTAACATATTCATATAAATAGTTCCTTTTCTTTACTTGAGTAACATATGTTACTCAATATTATGTCGTCAGGGTTTACTCATGTTGATAGACGTATTTCTAGTACATTCATCTCAACTGAGTATAGTATCCCCATGGGTTAACGTACTGCATGTCCATGATGATGGACATTCAGGTGGTTGCCCATACTTCACTATTAGAGGCATGCTGTTACGAATATTCTGTGATATGCGTCCATGTACACATATGTGGGAGTTTCTCCAGGGTATGGGTCTCAGAGGAGAATTGCTGCATCCTGACATAAATGCGTTTTGATTGTTGCTGTGTACTGCTAAGCTGATATTTGGATCTCTGATTCCTCATCTTTTTCTTAGTTGTTGCAGATCCCATAGGAGTGAGGAGATGACTTATGCTTCCTTCGTCTTCTACCTGAGGTAATCTTTCTTCCTCCTCTTTTTGTTTTGAAAAGGCTTAATCATTTCTTAAGACACAGCTAAGTTTGTCCCTCCTGTGAAGTTTGTCCCCCTCCTCTGAACTTTCATGGACAGCACTTCTGTATGGGACTTGTCAATTACCAAACCCTTTAGATCCTACCTGTGTATATACCGGCACAAAGTTCACGAAGGCTCTCAGCTCCAGAAGAGCCACCGAAGAGCAGACTCCCAAAAACCATACTATAGGGACATTGTGTCCTTCAGTAGATTCCTAATCACCCAAAACTCCAACGATTAAAAAGACTTACCCAACAGTGGCATCCTTGGCATTGCCCTTGATCTTCTCTTATCCAGAACACTTGGGTTCTTTACAGAAACTGGACCATAAAATCAATTTTGTTAACTCTAACATCTACACAAACACACACACACACACACACACACACACACACACACACACAGAGGTCATACAGTCTCTACCCACATTCTCCTGCCATTTACTTGATCAGAGAAGGTACACATGTGAAAACTATTATAACAAGAAAAATCCACTTGTGGAATTACAAAATTCTGGGGTTTTGAAAGCTGAAAGGGCTCACAGGTGATATCAACAAAATCTCCCTTTCAGAAACAAAAAAACAATCTTTTGAGGTGATGTTTCACCTGAGATAACACAGCCAATTAGTAGCAAAGAGCTCATGATAACTCGTTTCTTTAATTCAGCAAATATTTATAGAAGCATCAACTATACCACATCTCCATGTGTATGTTAATTAGGACAAAACTGATGAATTCCATTTTATTAAAACTTTCTTGCAGATCTACTCTGTATTGCCATGTAAGTACATCATGGACTTTACAAAAGACATTATCATCACTAGAGCTTTCACAAACCTTACATGTCATCTGGTGGCAGTAAAACAAGAAAATGGTGACAGCTGAGTGTGTACCAAGACATGAACTTAGAAGTTTCAACTGCAGTGGTGAGTTCAAATAGATGAGAAATTCCAAGGTGGGATACTGTGCCACCTGCAGACATTTCAAAGTAATTCTGAGTCATATGGATCTGAAACCCACAAAGAAAACAGGTCAAAAGAATATTTTTGTGAAAACTATTTATCTGGAAAATAAATATGCTAGGACCCCACCCCTCCTTTCTCTTCTTGCCATTTTACTTTAAATTTAGAGAAGGGCTTTAGAAGGACTATTTGGCTCTGTCTTTTCAGGAACTGGGGGCATGCAGGGGCTTGAAGAGTGACACACACCTGAGGAATAAAGGTGAGAGGCTGAATGGAATGTTCCGCAGTTATAAGATGGGGGGGGGTGGGAAGCCATCGCACTCCCCTCTGTGTGGATTAGGAGTCTTCTGATATGAAATCTCATTGGAAAGTTCAGCCATTTAAATAGGAATCCTATCAAAGAAGTCTTCTACCAAAGGGAAAGGGGATCCATAGAATATATGTGGAGTAGACTGCCAGAAATATAGATTGAGAATGGGTAAAGACCATACTAACTAAAAGTAAAGGCGCTGTCCATGTCTGTGGAGTCCCACTTAGAGAAGTCCAGTCGGAGAGTCATCGAAGAATCCACAGAGATGCCCATGAAAGATTAGCTGAACCCATCAGCCAGAACACATCTTGTAAGCCAAACTTACAACAAACTGACCAATTAAGAATTTTCTCCCTCTATTCCCATTTCTCTCCCTGCGTTCAACAGAGGACAGGTTGTCAACTTAAGCTTAATAGGTGAAAAGATGGAAGAGAAGGAAAGAAGGAAGGGTTAGGGTTAGGGTCTAATCTCATATAATCAGCTGCCCTCAATCTCTCACCTCTACACTCAAAAACATCCAGAACGCTCTTCCCTAACTCAGGGATTATACTGATTTCACTCTCTAAATTCTCTTGCTAGCTTGTCAGATGAACGGTTTCCTCTGAGAAGGTCTTCACTCTTCGCAATAATAATAAAGCAAACGTTTCTCCCTTCTTGCACCCAGTCTGTGCTGACCTTCATCGCTGTAATCAACATGCTGAGACGGGTCAGAGGTGATAGGAGAGGGGAATGTCCATAAATATTTTATGTTACATTTTATCTCTCACACGGGAGTTCATAGAATGGGAATCTATTTGGACTTGAGTAACAGAGCCACTTCAAACAATAACAGCAATGATCTCAGGCCTCAAAGGAGGGCGAGAGTTTGGGTACTTGTGATATTACTCCAACATTATGTCTACTCTCTTATTCCAAACGCTAAGAGATTGAAAGACAAATTCAAGTGCAGTTGACCCCCGAACAGTATGGGGGCTAAGGCCGCTGACCACCCCCAACCCCTTGCAGTCAAAATTCACATGTAACTTTTGACCCCCCCCAAAAAAAAACCTTCACCACTAATTGCCTACTGTTGACTGGAAGCCTTGCTGATAACATAAACAGTTGATTAACAGACATTTTGTACGTGCATTATTTACTGTATTTTTACAAGAGTAAGCTAGAGAAAAGAATGTTAAAATCATAAAAGAGTACAGTATTTATCAAAAAAAGTCCATACATAAGCGGACACACGCAGTCCAAACCCATGTTGTTCAAGGGTCAACTATATTCTCTATCATAAGACATTTTCTCCTACCTTTCAGAGGTATTTGCTGAGGAGAGCGGCCATCACTAAGTGTAAGCTCTAGGAAACCTATAATCAGTTTCTCTCTCTAATTGAGTACTTTCTTTCCTTAAGTTTTGGTAGAAGCATGAAAATAATTTACTGATTTAGGAACTGGGTGGAGCAGACCGCAGAAGACAAACCAAAAACATCTGGAATGAACTAGTTGTGAGAGAGAGCGAGCGAGCAAGCAAGGGAGGGTGAGGAGGGGGAGAGAGAGAGAGAGAGAGGGTTTTCAAATGAAACAAAGTACAGATGATTTGGCCAAATTTAAGCCAAGCCAAACACTCACATTAAACATTGCACTTGGGTCTGGTTCAATAGCGGGAGCCGGCAAGGGGGAGCGTCAGCCAACATTGCATCAGACACACATTGCGGATAGAGGAAATGAGTTTAGTCAAGCCAGCTGTGACTTCAAAGGGGCTGCTCTGTCAGAGAACAGTGGGAAAGGGTTCCCTCTTCAGTGAGGATAGCAAAGTTCAGCCAAAGCCAACGGACTTCAGGAGGAGGGAAATGACATTCAATGTACAAGAAAGGCTATTTTCCTTCCATGAAGGGGCTGTGACAGTCAGAAAAGGAAGGAAGATGATGGGGAAGAGAGGTGAGAGGAAAAGATCCTGATACTCATTTGGGGACTGCAGTCTTATGTGCATAATTAGGAAATGGGGTGTCTGTGTATAGAGTAGGTTGCTTTTCAGCTCAGACACCTCCTTGCCTGAATCATGTTTCCAAATCTGTGGGAGGAGAGACCATAGGATTCCTCCCCCAACTGATTCCCATAGTTTCTTTCCCCCTTTGTACTTCTAGAAAACCACACATTTCTTTCAAATTATTTACTCAACACAAATTCACTAAGGGACAAACAGTGGGTTGGACCCTGGCAATACAAAGACAAACAAGACAGTCCTTTTTCCAGGAGTTCACAGTCTGAAGGAGAACTAGACACATAGAGGATTGTGGTATTGGTCAATAAATCTTACGTTAGAGCTGTGATTCCCAAAGTGTGATCACCTTGACCAGCAACAGCATTACCTGGGAACTTGTTAGAAATGCAAATTTGTGGGTCCCTGCCCAAACCTACTGAATCAGAAAGCTGAGGCTGGGTTAATAAGCTCTCCAGCTGATTTGGATGCATGCTAAAGCTGTAGCAATCCCTTGATAGCGAAAACAGAGGATTTTGGAGCAGAGAGACAACACATTTGAGCCAACCTAGAGCTCCTCTGCCATCTATAAATCACTTCTCAGTCCCTTCCAAGGCAGATTCTAAACAGGATGCTCTCTGGTCATTCACAAGAATGAAACATAAGTGCATGTCTTATCTCTATGTCAATTGTAAACTTTAAGAGCAGGGGCTAATTCCTCTTTCATGTTTTTTTTTTCTTTGTTTCTCTTCCTTTCAGATATCAGCCCAAAGAAGATATAGGCATTGAAACTAACTTTAATTCAGAACTTCCACTGGTATATGGGTTATATCTTCACAAGGAGAAATTGGCAAATATGTACTTAAAAATTCTCCTCTCATAGGTTGCAGGAGAATGTAAATGGTGTCTCTCCCAAACACTCATTTGATGCTTGAATCCTCTCTGTGATATCCTTGCCAAGGGTTTGTTCTTATGCTTGAGTGCCTGCACTGATTTGACTATCTAGGGATACACTTTGCTTCCTTTCAGACAGCTCTGTTAGGAAGAGCTAGCTTCTTCTGGGCTGAAATTTAGCATCATTTAAATTCCATTTGTTAGTTATAGTCCCATCTCTTGGGAACCCATAGCAAAGATACTTACATATTAATGTGACATATTTCAAGTATTTGAAGTTAGTAATTATGTAGCATATGACATAGGTTAAACTCACAGACTCTGGAACAAGATTGCCTGCATTCAAATTCCTGTTCTGTTCCTTATGAGCTCTATGACCTTGGAAGAGTTATTTACTATCTCTGTAGCTTTGTTTCTTTATATACATAAAACTGTATAATAGCATTACACAAAGGGCTTTTGTAGGGAGTGCATGAATTAATATATGTAAATGTTCCTGGAAGATAGTAAGTGCTCTAAAAGTTTGGGCTATTATTAATCATCATTATCATAGAGAGCTTGTCAAGAATATGACGTAGGTCATCGTTCTAATTCTTTAGTCACTCACCAGGTGAGCCTGTTCACTCCTATGGCTTCAGTCACCACCTATATGTTTGTGAAAATATCTTCATTTTCCCTCTGAGCACACAGCTAAATGCAAGGGGCCAGTTGGGACTATATGAATTATTTTGGCCTCTATCATTTGGGAGGAAATGATGCACACCACTTCTAGTCCTGGCCCCTAACACCATCCTGAGAAACCCTCCATTCTCCTCTCTGTTCATCAGCTAGTTGAATGTATAGGAAGGATGCCAGACAAGGACTCCAAGAAGGCTCCAGGGAGAGGTGGAGCCCTGAGCTGGAAGAGAAGCCTATATCTCTGAGTCAGGGTTTGGAGGGGAGCTGCCTATGAGAGCTACCAGACTGGAACATCCACATGGGGCTTTGTGTGAGCAAGAAATAAACATTTATTGAATTAAACCATTGAGATTTTATAGCCTACCATGCCTAACACAGTGACGCCCTCATTTATATGTATTGCTCAGACTTTGCTTCTGAGCTACAGAACTATACATTTCACTTTCTATTCAGCCTTTCTACGATTAAACCCTCAAGTAGGTAGTAAGTCAACTCAAGGCTTCAGGGATCAGACCATCTGTGTTGAAATACCAGTCCTGCCAGGTACCAGCGATAGGATCATTGGGTGAATTATTTAAGTATTTGTAACTGTATATACTTCACAGTTGTTAGAATATTAAGTGGGTAGAGGTGTATAAAACACTTAGAACGGTCAATGGTCCATAGTAAATGTTCAGTAAATGCTGTGGCAGTTATTATGACCATCCTATTCTGAATTTGCTCCTTCCCTTTAGTCTTCCATATAAATAACTGGTCATTTCTCCACCATCCAACCAGCTGTTAAAACCAGAAATCTGCAACTTAATCTTGAATTCATTTATTTTCATCGTCCCACATAAAACAAATCACCCAAAACTGGTTGATCATATTCCTTAAATATTTCTGAAATCCATCTACTCTCTATCCCCTTGTGTTGTGCCCTCTCCATTTAAAGTTGCCAGCCTTCATGGTTCTATTATAGTTGTATCCTTGTCTTTTCAAATCCATCCTCATGCTCTTCAACCTCATTCTTCACAGGGAAATCGAAATGCTCCTTTTAAAATTCAAATCTGATCTGGTCACTCCCAATATTTAAAAGGCACTCATAGTTTTTGTTGCCCTTTGGAAAGACCAAATTCCTGACCCATCGTTTCAGCCTCTCCTCATCTCCACCTCATGACTTTATCTACAGTTCAGCCATGGTGGGCTTTTGTCATCTTCATAAACATGCCACAGGTTGTCCCACTTTTGAGGTTTTCACATGTGGGCTACTTCTGCTTGGAATGAACTTTCTCCTCCCTGCCCCCCCAGTTTACAGAATTAATTCCTAACCCTTCTTTATATTCAACTTAAGTGCTACACTGTCCAGCTAGCCTTCTTTACCATCTCTGCCCACGCTAATACTAGTACTTTCTTCTGCCCTCAGTCAAAGAGGGGGAAGAATTGATACGAGCCTCTGGCACTGGCAATGGCTTTGCAGCAGTCGCCAAAGCATGTGGGATTTCTCTAGCTTCTTTGGAGTCGTGACCAATAGTTCTGTCGCCTTCCCTGGTTCTAATAAAACTCTGTGATGGGTTTTGAATTACACTCATTCCAAGAGGACTCCTTGTCAGTCCTCGAGTGGCCTTTGTTGTCCGCAGCCCCTTGCAATGCATCTGAGGGCAAAGGTCTCAGTTACACCCACCACTGAAATCAGACTCAGCTACACTACATGAGGAATGTATTACAGGGTGGAATCCAGCATTCATCCTCACAGGACATAAGCAATAGCTCTGCAGCTATTCCGTCTTTACTTTTGATGGTTCTATAACCCACTGCCTCTGACGTTGCACACAACTAGGATTTCTCCGCAAACTCTGACCTACGCAGAAAATAAAATAGCATGTAGCAAAGGAGTCAAATCAAGTCTTGGGAATGTTTTTGCTAAGAGAAGAGGTTGAACAAGTTTCAATACAAAAAAACTTATAAATCCCTCTAAGTACTTTTTCCATTTTAATAGTCCCAGCCAGTGCCTTATTATTATTCGCCCCATGTTTGAATAATGGAATGCTTAGATCACTATTTCATCAAGGGAAGGAAATGTTGTATATTCTAAAAAGCACTTTGAATAGAGCTCTCTTCCTCTGCAAGGCCATACTTCACTGAGTTTTCCTAATTGCTAAATGCACAGCTCTGGCTTGAAATTCAAGAGTCTGAAGACTTGTAGAACACATACTGCACCAGTGAAAATCAGACCATAACAGATCCCAGGGCCTTCATTATCCAAGCAAACCTTTCCAGTCCCAGATTATTGCAAACAGTGTCAAGATTTTATGTCTATACACATGAACACCATACTACTGTAAATAGTGTCAAATATGTGTGTCCATACCTGAATTATGAATACATATATATTTCTCTCTTAATATATACATAGATATACATATGTATATATGCTTATAATATATGCATATTTCTGGCCCTCAGGCACTGCTATCCAACAGTAGATTGAGTTTGGAAAAGTACTGAGCCTTAGTGTCCTCATCTGCTAAATGGGGATAATGCATTTGTCTTGGTCACCAGTCCAGGTTCTTTTATGGCCCTAATGAGATAATGCGGGTCCTGAGGCTCAATGATCCAGGATATGTTCAAGAACTTAACAGGGAAAGGGGTTTTCTTACATCATATGCGCTATCTGTCCTGGAATCAAACTAACTCAGGGGCTACTTTCATTGTTCAATCTGCAGCATCTCTGATATCTTCTACGGGAGCTCGGAGCAGAGCTGATTTGGACAGATGAGAGCCCGGCTCTGAGCAGGACAGAGTCTCCTCCCATTTCCTGTCTAAAATCCTTCTGAAGAAGTTAATTCAAGTGGGACAATCAGTCCATTGTTTGAAAGAAGCCCAAGGTTCTTGAAAATCTAATTTTCGGGTTCATTCCCCCAGGTGAGCAGTAATATGCACTTAAGACAACAAGTGGTTGTGTGTGTAGTAACTCTGAGCGTAAATTACTTGAAACGACCCAAACACCCAATCACCCAGGAAGCACACTCATTGGATGGATCATTACACAACCATGAAATAGTTATGAAATTTCTTTTTGAGGAAGTGCTCATGTTAAGTCCTTAAATAATAAAGGAAGGTTCGCATTTGTGTAACCTGTCTTATATCAAGTCGGTGTCAACGAATTTTGTTGATCATGAAACAGACAGCAGCTTTCTTCTTTCTTTTAGCTGTCCCTTTAAAACTGTGTAGTGGGCTTCTAGAGGCTGGCTTTTAAATTTCCCAGTCTTCTCAGACTTTGAGATATATTCTCTGGTCACCTTCAGGCACGAAAACAGTCTCATTTCAGTAATGAAAGCATCCGGTCTAGTATATACCACCACCCACTAATGCAGTTAAAGATTTCCCTCCTATGCCAGCTCAGGTTCTGCTTCATGCTGGGGAGCCTGCAGTGAGGAAGAGATATACACTCACCTTCTTTTCTCTCCTTTCTTTCCCTCTTTTCTCCCTCACTAGTCTTCCTCAGTCTCCCCAGAGTTGAGGCAGGCTTAGATAGAGTCTGGTCAGTGCCCTCTAGGGTGGCACAGTATGGATGACTTCTCCTTGAGGAGCTTTCCTGAGGCCATCATAAGATCCCCCTGCAGCATCCATTACCTGGCCCTGGCCCTCAGACCACCTACCTTTCCCCTCCAAGTCTCAGCCCTTGATCTGGTGGCCCATCTTTCCCCTGAGCCACTAGCTACTTCAATCAATCCTCTTAGGTGTGAATACTTTCAGAGCAGCCCCAACCTATTACATGTAGGGTTGTTGATGTCTTTGAGCAGATGAGTGCCTATGTCATTGTGTAAATAGCAGTGTGTGTTATACAATAGTGCCACCATCACTTGCGCCAACACTGGACCAAGTTCTATGCCATATGCTAAGAGGATGTCAAAGTGTCCCCATTAACATTCTTGCCCTCAAGACACTGATGATCCAGTAGGGAAGAAAGATGAATTCATAACCAGCTGAAAAGCCTAGCAGAATGAAACATTCGCCCTGCCCTGGTTTCCCAAAGCAAGCATGACACCAAACTCTTACTGCCTTCCATGACACTCCTGAGCCTTCCTGTCCTTGTTCATCTTCGCCCCTTCAGCTCCAACCATGGAATATGGATGTGTTTAGAAATTCAATGATTGAAGCAAATGTCAAATTTTTGGAAGGGGTTGATACACTGTAAGGATCAGATAAGGTTTTTTGGTAGTGGTATGATATTACAGTATAAAATATGAAATTAACTTGTCTTAACTTCACTGTTTACTGTTCTGAACATGTCTTTCAAGTTCTAGCTCCAGGGTGATAATGCCTTCCTTACTCATTAGGAGCTAGTAAATTTAGGGAGAGACAGACTTGTTTGGGGACTTTGTGAGCTAAACGTTCTGCAAGTATTCATTATTTGAGCAATGAGCATAGTAACACTAGGAAGACGGAGAATTCTCTGCCACTTGTTAGCCAAATGCCTTAGTAGGACCTTCTCTGAAGCTCATTTGGCCCATCTGGATAATGGGTACACTAAAGATTACCTCATTGCACTATTATGAGAATTATTATAAACCAAAGCATCAAGAGTATAGGAACAATTCAATAAATGGAAAAAAATGCATCTGACTTTATTGGAAAGTATTAATTACTAACTCTGGGGTAGCTACAGACTCATCTCATTGTAACATGTACAAAATAGGTGTGGCTTTATGGAAATGGTTTCCTGTAAGCAAACTTATTCGATGCCACAATTAAAGCCAGTTGGTAGAGTTGCCTCTCCTTAAAGGTAATGAGCCCCTTTTCCTGGAATGGATCGTGTTCAAGGTGATGACTGTTCAGAGACGCGCAGAACACAAGTTAGACTAGATGATTTTAAGGGTCCCTTCACTTGAGATTTTCACGAGTTTGAAAATTCACAAATTTGTCATTCATTACTTCAACAGATAAGAATTTACTGTGCGTGCTATGCACTCTTCACAAAAATCCCTAACCATATAGAAGGAGATAGGCAATAAACAGATGAATGAATCAATGTTTAGTAATCAATGTTTAGTATGCCAGGTGATGTTACCTGCTAACATAAGACCTAACATTTTCAGCTGGAACTGAGTTTTAAAGTGAATTTACAGCAGTACCCCCCAATCTCAAACCTCAGCGGCAGGAAGGCAAAGAGTTTCAAATGCAGTGGCCTCTGAGTCCCAGATGTTTCCTTTCCCTAGCATTTAATATTATCTGATGCAGATGGATCCCTGGTCAGTTCAGTGAACTAATTAATAGTTGATAAGTTTCATCAGGGAGAAGATTTCTATCACGGGTTCAGTATCCTTCATCAAAGCATCCAGGTGATACTATAAATTTTTCCCCTCTGGTTAATCAGGACAGCTAAATCCAGGGGAAGGGTTCCACAAGGTCAGAGAGATGGGAAAATGCCTACAATTGGCATTCTGGAGCACATGATTGTATCTATTTAAATATACCTCCAGGGACACAAGGGGAAAAGGCTCCAGTGTGCACAGATAAGATTTTCAAAGATCCTAAAAAGCTAACCAAACCATTCAATCCACTAAGAGAAGATTAGTATTAAGTATCTGCTCCTAAATAATGGTAGTTTATTTCTTTTTATCAGAAAACCTCTGTACAACTTAGAAGAGCAATTTTGATACATTTGCCCTGTTTCAAGGACTGGATTAGGCTGTGTTTAAACAGAGACACAGACATATTTCTATGTTTAACCTCACACATAAATAATTCCTAAAGTGATTTTGCATCTATTATTTAACAGATTTATTCCTGCACAAACCAACCTTGGAGTTAAGCAAAATAGGATTTCAGGTGGAAGCAGGAGAAGAATATATGTTTTTTGGTGTCACAGGTTTTCACATACGTGTAGCCTATCCCAGTTGGGGGCTCTCAAGTGTCAATGGGCGTCCAAGAGATGGAAGTGTAGGTTGCAATGGGCCATCCATTCCCTCATTTCTTCATTCACAAACATGGCAGTCACTGGCATGGGGTCTGAGGCTCACAGTTTGGGAGAGAGGAAGACAAGCTTGGCAATAGCTATAATAAAAAATGAAATGTGGAGAGCGCCATTAGAAAGTTATGGAGTGTTATGGGAGTTCATGGGAGGAAATATATCACATTAATTTTCTTGTCAGAAGATCCCAGTGGGCTTTGTGGGCAGCTATACTCAGCTTGGCTGGTGTGGGGGAGGGGAGGAAGAGCACAATCACAGTGGTCTGTTGTCCAGACAATGCACCTAAAACTTCACAGAGGAGTGGCCTTGTCAGATGCTTAGGGTGAATATGCTTGTTTTTAAAGACATGCCCATGGAGTCGGATTTCAGCCCAGAGACCAATCATGGGCTGCGGGACTTTTGGTGCCGAGAAAGTTCCAGACGAACAGGATGAGTTGGTCATTCTACCTGGTAAGGCCATGCTCTAAGACGGGGCAGGTCCCCTGGTAGACCTTGAAGATGCCGAGAACTGGAGGCTGTCTGCTGACCCTCCCCTTCACCTGGGCATCATCAGGTCCTTTCTAGAACAGGCATCTGGGACAGTGTTTCTCCTGGCTACCCTCTTACCTTCACTGTAGGTATTAGACTATTTTATAGATACATTAGGTTCAATGAATTGCACCTGCCCCACATGAGAATAGGAGTTCTGTAAAATCAACGACTTAGTCATGATTCGTATAGGCTCTGAAACTCTTAAAAAGTGTCCACGGCTTCGTCTTTAGGAACAGCATCAAGATGAGATGGGGAAGACAGGAACATTTTTCTTTGGTCAATTTAAGGAAGAGAGATCGTGTAGGAGGAAATAGGTGGACAAAGGTTTAACTAGGGAAGGGGAGCAGTCACAGCCCTTGGGGTCTACGGCAGGAAAGGGCTGAGCCCTGGACCTGTCTTGGGAGAATTGGTAGCCCTGAGGACAGGTTTGCTGCAAGACTTTGTAGTCCCACAGGCAGCCTGCTTCCCTCCTCTTTGTTAGCCCTATTTTATAAGCCAGCAGGGACATAAGCTGAATTCTGTGGAGGTGTTCCCAAGAAGCTTACCCCCCTTTCCTCGAGGGATAAAAGGCAAAAGAGGGGGGACCATTTATGGTAAGGAGAGGAAGTGGTTGGAATGAATTCCACAATTCCTTGGCCTTTTAAGCCTGAAGATGACTAGTTAAATAATTTGATGCACAGACCCTGACCACCATCCTAATGAGCTCTGGTAAGCTGGCACAGAAAATTAATGATAATAAATTAATTCCAGAGAATTCCATTTTATGTACTCAATTATTAATGGTATTACAGTGTTATTAATGGTGTCAATTATTAATGGCATGAATAATTAAGAAATCACATCCATGCTATGATGTACAAGGGTTCCAGTGTTGAGCAAATTGCTCAGAATAAATAAATAAACATACCAGCGCTCAGACCTAAAATGTTCAGCCTTCGATGTGTTTCTTGGAAAACACTGGTCTGTCATCAGACTAATTTTATTGATGAGGTTTCTGTTACTAGGACTCCTGCCCAAGTCTTATATTATGATAGTAACAAGAAAGAGGGTAGGGGATGGGGGACCATGTTTCCTTGGAAGTTCTGCTTTCAGGGAGACAGAGGGGAGACTCTGCCCAGAACTGGAGTCTACAGGAAACTAGATATAAGAGGGAGGGCTGTGTGAATTTAGTGAATCCAGAAGAGCTGACAGGTAACCCAAGGCTGACTACTTAGTGTTGAGTTTAACTTAAAAGACATCAGAAGCCCCAAGCAGCTACCACCCGAACCAGTGCAACCAGATTGGGGTTCTGGCAAGCAAACATGAGAGAGGGACTTCAGGATTGGGGTCTGAGGCGACTGACCGGCTGTGTGAATGAGTATCCTGCAATAGCTCCCTGAGCCTCCGGTCTCTCGTTGTGTGAGGGGGATGGTACTTATTCTGAAGGCGGTTTGACAAAGTGAATGTAGGGTTCACAATAAGGTCTTACAACTTCTATTACTCTTGTTGTTTCTTGTTAGTATCATTATACATTTTATAATCCAACCTGACCATGTTATAGGTGAAGAAATGGAAGCCTGAAGATGTGACTCGTCACTCGGTTTGTATATAGGGTATCTTCCCCTCGCTGCTCTAGGTTGCTATCTTCTCCATCCTGCACTCTTTTCCAGGAGCCTGCCTCCATGCCCGACACTGACAGGCTCCAGTGCCTGGGTGAGCTCTGCTAATAGAGCAGAGATGGGAAGAAGGGGCAGGAGGAGGCCAGGGCACCTATTTTCTTGGCTTCTTCCTTGAGAGGTTTCCATCAGCTGGCCATGCGTCTCTATAGATGGCCACAGGTATTCCCAAAGTGGCTAAGTCTACGTGATTTTCTCTTTCTGGAATCCTGAAACTGCTCCCACCTCTAGACCCTTCCAGTGTATAAATGATAATGAGTTTCCTGCTCCCATCTGTGAATTACTGTGCTATCTCTTTGTGAAAAATGTTGATCAAATTAACCTCCTTTGAGATAGCAGTAACAGAAATGATATTGAGTCCATGTTCTTGGTGTATAATCTTTTCTTTATATTCAGTTAATTTTCACTCATAGGCTTATTAAATTATTGTCTACTTAGAACAAGGCCCCATGCTGGGCACAGCGATATAAAAATCGGAAACACATGGGTGCCCATTATTTTGAAACACCACTCTATAGGACTCTAAAGCAGGAGTTAGCAAATTGTTTCTGTATAAAGAGGCAGATAACAACTATTTTAAACACTGGGCCCTATGTCTTTGTTGCAACTACTCAGCTCAGCTCTTGAAGTGCCAAGACAGCCATAGGCAATACATCTACAAATGAATATGCCTATTTACCAATAAAACTTTATATCCATTGAAATTTGTATGCCAAATAATTTTCATGTGCCACAAAATACTATTCTTTTGATTTTTTTTACCTCCAAATATTTAAAAATATACAAGCTATTCTTAGCTTGTGGGCTATATGAAACCAGGCAGTGAGCCAGATTTGGCCTACAGACCATAGTGTGCTGACCTCTGTGCTAAAACATGAACTTGATGTTGAGGGAACAGATTTAAGGAGGCCAAGAGTTAAGAAGAGGAAGCTGAGAGAGGATCCATACAAGAAGTGACATTTGCACAGGGAACTGATGGATGACAGAGTTGGTTTGGCAGGGAAGAAGGGCAAGTACCTTTAAAGCACAGGTAATGAACAAAAGCAAAGAATCTTAGAAGTGTAAGATACGCTTGGGGAGTGGAGCCTGAACTTGTAGGACCAGAGAAAAGAAGCATGGGGGGTGATTAGGGAGGGGAGACCCTGGTGGAAGAGAGGCAGGGAGGTTCTGAGCCACATTCTGGAAGACCAGAGTGCTCTGCTGAGAGACTGGACTTGAGAGGTGGGAAAAGCCTAACGAACGATGGGATCCTGGGAACCAGCATTAGACATACCTGACTACAAACCCCACCTCTACCATTTTCTGGCTGAGCGATCATAGGCGAACTATTTAACCTGTCTGGGCCTCATTTCTTACGTGCAAAACAGTCATCATCACAGCACCAGCTTCATTACAGTTGTGAGGAGTATATGGGCTAATACAGACTGCTCACAGAAGTACTGGCTCATGGTTAAGTGCTCAACAAAGGTCTGCTATTATTAGCATTCCCATGATTAGGCTCATTGACTAGCCTGGCTCTCATTGTGTTTTCTCTAGTCCAAGTTCAGAGAATTTTTGCCATGCTGATTGGGATGGCAGCTGGACAGTTGGCAGATCTGAGATGAATATAACGTTTCCCTTCTAGCACCATGACAGCATCAGCCCTAACGAGTCTTCAGTGGCAGAAGTCCATTTCTCTGGACCTGAACCCCATAAACTTTGGGTCATCGGACATGGAGCCACAGCCACAGCTCCTGAGTCCAGACAATATTCTTCTTAGAATGTTCATCTATTATTACTTTGCCTATAAGTATTCTTTCCTGCTTAGGCTGCAAAGGGAAAGGACAAAGTTTGGATAGTTCTCCTTTAACAATTCCCTCTTGAATCTCCCGGGTAGCAGTCTTCAGTGAATTTCCATGGTGCTCCATCCAACCTGAAGAAGGAGAAAAGCTGAAACAAGTGGACATTATTTAGGGACTTCACTTGAAATAAGTTCTGTCCATCTCAAGGATGCCTAAAGTGATACATTTTGTGATTATTTTAGTGGATCTTTAAAAGATTTCAGTTCTGATTTCAACGTAATATTGTATAGAAACCATAGCATTTTACTCCCAAGACACTGCAAGAAGACTAAGAAGTGGTGAGGAAGAGGACTGATTACTTATTTAAAGACAAAATAATTTTAATACTAAATTATAATTCAGGCAATTGATTAAGTCATTAAACAGGCTTTCAGGACATATTTGAAAGTAATAATTTTAACCCCACTTTAAAAAAGATGAAAAATCCTGTTATAAAAGTAACAACATTGTTATTGTTCAGATAAGAGGTAAATATATTTGGTTATCGCTCAACATTTGAGAAAAAAAGAGAAAGCTAGAGAAAATTAAATAACAATTACTCAATAAGCCTAAACTCATAGGTTATATTTTTATTAATTATGTACATTCTTCAAAGGCTTTTGTCAACATATTGTAAATCTAGGTAAAGGTAGGAGGAAACTAAAAAAAAAAAAAAAGTGTGGGAGGTCTTACTTGAGGATATAAAAGGGTTGAAGTGAAAGTAGGAGACCTCAAATGCCCAGAGTAATAGGGTATTGGGCCATCACTTTTCACCCTCACCCTGGGTGGGGAGGCACGTATTTGTCCCTCACACCAAACTGAGTGGGAGAAGCATGGATGGATGGATGGATGGATGGATGGACTGATGGAGAGAGAGAGAGATGAAATAAAAAGATCTAAAGAGAATCAAAATCTGGAGTAAATGATCTGGTAATACTTACTAGTACCTATTATTTAAAATTTAAAGGATAGAATCATATTCTTAGTGCCATGTGTAATTTAACTGTCTTTATATTCTTGCCTATAAAGAGAATAAGAAGCCTTATACTCATCAATGCGTAAAAGCCCGATACGTTTACATGAGGCAAAACTTGCTCTACTAGAGCTGTGCTTGATTAAGTTCATCTTAGACCCTGAAACTTAAACTTACTAAAGCTCATGAAACAACAGTCAGAAGAGTCTTGCACCTGAAAACCATGCATTTGTTGGACTGTGCCTTCTGTGTTGGCTGGTTAAGAGTGACAGGTAGTCATAGCTCTCTTCCCTCTGAGTTCAGTTCAAATTGATACATGAATACAGGACATAACACTTCCACTCCAGTTATTAGGACACAAGAAGGGCTACAATTTAGAAATGAGCAAACAGGTTTGATTTAATCTTAGACCAAATTTAGGAGATCTGTCCTTACCCAAAGTGCTTGTAAGACTCAAACTCAATCCTCTCTGGAGGAAGGTAACACTCATACACGACATCTTGTGATCAATAAAGAAGTTATAAGCCATATGAAGAAGATAAAAAAAAAAGATTATAGACTTGCAAGAGATCCAGATATGCACGTTATGATACATAGACTTCAAAATAATTATGTTTGAAATGAAAGCAATCAGATGATAAGATGTAGAATTGTAGCAGAAAACTAGGAACTATTTTTTTTTTAAAAAAGGAAACTCTGAAACTGAAAAAGAAGATAATTTAAATTTTAGAATTCCATACATGTGTTTAATAGTATAGCCGATAATGTTCAGGAGAGAAATCTTCAGCTGGAAGACAGATTGGTTTAAAAAAAAAAAGTTGCTATTTATCCACACACAAAAAGAGGAGGAGATGTGGGATGTGGAAAAGCGTCTATGAGGTTCAGGAGACAGAGCCAAAGGATCCAACATACATGCCTTGAAGTCCCAGAAGTAGTGGAGAGAGAGAAAATGGAGAATATTTGAAGGTAAAATTATGAAGAAGTTGCCAAAACTGAAAAAAAAAAAAAGAAAAATTGCAGAAGCAGCTGAGACGACAGGTGATAGATAGGTGATGCTAGATAGATAATAGATAGATGCACATATCAATCTTTCAAATGAGCATCAACAGCAATAGTAAAGGTGGCCTGCAATTAAGGAGTGTACTTGTGGTGATAAGCACTGGGTGATGTATGGAAGTGTTTCATCACTATATTGTACACCTGAAATTAATATTACACTGTATGGTAACTAACTGGAATTTAAATAAAAACTTTAAAAAATAGTAAAGCTGGACCACATAAAAGAAAAGATGCAAGCCAAAAAAAAAAAAAAAAATTGAAATGACATATTCAAAGTGATGAGCAAAATAACTAATAACCTAGAATTCTATACCCAATACAAATATCCTTCAAGAATAAAGGTGAAATATAGGCTGGTGATGGGTATTAAGGAGGGCACGTATTGCATGGTGCACTGGGTATTATACGCAAGTAATGAATCATGGAACTTTACATCAAAAACGAGGGATGTACTGTATGGTGACTAACATAATATAATAAAAAATTATTATAAGAAAATAAATAAATGAATTAAAAAAGTTAAAAAAAAGAATAAAGGTGAAATATAAAGATATTTTTTTAAAAAAGAATTTCCCATATTTGGCCCTATGCTAAAAGGGAGGTCTCTATATAGAAGCAAATGGTGGGAGTTTGGAAAATCTGGACATAGTAAGCAACTGAAAGGATAAACATGTGTAAACCTAAATGAATATAGAGTATATAAATAAAAATAATGTCTCATGGAATATAAAATATATGCAAAATTCAAATACATGACAATAGCTTCATAAGATGGGAGAAGGTAAATGGAGTTGAATTCTCTTTAATAATGACAGAAAACACAGTGAAAGAACATATAGCTAATTAAGTAATAAAAGGAAATGGAATTAAAAATAATTACTCCAAGTGAAGGCAAAAATATCGAAAAAGTGAGTAAAATAGAAATAGTGAGATAGTACATGTAAATAAAAAGCCATGAGTAGTTACTTTAAATGTAAGCAGACTAAATATTTCAATCAAAAGAACAAAGGTTAACAGCAGAGATTAAAAATAAACCAGCCATATCTTCTTAAAAGAGATATACCCTAAATACGAGGATGTAGAAGTTTGAAAGTAAAGGTAGAAAAATTTATACAATGTGAACATTTAATAGTATAAGTTGGAGATATATGAGTATCCAACAGAGTAATTCTAAAACAAAAAACGTTACTACAGATAAAAAGGGACATTTTTAAATCTTTCTTTCTTTCTTTCTTTCTTTCTTTCTTTCTTTCTTTCTTTCTTTCTTTCTTTCTTTCTATGTTAGTCACCATACAGTACTTCGTTAGTGTTTGATGTAGCGTTCCACGCTTCATTGTTTCCACATAACACCCAATGCTCCATGTAATACGTGCCCTCCTTAATACCCACACTGGGCTAGCCCATCCCCCCAGCCCTCTCCCCTCTGAAACCCTAGTCTTTCATGGTTCCTCTCCCCCTCATATTTCCACCCCTTCATTTTTTCCTTCCTTCTAATGTCCTCCATGCTGTTCCTTATGTTCCACATGTAAGTGAAACCATATGATAATTTAAAAAATCAACCTATGAGAAAATGTACCAAGTCCAAATTTGCATCCACCTAATCACATAGCTTCAAAATACATACAGAAAATATTAACAGAACTAAGTGGAGAAATAGACAAAAGTCACAGTCATTTGGCAGAAATGAATGCATACTTTACTCAAGTTCTAATAGAACAAGTAGACCCCAAATCAGCAAGGATGGAGGATATTTAAATAGCATGAGAAACAAACACAAACTACTTAACACAAAGAGAATAACGCATGCAATAATTGCAGAAAAGAATAATCAACAAGGGGATCAGACGAGTGAGTACAAAACAAGGATTTGTCACTGTGGAAGCTGAATTAGAGGAAGTGCTTTACCCTTTTGTCAGAATAAGGTTTCCAACTACTCCACCACCACAGCCTCCACCAAATTAAATGCTTCTTCCTGGAGGAAATGGACAATTGTAGGCCTGGCCCAACAAGGAGGAAGAAGAGAGAAGAAACCTAAGCTGTGGACAAACTCCACATTCAGAACAGGTGCTTCTTTTGGGAGGACGGTGGCTCACACAGTCAAAAATGGTCCCATTCCAATTTCTGGGAGTGGAAATTTCTTCCTGGAGACATGGTAATAGGAAATCGGGTCCCCCCCCCCCAACAGTATCTCAAGGAGATACTGTAATTCAGAGAGAATGACCCCAAAATGTTAGTTATACTTCTGTTTTGACACTGATCACATTTTTATTTTAATGAAATGTCTATTATTCCTGACACCTCACCTCCAGAAATCAGGTCTGACTTACATGTGCAACCCCAGCCCTTCACATACTGCTTGGCCCATCACAGGTATCCTGAAAGAATTTTTTGAAAACAAAATAATTTGTTGAATAAATTATAAGTCCCTCAAAATTTGGAAAAAGGTGAGGTAAGGCATCTGGCAGAGACCAAAACTAATCTATGAGTAATAACCAGTCCTTTACGGAAGTCGCCCTTCCTAAGACATGACATGCAAATGTGTTCCTGAGGAAACCTGGAAATCACCCAAATTCAGAGTAGCTGTGCACATCCTCCGATCTCAAATGTGACCCAGAACAGTTGTTAGTTCATGTGTTGAACTGAAACTGGACGTTCTGAAGGAAGAGATGTTAACAGATCCGTGCGGTTTGCACAGAGATGGTAATTGGCTCAGGGTCAATAGCCTAGTACAAGGAAGGAGTAGGAGCTCTGATTGCCCAGTTTCAGGCTTTTGATGTCCCAGAGATGGGGACTCCCACATTTGGAGTGCCAGGAAATCCCACTTAATCCCCCACAACTATCCTTAAAACCATTACCCCCTTTGTAATGGAATAAAACACTGAGGTCCAGAGAGGATAAGATAATTGTTCTAATGACTGCTGAAATAAAGAATCAAATCCTGACCTTTCTATTCCCCCACACCTGGGATCTTTCAACGTTTCTATACAGGTTCCCAAAACAGCCTCGAGAAGATGCCGTGAGTCTACTCCCTTTGTTCAGTAAGCAAGCACCGATGGTGACTTGACTTTCCTTGGGGACTTCCCACAGGGAAGAAATGTGATGACAAACCTCTTTAGTTCCCATTGCAGCTCTAGCTGCTGTATTTCATTGATGAAATGGAGTCTGGCATAATAATCAGTACCCAATGATACTGGTCAGTTGTTAAGACTAATCAGTTCTTGACGGACTGGAAAGTCAGAGTACCAAAAGGCACCAACCTGGCCCCATCTTTCTGCAGTTCTGCAGCGCAAACAGCATGTCGGGAATGCCTCCGTCTCTTCAATATGAGTGTTTAAAGCACTCATTAAGCAATTTATCTACCACTTTCATAAGAAATCAAAAGGGAAATCCAGTCTCTTTCCTTTATTTATGTGTTGAAACTCTATATTATGGATTTTGAAACTTTTTATTATGGGCTGCCAATATTTTTCTCTTTCATCTGTCCCTTAAAATGTATTTTTTTTTTTTACCATTGAGAAGTACCTTCTTTTGCTTCTCTCTCTCTCTCTCGCCACCCCCCCACTCTGTTGCTCCCTCTGTGTCACCCCATCTCTCCTCTGCTTCATCCTTTCTCACCCTCATCTCTTTATTGTCCATCCTTTGTTGACCCTTATCATTGAGAAGTTTGTAATTTTAGGCAGACCTACAAATCCTTTCCACTCACTCTTTAACCCACTGTCTCATTTATTTCCATAGAACAGAAACTGTTCTTTCAAAGTTCACAAAGGGTTTGGGTCCTAAACTGACACTGTCCTTCCTCAGTTTCCAGGACTCTTCCATTTCTTCTGTCCCTCAGACTGTGCCTGCCTGTTTCCCTTCATGGCTTCTCTTCCTGTATTCTCTATTTGAACAGGTGCTCTCCAGGAATCAGTCCTCTGTATTCCTCTTACTTTCATCATCATTCCATTTCTGAGCAATTTCTATGAATCCAAGGGTTCACCGAGGAGATATGCTGGTATGTGTGGAAAAGTGAAGACAAAGGGTGAATGTAGCACATCTTTCTAGAACATTGATTTTATGAAGACCTGGGGATGAATTGATTGTTTTCTAGTATGACAGAAATGGATACACAGTGAAACAAAGACAAAATTTGCATAAATTTTAAAAATAAAACATCAGGTGTGAAGAAATATCAGAGTCACTGCATATGATTTTAAGTCATGTCTCCAAAATCCCTGGGCTTATTTTTTCATTATCATCCACCATTGCTAGTACATTCATGGTAAAACAAATGGGCACAGAACTCATGTATGAGCTTTATTTATGACTGATAAATTACGTCAATAAATCTAATCAATTTTCTGAGACCTAATCTTAAATGCCCAGATGTTTCTTAACACTAATTTGATGGACATTATTGCATAGAACGGTAGAGAATTTTCCTATGGCAGGAGCAGGACAATAACTGTCCTATTATTAATACAGGAGTAACTACCTCTATCCTTGTCCAGAAACCTGCCCTAGAGGGTATAGACCTGGTATTCATTTATGAATCAACATTGGTAAAACACTACCATAGAAGCAGCTCCACGAGTCTGAGAGGTATGGTTTTAGGAGAACAAACTGTTGCTGAATTCAAGGTAAAACATTCTCATGCTTCCTTTCCTGTAAGGCGGGTCTGCTGCTCTGACGCACTACTGTATGGGAATCCCGTGCTGGTAGATCATGCTGCAAGCCTCTGGACAGTGGTGACTGCTTAAATCCCACAGGCAGTAAAGGCAAATCCAAATCCAAAATATTGTTTCTGTTCCTGTAAGAAAGAAACAGTAACCCGTACAGAACGGAAAGAGCCTGCTGTCAACTTGAACTAAGTGGCTAATTGGTCTTATAAGGCTTGGTGCTGTATCAGGTGTTCATGGTTCATCCGTGGGGCTGGCTGCGCAGACCATCCAGTGCCACGCCATGTCCGCAGCTCATCAGATTTGGTCAGTGGGAGTCCATACTATAGAGTCCATGTGTAATCTCCACTGCGTGGCCACATCACTCTTGCGCCTGTCATGTTAACCCCGGGATGCTTGATGACAGAGGCTGGCTGACATCAACTAGACCAGTCTTCATGGGCTTGGCTACTTCGTGCCTTTCCCGTAATAGACACTCTCAGGTGGCTGTTCACCTGTGATACGAGGTACATTGAGCCTACTCCCAAATGTTCATCCATAAGCCTCTAACCCAAACTTCCGTCCCTGGTCCTCCAATCTTTTTCTTTCCATATCACTGACCAGCCTGTCAGGCTATTTGCTACAGACCAAATCTCCATACATATTCTAACCTTGGTGAATGATCTTTTCATACCCCCACACTCTGCCCATTAGGAGCATTTTCCCCTGCTACTGCCATTCAAGGCCATGAATGCAACAATAGCTCAACAAATCCTCAGTCAACATGATGGGGAGTTCTGAAATAAGTATTGCCTGCCAGTGGGTCCCACATTGGCCCAAAATGATTCGGTCTTTATGCCCCTACCTCACTTAGTCACAAATGTTGACTGCCCAAGGAAGGGTGAGATCTCAGGTGGGGGGGGGGGCTCTCAGGGAGTTCTCCAGAGCTGAGATAGACCCTAAAAGAGCTGGCAGCTGGAGGCTGTCTGGTGATCCCAGGCCTCACTGATGGGCAGCAAGTCATCCTTGAAGGGGGGATCCATGCAGTGCATCTCTATGTCAACCACATGCCTTCCCTAACACAGTGCCTGGAATAGAGTAAATCTCTTTTTTTAAGATTTTGTTTATTTATTTGAAAGACAGAGAGCACATGATCAGGTGGGAGGGGCAGAGGGAGAAGCAGACTTCCTGCTGAGCAGGGAGCCCAAAATGGGACTCTATCCAAGGACTCTGGGATCATGACCTGAGCCAAAGGCAGACACTTAACCAACTGAGCCACCCAGGTACCCCTGGAATAGAGTATATCTTGAGCTTATATTTTTTGCAGGAAACAGAAAGCCTGACCACAGTGACTATGTTTTCTTTATATAACAATGTATCTACTGTTAATAGGTTACTTGTGTTGGTTCAAGAAATCTATGTCTAGCTTTCTGGCCATTATCCTCATGGTCACAAGGTGGCAACTATCATACTCACATTCAAGGCCAGAATGAGAAAGGGCATTGCGGTGTGTCTGTCTCTTTTCATCTGAAAATCAAAACCTCTTCAAGAATTCTGCAGGGAAATTTCCTTTTCTTAGGTCTCTTTGGCCAGAAAGAAGGTACACTAGGGCTTCCAAGAATGCTGAGAGAGTGAGAATAGGATTATCATGATTGACTTAAACCAATAAAAATTTATTGCTTGGGTGTGAACATAAGTCTTCCTGCAAAAAAAGAAAAAAAAAATCCACGGGCAAGGAAAAGGGAAAAGTAGTTGAACACGAGGTAGAATACTAACAGTATCTGCCACAGTGAATAAATATTTATTGACTGGAGAATGGTTTGTGCCACACACACAAAAAATCCTGCAATGGGAAGAAGTTTGACTCAATAATTTCTGAGGTCATTTCAATGACTGTCTATGAACTAGAGGGAACATTAAAGATCATCCATAATTAAGAAAAAGAAATATTTTAACTATGGCAAACCACCAAGAGAGCCAGCAAATGAGAGGAAACTTCTTAGCATCGCCGCCAGACTCATTCGGTAACCCCAAAGGAAACTTCAGGCAGCCATTGACTTTCAGAGCAGAGCTGCTGGGGCCATGGTGGGCCAAGCAGAAATAATAACCTCTTTGTCCTGAGACTGGATCGGGGAAATAGTGATCAGCTGTAGCGTCCATGAAAAGCCTCACTCTCACCACCTTTAACGACTCGCCCCCGCCTTCCTCCCCACCCTCGACGGATTCCCCTGCTCAAAATCTGACGTCAATGGTTTCCTTACCATGGCAAGCTGCCTAAGATTTCTGGGAAGTCTGTTTAAACAGGAGTCATGCCAGGGCTGGAATGAGCAGTGCTTCTGTGCAGTCTGCAATGTAAGCTGCAATTAGGGATACCGAGACCCCTGAAGTTGTAGGCCAATGTGCGTGTGCGTGTGTGCATGTGCACGCGTGTGCACGCTGAGGTGGGAGGGGGGATGTAGGCATACACGTACACATATATATGTTTTCCTATTTGCTTCTTAACTTAGAATATGAAAATCAAAAACTGTAAGGAACTTTGTTAGTTTTATGAAGTGTAACATCCCTCCCAAGTCTGTTTTCTTTTTTCTGTTCTTTTTTCCCCTTTCTTTCTTCTTTCTTCCCTTCCTTCCTTCCTTCCTTCCTTCCTTCCTTCCTTCCTTCCTTCTTCCTTCCTTCCTTCCTTCCTTCCTTCCTTCCTTCCTTCCTTCCTTCCATCCATTAAAGACTTTTCTTGGGTAAACAGTAGCTAACAAAACAGATAAGGATTACATCTTCATAAAGCTTACAGTAAAAAGCAGACTTTAAACCAATTTTTAAAATTGGTTCTTGATGACGTCTACCCTCTTACCTCCTTCTGTTTTTCCTATTCTCCACTGTTTCGAGGCTAAAGTAAAATACTGCCTGCTGAGATGGTATAGTTGAAGAAGCATGAGCTACAGAACAAAAAGACTGATTGAAATTCCAGCTGAACCACGTACGACCTGTTGGACCTTCGGCAGTTTACTTAACCCACAAGAAGCTTTTTTCCTCATGTGAGATGACCAGTGGTCCATTCAATACGGATGCATCTCCTTTCCGTTCTTCTTCATTTCCTCACTGATACTTTCTTAAATAAGTGACCCCAAATGTGTTGGCGATTTTGCATGAAGTCATCTCTCTTCTTGGTATACAGATACTCATTATGTCCTAATGACTCCAGTTCATTTGCTGGATTTATTAAATTTTACTGAATAATAGCCTACAGATAGAAAAGTATACAACTTGGGGTGCCTGGGTGGCTCCGTCAGTTAAGTGTCTGCCTTTGGCTCAGGTCATGATTCCAGTGGCCTGGGATTGAGCCCCACGGCAGGCTCTCTGCTCAGTGGGGGGTCTGTGTCTCCCTCGCTGTGCTCTTCCTCTCTCTCCCTCTCAAATAAAATATTTTTTTTAAAAAAGGAGAAGTACACAATTCACAAATATATAGCTTAATGGATTGTCACAAACTGATCAAACTCACATAATCAGCATCCATATCCCAAAATTGAATATTATCAGCATCCCAGAAGCCGCCGTACCCTTGTCTGGTCACTACAGCACCCAAATTACTACTATCCCTATTTCTTTCTTTTTTTCTTTTTAGATTTATTTATTTATTTATTCGACAGAGATAGAGACAGCCAGCGAGAGAGGGAACACAAGCAGGGGGAGTGGGAGAGGAAGAAGCAGGCTCATAGCGGAGGAGCCTGACGTGGGGCTCGATTCCACAACGCCGGGATCACGCCCTGAGCCAAAGGCAGACGCTTAACTGCTGTGCCACCCAGGAGCCCCACTACTATCCCTATTTCTAACACCAATAAGAACACCATGGGGACTCTGGCTTAGGGTTTCTTTCATTAAACTCCATGTTTCTAAGTTAAGGTTGTTAGCTACAGTGTTACTCTTCATTCTCACTGCTGTATAATATCCCACTGCGTAAACATATCACAATTTGTTTACGCATCCGTCTGCAGAGGAATATCTGGATCACTCCAGTCTGGGATGATGATAAATAGGACTGCTATAAACATTCTTGCACATGATCGTTAACACAGGCACACTTCTCTTTGGGATACCTAGGACCAGAATGACTGGGTTAGCAGGCTCGTGAAAACATTCAACATTGCTCAATACTGCCAGTTTGCCAAAGTGGTTGCAACAAGATTCACTCCCACCAACAGTACATAGAGTTCCCATTGCTCCACATATTCACTAGCCATTGTTCCCATTAACTCTTATCATTGTTCTTATTCGTTAGTTCCTACGAACTCATGTTGCCTTTGTTCAACATGTTTTGATATGTTCTGTCTTTGTTCATTTGAACCATCCTGGTAAATGTACAGTGCTATTGTATTGTGAACTTAATTTTCATTTCCCTGATGACTAATGAAGGTGAAGAAGCTTTCATAAGCTTATTGGTCATTAGGACATACTCTTTTTATGAAATTCCTATTCAAGTTTTTTTGCCATGTTTTGCTGTTGTCTTTTAACCTATTGACCTATAGAAGTTCTTATATATTCTATGGTGTCTTTGTTAGCATATGTACTGCCAATTTCTCTCACTCTGTGGCTTGCCTTTGGTTTGTCTTTTTGTTCACTTGTATTTCTTTTAAAGATTTTATTTATTTATTTGTCAGAGAGAGAGAGAGCACAAGCAGGGGGAGCGGCAGGCAGGAGAAGCAGGCTCCCTGCTGAGCAAGGAGCCCAATGTGGGACTCGATCCCAGGATCCTGGGGTCATGACCTGAGCCGAAGGCAGACGCCTAACCAACTAGCCCACCCAGATGTCCTGCTCACTTTTAAATACTGTTGTGGAAACAATGAAGTTGAATCATGCCTCCACAACTTCTTATCTGTGAGAATTCAGGTGAATTAATAAACCTCTCTGGACTTCAGTTTCTCATCTATAAAATGGGAATAATGACCCCCACCCAGCCTGTATCATATTGTCGTTGGGAAGAACAAATGAGATACCATCTGTGCAATGGCTTGAGAATTTATATGATGTCTAGGGCAAGAACTATAACGATGGTTTATAACTATTACAGATAAATTATATTACCATCAGTGGCAATTAAGTTGTCACCAGAGAGAGAAATAATTTACATCCTGGGTAGAAAAAAAAAGGTTTGGTATAAATCATCTGTGAGGGGGATATCTTGGGTTCATATCCACGGGATAAAGAACTTGTAGTTATACTTCCCACACAGGAAATAAATCTTGTAAGACTCAAGTCATGCTCCCAGACGTAAGCATCAGCACTCACATTAAGGATTTTCAGAACCCGCCATTTAATGTACCTTAATTCTCATTTTCTCTAAGTTCCCTTGCTTTCCAAGGGATACATTCAATCAGGCAAAGGTGTCTTCCCCAAGCAAGTAGTGCCATTTCTCAGAAATCTAGGTCTATAACAGGCTGTGTTTTCCATATATTTTATTTCCTCAAACCAAAGAGCAGTTGACTTTTGTTGAGAAATTAGTGATTTAAGGGTTGTAAGGGATATAAGAAATGTGGAATAATAGAAAGTTAGACGCTGACAGATTGGGATCATCTCATCCTACCTCCTAATTGTACACCTGGGGAAACAGAGGTTTAGAGAGATGAAGTTACTTACCTAAAGATGTACTTGGAGCGAAGGACAAAAGCCTAGAATTTTACTTGACGAACTGTGACTTCTACAGGGCAGGGACTTGTGTCTGTTCTGGTAATCGTCATGGCATGTGGCACACCAAGCACAATGCCTTTCAAACAGTCTTCCTGCCACTTCCTAAACATGCAAAACCCATTTCTATCCTTGAAGACAACTAACTAAGTAGAAAAGGCTGAGCACTTAAAAAAAATTATAGAATAACATAAACAAATGATTGATTGTTTAGGAAGTACACACAGCTGGGGAAACTTGTACAAATAATTAATTGTGGGATACTTCTCACGTTCCTCAGAGAATCCTTTCAAAACCACCCACAGCCTAAAACAGAGTTAATCTGTGTCCTCACAGGAACACGTCCTTAATTCTATTGTAGCAGCGTGTCTTGTATCACCTCATGTTACAGGTAGTGATTCATGCGTTTAAATCCACTAAACTGAACCTAATACAGACCTTGGTACCCAGAAGATGATCTATAAATAGTTGTTACATGAGTGACTCACTCAACCAACCAACAGTTGGTTTACTATTCTAGTGTCTCCTATTGGATGTACTGACGGCATTCTACTCTAATATCGCAACCTATATTCCCGTGCTATCATTAGGGATATTGAGAGCCTTGAAATCATAAGCCAAGTAAGTATTTTGTCTGGGGAAGTGGGGGGATGCATACATATACACATTTTTTTCTATTTCTATGAAGTTACAAATGAAAAAACACTGACTATAAGAGACTGATTAAAATATAACAACCATGTCAACTGTTTTCATTTCCTCTCTTTATATTCATTCATTCATTCATTCATTCATCCATTCATTCATCCATTCATTTACTCATTCTTTTAACTAAAGAACTATTTTTAGGTAAAGAGTGGCTATCAAGAGCAATTTTGTCCTTCAGGGTAGATTTATCAACATCTGCAGACCTTTTTGGTTTTCACAGCTTGAAGAGGGAAATTGCTATGGGTACCTCGTGGGTACAGGACAGGGATGTTGCTAACTATCCCAAATGCACAAGACACACCCCACAGCAAAGACTTTTACAGCCCAAAATGTCAGTAATGCCAAGTTGTGAAATTCTGCTATACATCTGTGATAGCTAAAATGTTGCCCATTGGCCTGTGGTAACCCTGGAGAAGCCTGAATTAATTTAATTAAGAGAAAGCACTGGTTTCATCCAGGGGCAAGAAGTTTGCAATTATGCAGCTCTCCTTCTCTAAACTTTGCAGTGAATGAACCAATCAGCCTTGTTTATCAGTGGAGAATCCCTGGCCATTCTAATCTGAGAGGTTATCTTAAAAATTTATATCACTTAAATCATTCAGTAATTAATGACTGTAGGCCTTATAGTAGCCTAGGACTGTGCTATGTTGAGAAGGCAAAAGAGAAATAATTCACAATGAATCACTACTTTATTTTTCAAAGCATCTTACTATGTGACCTCACAACTTCCTTTTAAGGTAAGGAGGACAGGAATTGCTGGCCCAATCAGACAAATGAAGAAACCAAGGCAAGAGATACATGTAGAGTCTCTATCCCCAAAGATTAAAGAGTTCTCTTGGTAAAATAAAACTAAAATCATTGCTTGTATAAAATTAACAACAAGAAAAATGATAAAAGCCATTAAAATGGCAAGGATACTTTTGTAGCTGTCCATTTGGAGTGGAGAAGGAGGCAGGAAAAAGTAGGACTAGCTCCTTATCTCAGTCTGTGTAGGCTGCTGTAACAAACACCATAAACTAAGTAGCTTATAGACAACAGAAATATAGTTCACAGGTAAGTTCTGGAGGCTAGGGGACCCGAGATCAAGGTGCCGGCAGAATTTGGCACATCTGCTGTCTGGTGAGGGTCCCCACTTCCTGCTTCCGTCTTTTCGCTATGTCCTAACATGGCAGAAACGGTGAGGGAGCTCTCTGAGGTCTCTAAGAACATGAACCCCTTCACAAAGGTTCCAACCTCACGACCTCATCTACCCTCTAATGCCATCACATCCAGGATTAGGACTTTAACACATGACTTTAGGAGAAACACAATAAACATTCAGTCCATGACACTCTTCCCCAGATACCTGTTTGGTGAGAACACTTATCACAATCAGGATCAAGAAGCTGAGCTAAACTGAGAATCCTAAAAGGTTCTCTCTACCTGGACAGACTTCATGGGCCCATTAAGATAAGTGCACCTCAGAGAAGCTGAACTAGTTTTCTGCCTCAGCTATCTTAGAAAATGTTATCATTTAAAATAAATACAAAAATTAAAAAACTGTATATTTTTGAAAACATCATTTCTATTTCTCATTCTTGGACTTTAGGAGAAACAAGTAAAGTTTTATTTTTCACACAGTGTCCTGATTGCATGACTAGGTCTTTTTCTATTTTCCTATTGTCACTTTGTCCCAGAACTCTTGCCTCTTTTTAAGTCATCACCCCACCACCCTCCACCTTAATTTTCATCAGGAAAAAAAAAAGCTGTGAAATGGAAGCCCAAAACTCAGGGAAGTATGACACCTCTAGGGATTTTTCATGACTCACTAAAATAACTGGGTGCAGCCTCTGGGAAACAGAGTCGGAGTCAAAAAACGTGGGAAGATCTTCTCCTTCCTCTGAATCAATGGTACGACATTCTCTGAGTGACATTCTCAGATTCCCATGGGGGATGAAAGCTCCTTGTCTCTCAAGCATGGAACTCCGAGCTGAAAGACATCTTGCTTGTTTCCAAGAAAACGGGACCACTAAAACCAAGAGGTGCAACCGAGCCAAGACGATGTCCCCTACAAAGGTGGCCCACAGATTCCAGACCTGGCTGTGCTCAGCTGGACAAGCCACAGTGAATTCTGATCATTGCCTCTGCTACCCTGGATAGTCCTTAGTCCACTTCCAACCATTTTTATCAGCCTCAACAAGAATTTGATATAGGAGACATCTATAATTTCACAATAAATAGGTGTTTTGTATTGAGTCACTTAAATAACAGATATTCCCTCATGGGGTTTTGAAAAGACAGAACACTAACAAGTAGAACTATGCCTGTTGGTCCCAAGATCATCTCCGATACAGGAGTGCAATCAGACCCTCATAATCTGGAAGACAGTCTTATCAGTAACACCATTGTGCTTATGGAACAAGGTGAATTTATTAATTCATATAAAGATGCCAACAATAATTGACAGAGTTCTACAAAACCCTGATAGCACTAGAGCGAGGAGAAAAATCAGACACAATTTCACCCTTATGAGACAACCGACTATTTGATACTATACAAGTTATCACTTCAACTCGTTAATTGCTACCATGTTCTGTGCAATGCACAAGAAGGATAAAGAAGAATTTGAGAACCAAACCTTATCCTCAAAGAGAAACAGACACATTCCTAAATAATTGCCTGGCATGGTGACAATGCCACGGCCGTTGTCTGCATTATGCGCAGTGCTGGTACAGACGTGGGAATGACCAATTCTGCATGGGGTCAAAAATTGTGAAAAGAAATCCAACAAATGTTTGCGGCTGCTGTGATGACCAGTCAACCCAGTCTCAGTCCTTTAAGATGGTCTTCCTAACCCAAACGTAGTGACCAGTGGTTGATTCCGTGACCACACAGACACACAGACTTGTTTAGCTGCCAGCCCATTCTGGTACAAGATTGGTTTCACTGGGCAAGTTTCCTTTAGGGCTGATGCATTTTGTTCTCTCCTCTCATTTCATCAACTGAGGTCAGGAAACTCATCCAGAAGGTGACTAAACCAAACGCTTGAGTCTTACAAAATTTTCACAAGAGAGGAAAGATCATTTCATGTATGTGCTGAGCCAGATTTCAGGGAGACAATCGTCTAACTGGAGACAGTGACCAAAACTATTCCTACTTGGACTCTGCTTCTTTCAGCAGAGCTGAGTAAGAGCTTTCTGACATTTAGTCTTTTAACCCTACATGCGTACTATGTTGTCCAAATGATCAGGAATCAAATACAATGATAGGGCCTTAAACAGTAAATCTTTGGTCTCAGCCTCGCAGGACCGGTCAGTTAACATTCCCCAATATTCCATGATCCATCAATAAATAGGGCAGGACTTAACAAGAGGCACTGGGGAATCAATAATAAATGAGCCATGTCTTCATCGTACCGTCCAAGGAAGAGACAGAGACCAAAACAGGCAATTAAAAATCTGATTCCAGGAGGCACCCAGGGGAGCCCAGTGGAATGCACAGACCCTGCACACTCAGGCCCAGGTCTGGGGGAACATGGGGCTCACTGAGTTCTGTCACTTCTGGGCCACAGGGTCAGGGCAGGTGTTGGTGCAGGGGCCCAGGAGGTCTCGACATATGGCTGTGGGCAGAAACCCCTCTGGGAGCCTCTCCTAAGCCATGGACAGCCCTGAGCTTCAAGAGCTCCAACAGCCTCTGTTGGCAGGTGTGGGCTGCAGACCCCCCATCCAGAAGTCTGGATGCATCATCAGTGACAGCGACTTGGACTGGAATGGGGGTAGCCTTCTCTCCCCACTCCTACCCTACGACCACCTCGGCTTGGCTGTCTTCTTCATGCTGTACTGTTTCTGTCCTATGAGCATCGCTGCCTTCTGCCTGGCCCAGAAGCATTTACCACCATCTGACAAACACTGATTTTCTTTGCCCATCACCCCATTGCTCCTTGAACCTGGGATCTGGGTGTCATTCACTGCTGAGTCTCTAGCACCTAGTAGGGCCTGCACCCCAGAAAAGGGAAGGATCTGGCATTCACTTCCTCTCCACACGGGCACCTCAGCAACGGAGTAGAGCCCCTTGGTGGTGGACATCTGCAGCTTCCGTTCCATGATGTCGAGCACAAAGAAGCAGGTGCCGTGGCTCCCACAGTAGCCATGGAGGTCAGGGTGGGCTCCAGACCTCAGCTGCCAAGGCAAAGCCAGATGCCATGTGTGCACCCGGAACCCACTGTGATGGTGCTTCCCAACAGCACCGAGTGGGAGCTGCCTACAGGCTTCTTGTCTCGGGGAATCGCCCTTCCTCCTGTTTGTTCCTTCAGCTTTTCCAACACGGTCATAACCAGTTTCCTGCAGGGAATTCCCTGTCCGAAGTACCCTCTCCCCCCAAAATATCTGCTTCCAGAGTGTTAATGTGAGCTCAGAAAAGGGAAAATTGCAGGTGCTAGAGAGGTGGGAGGTGGAGGGAATACTTCCCAAAGAGAGCTGCTTAGCTCAGTCTTGCAAAAAAATGTAGGGGATATCTAAGTGAAAAGGGTCCATTTCAAGAAAGGAAGTAGTAAAAACAAAGGTCTAGAGAGGGAAAAAATAGGGTGCAGTCAGGATCTTAGAGAAGTTCAGAACAGAGGGAGCATAGCAGGGAAGACCGAAGAGCTTCAGAGTGGAGAGGGATGATGCTTGTGAAACGCCAGTCAGGTTACACAAGCTCAGATTGATGTTGAAGGCAGCACAAACTCTGCAGGTTTTTAAGACAGTAATAAATGTGTGTGTGTGTGTGTGTGTGTGTGTGTGTGTGTGTGTGTGTGTGTGTTTAAATAGTACCCAAAAAAGTTGCTTGGGGAGTGGGTGAGAGAGAGTCAAGATTGAATGTAGAAACCAACCAAAAGGCTGTCTGTGGTCCACACAGAAAATGACAGAGTCCTGAAGTGTTAAAACAATGGCACAGAGACATCAGTTTCTCTGAAACTGGAAAAATCAGAGAAACATTAGTATAATGAAGAACCTCCAAGCACTTGGAAAGAATGGGTAGTTGATTGGTTGACAGAGCTGGGGAAAGCATGCATGATACCAAAGTTCAGAGCTTGGAAGCCCTGTTTATGAAGAACAGGAATACTTCTAAGAAGTACAGGAACTCCACTGGGGAGACCATTTGGAGAAGCCCTGAGACCACATGCCCGGCAATTGCAGGGACCCAGCTGTGCACAGGCTCCCAGCTGTCTGCTGGAGAGGCCAGACGCGAGTGAAGCTGCCTCGATTCCTGCAGATGAACCCTGATGTCATCTGAATACCACCAAGCAGCCCATTCCGCACGGAGAACCACCGCCTCGCCATGTGCCAGAAGTCCTGATATGCAATCAGGACATAATAAAATGCTGTTTGAAGTCAAAATAATAATACTAAAAAAGAAGGGCAGCAATACTTCATTTTTAATAGTTTTTTCTTTTTTTCATCTTCTCAATTCCCATATGAAGTAAGTGACAGTTCATGGCTTTCTAGAACCAGAGTTCTGGACCTAAGGTAACTTTTTACCTTACCTGAAGTCACCTGCTTGAATATGTCCCTTAAATACGTACAAGGGAGGGGGTCAGACCCAAAACGTCCAGTATCATATGACTCTGTTTACGTAAAATATCCAGAAGAGGTTAAGTCCAAAGAAACGGAAAGCAGGTGGGTGGTTGCCAGGGGCTCAGGGGAGGTAAGGATGGGGAGCCACTCTTTCATGGCTCTAGAGTTTTATTGTGGAGGGTGACAATATTTTGTAACTACATAGAGATGGTGGCGGCACAACAATGTCAATGTCAGCTTGGTTCACATTCTCATTTAGATGAGGATACTGGATTTCCGGTCTTCCTCAACCGGTTCAGGAGATACTCACTTCCTTTGGAACAGCCTAATGCTGGGCCTGACAAAATCAATGCTATCATCAGAGAAAGAGCTGAACTTTCAGAATAAAGTAAATAGCATCATCCTTCCTAACCTTCGGTCTGCCTGCTGCAGAATCTCTGACACTCTCACGATTTCACGGGGGAGGGACCGCCGTGGCTTGTTGATGTTCCTGCCTGTCTACAAGTTTTCCTTTTTTAAATTTTTTCTCTTATAGTCAGTCTTTCCATCGGCTTGCAGGCCATTTAGCCACAGCTACAGCAGTTGGGGGTACCCCCTGATGGCCTCCACCGCCTGCAGGAACCTGCCGCGGTGTCTCTCCAAGGACATGCCGCATTTACAGGGTATCCATTTCAAAGATTGGCTAATTGCTCCACAGGCTGCAAAAAGTGCACTCTCAAATCATAAAAGGGAAACACTCCGGCTTTTCCCAGGCCACAAAGCGTGACCAAGTTGATGAGGACTCATAATTCACATTCCCGATACCTGCGCTTGATCCTCCGAGAAACAGCTGCCCTATAAAAGCGGAGCCAGAGCCTGCATATCACACCCGCTCCAGCCGCCGTAGTCCCAGCTCTGCTTCCACAATAAACGGCCTCTGCCATGTCTGGGCCAGGGCCGCGCTGGAAATGAAACAATAAGGGTGGAAAATCGCCTTTATTTATTGAGTTTACCTCCCTTAGCATCAAACCACCACCCAGCCTACACAGCTCACAGAATCCACAGAGCTTAAGATGGAAAACACCACAGTGGGCAAGTGATCCTTTCCCCAGGAGCACTGGATTTGCCCCCTGCAGGACGCCCATCGGGCTCCCGACCTCCAGTGTTTGGAGTGATGCAGCAGTCGGTGCTCCGTGGTGATGGGGACAGCACCACCCCACACATTAGGGCTGACCATTCTCAGAATGACCATGGGAGTTCCTGTGCCTTGAAACGGGACCCTTGTAAGTGGAATGTAATGGGAAGCAAGCAACATGATAAAAGTTACACAAAGAAACTTTTTATGGCCATTCACGTCAAAATGAGAGATGCAGTGTGAAAGAACATGTTTCCTAATGGGGGGGGGGAGTCACATTCTATGGCAAAACCAGGCAGATAAATGCTGTTCTGGAGAAGATAAAGCCCATCTTGGATCCTATGTGCTGTGACGGGTCCTTCTCTTTCTGACAAGAGGCTCTAAATTGATGCTGCCTATCACAGGGTTGGGTGCACACACTTTGGAATCACCCAAAAGTGGCTATAAATCATAGCTCCATTTCCTCATTCATTCAGTCATCCAATGAATATTTCCAAGTAGCCATTCTATACTTGACTATAACACAGTGGGCTAAATAGGGTCCTCCTCTCAAGCTCATTGCTCAGGAGTTATTGAGCAAGAAAGCGAGCATGAGAAAAAGCTGAGCAGTGCTGGGATCACAAAACAGAAAATGACATGAGGGGACAGGTCAGAATTCCTAGACTAGGTGGCATTTCAACTGAGGCCTGGCACCCCAGTAAACTGACAAATTGAAATACTGTGTGTGTGTGTATAAAGGGATTAGAAAGAGAATATTTAAAGACCCAGAATATAGAAGAGTACTGGGGGATCAGAGAAAAAAAAATGGACCTAGAGAGGTAGCATTATGAGAGACAGTCTTTATAGGAAGAAGGCAAAGGGAAGAAACTTAAAAATTTTACATAGCTAAGTGACACAGGAACAGGAATATTAGGAAAATGTTACCAATCAGGTAAATTTGGACCAAAGACTTAATCCCTCTGAGCCTCAGTTTTTTTTTTTTTAAAGATTTTATTTATTTATGTGACAGAGAGACAGCCAGCGAGAGAGGGAACACAGCAGGCGAGTGAGAGAGAAAGAAGCAGGCTCCCAGCGGAGGAGCCTGACGTGGGACTCGATCCGGCACGCCAGGATCATGCCCTGAGCCGGAGGCAGACGCTTTAACGACTGCGCTACCCAGGCGCCCCTGAGCCTCAGTTTTTAACAGGTATAACACTACCTAACTTGCTATGCAAATTAAATGATACAATGTATCCAAAATGCTTAGTGTCTGAAACCTAGTAACTAATTACTCAGCAGTAACCACAACAAAATATCCATCAGCTCAAATTTGATATAACTTTTGACCTTACCTTCCTATAGAAGTTCATGTTTTACGTGTTTCCTGCAAATGTAGGTACAAGCTAGTTAATTCAGTATTTCAGCTAGTGGGAGTCTGAGAAGTTCATTTGTTCAATCAATTAATCAACGTACATTTTCTGAGCATCTTTTTTGTGCCTGCCACTGGGGATGCAATGAAGAAAAGTACTGACCCGGTGATGGTTTGGTTGGGAGAAATACTTGTTCAAGTCAAATATTCAGCAAATTACTATGGTTTAGTGTGGTTTGGGGTTTGTGGCAGAGACTACCAGTTGCCACCAAGTATCTATTCCCTCCTTTTTCTTTATAAAGAAGAATTCTTATTTTTAGTGCTGACAATGTTCTGTTTAATGATCTGGGTATTATTTGCATAGATGAACTTAGTTTGAGAACATTCATCAGGGTGTATACGTATATATAATCATCAATGAAAGTTAAAATTTAAAAACCTTAATTTGTGTCTGGGCATATTTTTGCCTGCCTAAAAAATATTGTTTCTAGGACTCCCTTGCAGCTAGAGATGTAATACAACTGAAGTTCTGGCCAATGATGTATAAGGACAGGTGCTGAGTTGTACTGCCAGTTAAGTTTTTTTGAAGGGATTTGGCATGGTCTTTCCCAATTCTCTTCTCAATCCTGACCTAGAAACACACATGATGTGTAGGCTGTCTCGGATCATGAGGACGAGAGCCACACGCTAACGATATCTGAGAGCTTGGCTGGAAGCTCTCTCTGTTCCTGCCTGACAGCTCTCGACAAACCAGTCTTTCCCTCTAGATTTAGCTTACATGAGAAAGAGGTGGGGGACGATCTTGTTGAAAACACTGTTGTGTTGGATTTTTCTGTTAATTCAGGGTTAATTTTAACTAATACAGTGTTCGAGGTGAAATTCCATCCAGTCCTTGTTTTCACACCAGGAACACCCAAATGGTACAACAGATAAGAAGTTATCTAAAAAAGCAATAGCAACAGCAAAACACTCTGAATCTTAAAGGTCTGGCTTCGGTTTTTACTGTTGAATTGCAGCTCTACGTTCTCGTGTGTGATTTGGAGTTAAGGAGTCTACTATGTTTTCTCTGTGCGAGCTCCTTCCTGGCAACAAACCAGTCTAAATCTGGTTAACTTAAACAAAATGGGAATTTATTGGAATGTTGTCAAAGATGTCTCACAGTAATTTGATAGGCTAGTGTCCAGGCTTAGAAATAAGGCAAAACATCGAATAAAAACTCAGAATGGGATCAAGGCAATGAGAACATTCTACCATCGCCTCATAGTGCCCCACCTGGAATGAAGGATTTCAGCCGTTTCTCTTTGCTGTGAGTCACTCGGTGCAACATGCCAAGTTGTGGGAGCAAGTCTGATTGACTAAGTGTAGATCATAAGCCCTTTGGCTTCTTTGATGCAGTGAAAGAAAAAGTCTCGAGGAAAGAGAATGCACCAACCTCCAGGGGCCTCTAGTTCTCTATTAGGAGGGCAGTGGACATTGATTTATAGTCCCATTGAGAATGTACAAAACAGGGGCTAGTTAGGTCCCTCAAATTAATGGATGCTGGGCAGTCATAAATCAACAAATGTCCACTCTTTCTACCTCACAAGGTTGTTGCGACTGGAATAAATTAGAGACAAATGCTCTGAAAACTGAAACCCACTACACAAATACTCATAGCTTTCTTGTTAAAATTATTGTTGTTGTTATTAATATCAGAATTTATGAAAAAATAAGGTAACTTTAAATAAGCATGGTGATTTGAAATCTTGAAGATTTCCTTCCTTTACTGAAGAAATTATTTCATCAGTATTGGGCACTGAATGAGTAGAATGTCTCAAATTAATAAGAGGGAATGGGTGTAGATAATATTGACATTAACTAGTAAGTAAAAAACAAGTCTCCTTTTTACACCGGTTTGGAAGGTCGCATCTCATATTAGATGGTTTTCAAAGAAGAGCGTGGATAATGAGGAAATGCAAATTTCTTTCTTTCTTTCCTCTTTCTTTTTCTTTCTTTCTTTCTTTCTTTCTTTCTTTCTTTCTTTCTTTCTTTCTTTCTTTTTTCTCTTTCTTTCTTTCCCTTTTTAAAAGATTTTATTTATTTATTCGACAGAGATAGAGACAGCCATCGAAGAGGGAACACAAGCAGGGGGAGTGGGAGAGGAAGAAGCAGGCTCATAGCGGAGGCGCCTGATGTGGGGCTCGATCTCATAACGCCGGGATCACGCCCTGAGCCGAAGGCAGACGCTTAACCGCTGTGCCACCCAGGCGCCCCAGGAAATGCAAATTTCTAGACAGAAGTCATCACCTAGAATGGGATTCTTAGTAGTGGTCTGGGTACATGAATGGCTTCAGAGGCTTATGAAACCCTGAAACTGCATATAAACCTTTGGTTTGTTGCATATAAAAGTATATATTTCTCAGGGATATGGGAATACCTGTTATCAGTGGTTAAAAGGCACATGACCCTCCCCAAAACACTAAGAATCATTCTTTTTAGTGCTATTTGTTTTCCCAGTGTATGGAATCAGAAATATCTGGGTTCAAATTCTGGGTACCCCACTGTGTCAATCAACATAGGAACTCATAAACCAATCCCTAAACCATTCGGAAACTTAGTGTTGCACACGAGAGATAAGAGTAGGTGTATTAATTAAAATATCTTGGGCTACAAATAACAGCAAAATCAAACAGGGGTTAGCTTACAGGATATGGAAATAATCCATGAAGCTCATGGGAACACAAATCCAGACATAAAGCAGGAGGCAGAGATGGCATAATGCAATGGCTTCAGCCACATTCCTCCATGGTTCTCCTGGTTTGGCCTTCCCTCTGTGCAAGCTTCTGCAGGCTACCATTGGCTGTGGTTATAGAACAGCCGCCCAGGTTCCAAACTGAGTGAACACAAGTAATACCAATACACGTAGGTATCATTCCTAGTCCACCTCCCTCTTCCCTCCAAGTATCTGAACAATTGGGCATCCAATAAATATTTCCTAGATGACAATGGCTGGATAAATGCATGAAATATTTAAACAATAATACATGACTGCATGATTAAATGAGCACTTTAGACATAATAAACAGTAGATTAAAGAAAAAAAAATTGAAAAAGCTACTAAAATTCAAAAAGTTTCTACAGAACACCATGCTTCAAATAGATAGAGGGGGACAGAAATAGCCTTCCAGACACACAGTTGGCACTTTGTTTAAAGCAAGTGAATTCATAAATGAAAAAAAAAGATACTAGATTTCAGGGGAACTTTCCATCCATTCCGAGTGGTTTCATATTTTCAGTTGCAACACCATGAAGTTATTAGGACACTGGAAGTTTCCATGGAACCTTGTATCCTACAGAATCTCAAGTTACTTCATGCAATAATGATCAAGAGCACCTAAAATAGTAGGATTAATATATATGATGAGGAGACTGAGGCTTATAGTTTTTACACAATAAAAAGTCATTATATTTTTGATTCTCCACTATTTTTGTAGCTCGTTTAACACATTTGTTAAGAACTTTCCATATGTCAGGAACCTGCACTAGGTACTTCCATTTTTTTTTTTACCTTCCACAACAAGGTTAGTATTATTATCTATTATTAGTATTATTATTACTTGTACGAAGTACCGAAATGGGAAACCCAGTGAGGGTAAGTGCCCTGGCTAAAATAGCCAGCTAATAAGTGTCAGACAGGAATTATAATATAGGTCTGCACTGGTTCATTTTAAGTGTTTATATTCTGCTTAAAAGCAAAGCTACTTTTAAATATGTTAAATGTAACAATTTAAGGTGGGGCAAATAATACAGTGATTAAAAACTACTTCAGGCTAATTACACAGGCAAGTCCACTTGCTACTTTAAGATCTTTCTTGTAGTCAGATTCTGGATACTACACAAATGCAAAAGGAATATAATTACTTTCTTGGAGACTACTGAAACTTTAGACCTTCCCTCTTAATTGAAACAGCGTGGGATACCAGGAAGCATGTTACAGTGCCAGGAGGAATTCAAGTCTGATCTTGGATTTTGAACAAATTACCTAATTTCTTTGAGCCAGTGTTTTCTTATCTGTAAAACAGAGGTTTTAATCACTGCTGTTGAGGACTGCTGTGGAATAAAGTGAGATGGGATTAAAGTGTATTTTATGGACACGTAGACACCTAAGAATTACCCCCCCTTCCTTTATTCCACTATCTTTCCAATATTCCAAGTTATAGAGAAGGCAAAGATGAAAACTGACCTTGTCAGGCTTAGGACTATTAGTTCATCTTATTGAAGACCCAAGTTACTAATTTAGATATTGCTCTGATGGGATATACTAGAAATGACAGAATTAACAATATTGTAGAGCTGGTTCATTTTATAAAATACCTAAACCGAGGCTTGTCTCTTGGACTGTGTTTTGGGCTTCCAACTTTTTAACTGTACTAGGCAGGAGTCATTTTTGTTTCAAATGAATGAAAACCCAATTCAAACAGACTTAAAAGATACAGGAAATTTTATTTTACTCATATAATCAAAAGTCCAGAAATAAGGTAGATTGAGGACTGTTTTGATTGACAGGTTTAACAGGGTCATCTAGGACCTGTGTGTACATGTTTCTATGCGTGTGTGCATGCGTGTGCATATCCATTACTCTTCTCTCACTTCTGTGGGCTCAGCTTCATCCAAAGGCAGGTCAACCCCATGATCAAGTGCCTGGAGAAGTTCCAAGGTTCATACTCAAACACGATGCCTTCCAGAAGAACAAATTTCTCTTTCGGTAGCTGAATGAGAATCATTAGCAAGATTCTTTCCCAGTTGCCCTTACAAATCCTCTTCTTTCACCTAACTGGCTTTAATCGAGTCATGTATGCTCAGCTGGGATCCAAAATCTGTGCATGATAATCCCCAGAGCTTTGGTCTATATTACCTATACCAATCACTCTGCTAAGTAAAGGGAATTACTTGGAATGGCTTAGATCAATCAGAACTTGCCCATGGAGCCTGGGTGGGTTTCACTTCTCCAGTGGTAAATAGACATATTGAGAGATGTATAGAATCGAGTATCATTAAGAAAGGAGAACAGGAAAATGCTGAATAAACAACAAAAATATTTCACTTCAATAGTCAGACAGTTCCTAGAGTAGATATATGGATATAGACCTAGAAATGGACTATGGGTGTGCATATAGACATGCACATACATAAAATACTTTATCTAATTACAAAAATGTATGCAAGGTTAAGGTTGGTAGCTACAAAAAAATCAATTAAATGACCTATAATCTTATTTAGACATAAGCACTCTTATTATTTTGGTGTATATATTATACAGGTATTTTTCACAAATAATCTTAGTGTGTATAGCATGTAATTATTTTCTTAATGGAAATCACACCATACATTTTGTCTCCATCCCACTTTTATCACTTATCAATATATCATGAGCATTTTCCTATGCCTGGAATGTAGATCCTTGGTATGTATTCTTATTTTTATTGCTACTCTAAAGCTAAGGTTCAATAGCTATGCAATACTGCATACCATGGATATATTATACTTTGTTATACTTTTTAATCATTTCCTATTTTTCTCTTTTAAGCTAGTCTTCAATAACCACTGTTTATTAACTGAATTCTCACCCAGAGTTTGAGATTCTCAAGTCAAATTAACCGGAGCTAAAATTATGGTTTAGCCACTTAGTAGCTATGTGACCATGAGCAAACTGTTTACTTTCTGTGACCTCACTGTCCTGAGACAATAACAGTACTTTCAACATAGACTTGTGGTGGTGTTTAAGTGAGGTAATATATGTAATGTGTCTGAAACATGGAAGCAACCCATAGTTACCATCATCAGTCAGAATGGAGAGTTCGTATATGACAAGAAGAAATAGTTGCTCCTCTAAGCCAATTTCATTTTTAAGAGGTTTCTGGAAGAACGGACTTATATAAATACAACTCAGCTTCCTTGAACCAGGTTTGTCTTTGCTGTCTAAGCTGATCTTCACGTCAATAAATAACTGCGTGACTTACAAAGTGTCGTATTTGCAAAGTCAGACTATTGACAATGTCACCCCCCAAAGGTTATCTGCCTTTTAAAGTATTACAGACCTATTTGTAGAAAGATAATGGTGAGATTATTGGATTTTTAATTATAGCATTAGAGGGTAGTATTATTCCTGAAACTAGAAATTCACTGGCTTCAAGAACTAAAAGGGACTCAGAGAATGACAAGTTCTGTTCCCATCTTTTGTAAACGGAGGCAATAGAATAAACATACCTGGTGGTAGATAAGCCAAGTGGGTCTGAATTCTGAGAAGTGTTTCTTAGTGGTCTTTACAAAGGATATGAAGATCACATACCAAAAGGATCCAATAGCCAGAAAATTCCAACTAAGTAGAAAGGCATTTAAAATTCTTGCTCAGAGTCATTCTAAAAGGCAAATCATGTCCCTAGGATTTCTCAGTCTTGCCACTGTTGATCTTGGGGGCCAGATGTGAGACTGCCCTGTACCTTATAGAAAGTTTAGCAGCATCCCTGGACACTAAACGCAACTCTTCCCCATTTGAGAAAGTCAAATTGCTCCAGATATGGTCAAATGTCTGCTGGGGGACAAAATCAACCCTGGTTGAAAACCACTGACCTAGGCTGAAATAAATATACAGTGGTGAGTCTCTTCCTCATTTTCCCTATACTGGGAGATAACATAAAGTAGTAGCAATGTTGTAAGAAATGTTGTCCACCAGGGGCACCCGGGTGGTGCAGTCAGTTAAGCCTCCGACTCTTCAGTTTCGACTCAGGTTGTGATCTCAGGGTCATGAGATCGAGCCCCACCTCAGGCTTCATGTTCAGCACAGAGTCTGCTTGAGTTTCTCTCTCCCTCTCCCTCTGTCCCTCTTCCACCATGCTCACACGTGTTCGCTTTCTCTCTCTCTCTCAAATAAATAAATAAATCTTTAAAAAAATTGTTGTCTACCCTTCTCCCCACTGGCTAAAGTAGAAATATGGAAGGGAGCCATGCAAATCTGGATAGATACTTTTATTACATTAAATCACTGGAAATTTCCTGATAGGAAGCCAATACTGCCTGTAAGATGTCCTCCATTCTGATGCCAGTCCACTTCATAACTCTTCATTCTCTTTATCGCTCCACATAGAGGATCCACACACATTGCCCATCCTATTTAACATAAACTCCAACGAACAAATGTTCTAAGCCCAAGGCCAGAGGGAGGAGTAAAGTCAGCAGAGACATCGAGTGGGTGAGAGGGACTTCATAACCAAGCTGATGGGCGGTGCAGATGAGAGCCCAAGGGGCAAAAATGTTTCTCTCGTGACAAAGGGGGGGGGGTGCCACAGGTTGAATTATGCCCCTACCAAATTCCATATGTTAAAGCCTCGATCCCTCTGCACCTCACAAATGTGACCTTATTTGGTAATAAGGTCATTGCAGGTGTAATTAGCTAAGATGAGGTCATACTAGAGTACGGCAGCCTTTAATCCAGTAGCACTAGTGTCCCTATAAGAAGGGAAATCTGAACACAGACATGTAGCAGGGAAAGAAAGACCACGTGACAATCGGAGCAATGCTGCCACAAGCCACAGAATCACTGGGAGCTGGGAGCCAGGCCTGCAGCTGATCCTTCCCTGGCACCTCCAGAGGGAGCAGGGGCCTGCCCACACCTGATCTTAGATTTCTGGCCTCCAGAACTGTGGGACAATAAAATCCTGCCATTTCTGCCACTCAGTTTATGGTAATTTGTTATGGCAGCTGTAGAAAACGAATACAGGTGCACGACTAGTAAAAAAAAAAAAAAAAAAAAAAAGCTATGCCAGGTGATGTTTTGGGACAGAGTTGAATAGACCAGAGGAGCCAATCCCAACTCCCTGCAAGCCGTGACTTGATGTGGGTTGAAATATACAACTCAAACCAGAAGTAAATGAATATTTATTTTTCCCTTCCTCTGGAATCTGTCTCATGAAGAGTAAAATTTGCTAACCGACTTTAGCACTCCTCCTTTCTACTACTAAGTGTTGATGTCTACCAGTTGCAATTCAAGTTAAAGTTCCAAAATGGTCACCTCTCAGAGAGAAGCCAGTCAAGTTGAGGAATAAAAAGAGCCAGGAGTTACAGAAAGGATATGATTTTCTTTGATTTTTTTTTTCCATCTTATCATCAACTTCCCCATAGGTAATCTCATCACACAGTCTACAGAGTGCTTTCACATACACAGATTCATCTTTTCTCCCAACAACACACAGTAGCAAAAGGGATGCTGTTCCCATTACACAGGTGGGGGAACTGAGGCCCATGGCGATTACATGAGCTTCCAAAGGGAACTGACACAGCAAGTTGAAATAGGTCTAGTACTCTTCTCCCTACACCAGAACCTTTTCTCTTCATGAGAGAAATGTTTCAGCACACAAAGATAAAAGTTAACTCTGACCATTCTCTTTAAGAGAGGGACATTTGATTCCTGCTTACATGCTCCAAGGACCTCAGCCAGACTTGGGGTGTGGTCCAGATTTAAGATCTTGATTCCTGCCATGGCCTTTTGGCTTCTTGACCCTCCTATTAACTTACCAAACTTGAGTCATAATTCTGGATGGTCCTGCAGGGAATCTTTGACTCAGGAGAGCCTCATAAAAGCTCTTCTGGGAAATTAGACACTGATGCCAGAGTTTCGCACAATTAAGGTACCTTTACAGAATCCCAGATCAATAACACCAGAATGTTACTTCTCCATTGCCTCCTGACCAAAGGCCCTGGAATAAAAAGATACATGTTTTTGTTTGTTTGGTTGGGTTTTTTTGGTTTGTTTTTTTATTGAGGTGCAGTAGTTCTCACATCTCTACTTGTCTCTGCCAAACAGGGTCAGGAAATCAGCCCAGAATGTGGGGTTATGGTATATTTTCTTAGACTCATAAAATGTTAGTACTGGAAGTGATCTAAGAGATACTCTGGTTTAACACTGTTTCGCGAGCCAGGCAGTCAGGGGCCTTGAAGGCCATGGTAATAAAGCAAAGGGAGTATGGGCTTTGCACAGAAGATGCTAGGGAGCCCATTTAAATAGGACTGTGACAGGCTGGATGTGTGTTTTGAAGATATCGCTGTGAACTACTGAAGAAGATGGCTCACAGGACAAGAGTAGAGGCAGGAAGACCATTTCAAACATTTCAACACTCCTGACAATAGATGATGGAAGTCTCAACTGGCAAAGTGGTCTTGGAGGAAAATTCGAGTTTAGAGGGCTTAATGATCCACTGGATATTGGTTACGAGAGGGGAACAACTCTGAAAGTGTCTGGAGACTCTAATCAGGAGACTGTCACCTGGTCATGAAAGTATACCCTCCAAGAGAAACTTCTTAACTCTTTAGATTCAGTGGGTTTTTAAGAATCTGACGGCAACTCTGAAGCCTCCACCCAGAAAAAGGCACAAACAGGCAATTTTTTATGCAGTTTCAAATGCTTTATGAGCTCCCTGAAGCCTATAAATGAGTGGGACTCCAGATCATGAACCCTTGTTTTAAAAGAGGAATTTAAATGCAAAAGCACCTGTGAAGTCTGGGTTGTCTATTGCTAATGTCCTAGAATTAATCTGTCAGCTTCTGATACAGCCGGTTGGCTATCTGTACTCTCATGTAGCAAATGGGGTAAGGCAGAAAACACTTGCCACATGGTGGCCACGAGGTGGGGAGTGTGGTCACAGAGTAGAAATAAAGCAAGAGGGGCAGGATCAGAAAGGTGATCATCAACCCCTCTACATTTTTCTCAATCAGCACAGAACCAGGACCTCAATGAACCAACTATATCCCATATTTTCACCATCCTTCCACCTCTGAGACTTTATTTAACTCTCACAGTAACCGTGTGATGTTAGCAGGGAAGACTCGTAGATTCGTGTCACAAGATGTGAAGCGATCAAAGCTCGGAGAGATGGCATGGCTTCCTTTCCCAAGCTCACATACACTAAAGTGGCAGAGAGGAGACCAACTCTCTTCCCTTCCTCTTCAGGGCTGCTTCCTTCAAAGACAAGTTGGCCTGAGATATCAAGAACAAAGATCTTCTGCTCTGGATTCTGATTCAGGTTTTTCCATCTCACACTGATAATGCCATTCACAGTGTTGGTATCTGGGACTCTGCATTCAGGAGGCAGAGGGGAGGCCATGGGTTGGAGCCATGGAGTACATTATCTTCAGCTTTAGACAGACTTGGGGTCAAATGCCAACTCTGCCACTTATATCTCTGTGATGATGACCAATCTCTGTAACCTCATTGCCTTCAGGTTCCTCATCTTTAAAACAGAGACAGTAATATATATCTCCAAATGTGCCAGGCTCCAATGAGACACGATAAGTGAAAATGCCCTCTTTAAGTGCTGGCTCCTTTTCTGAAAGCTTCAGCAGGCACAGTAATTTCTCTGATATCATAAATCCTAACTGCAGGCTCCTGACACCAATCCCTTTCTCTCATATCACTCACTGGGGACAACCAGCCTGCCACAATGGTCCACTGGCTGACCTACCTGGAACACACAAGTCTCTTGTCTCTATCACCAGAACAATATGTTCCAAGAATTTCTGACACCTTAATACTTGAAGGGTGAGTCTTTACAGACTTAATGAAGATCTATTTTCAAATATACATGCTCAGAAATAGAGAACAATAAGATTGTGAATGTGGAACATTCCTGATGAAGAGACTTATTATAGAGTCTGTGGGAGGAAACACGCCAGCTATGTTTACTGTCTTTATAATAGCTTAAACCTATTCACCTATTTAGATAGTCACTTGCAACATTTAAAGGCCAACCACCTCTAAGAGATTAAAACTTATGATACATCACGTATTATTTTCAAGAAACAACTTAGCCAGTGAGAATACTGAGAGTTATTTTTTTCATTTAAGTAGTTAATGACAATAACATGAGTAAATCTTACCACAATAAAGGGGAGTGTTTTTTCCACAGCATTCACTGCAGAAAAAAATGGGAGAACCCAAAACCCATAGTATTTGATGTATGATGCCCACCACTTGTTAATCGTGTGACTTTAGGCAAACCAGTTAACCTCTCTGAGTTTCTGTTTCTTTATTTCTCAAAATGCAGGCTCATTGCCCTTATAACCTCCTTTAGAAGATTGTAAACACCCATATTCAGGTTATTATCCCCTTCCGAGCTTCCTTTTTTCCAGCCCACTGCTTCCAATCACAGTGCTCAGGACTCAGTGTGTCAAGGACATAACACCACCACATGCAGCTGCCTTCCACTCTGAATTCTGTTCATTGTTTACATTAAACAGTGGGATATGCGTAAGATTCACTTCCTCAGACTGGATATATGGGGACAAAACATGAGCTTTATAATCAGTGGGGGTCTGACTGGAATCCTGACTTGAACAGCTGTGCTTTCTGTGGCCTTGCTTGCCTCAACTGTAAAGTAATATGAATAATAATATCCCTCCCTCAAGGCTGATATATATATATAGATACAGATGATATATAGATTTTTTTTTAATAATTGAAGCCCAATGCAGGGCTTGAACTCATACCCCTGAGGTCAAGACCTGAGCCAAGATCAAGAGTCAGATACTTAACCAACTGAGCCACCCAGGCACCCCACTCAGGGTTGATTATTTTAGAGCTTTTTTGAATTATAATTTATATACCATACATTAAATTCACTTTAAGCATAAAACTAAGTGAATTTTAGCATATCTACAGAGTTCTACAGCCATCTCTAGAAACTAATTTTAAAACATTTTTTCTACCCCCACAAGAAATACAACGACCATTAGGTCATTCCCCATCCCCCTCTTCTTTCAGCCTTAGGAAACCACTAATCTATATTTGGTCTTTATAGACTTATCTATTCTTGCTATTTCATGTAAATGGAATCATAGAATACGTGGTCTTTTGTGACTGGCTTCTCTCACTTAGCGTGATGTTTTCAAGGTTCATCCATGTTACAGTATACACAATTTTATTCTTCCTTATTGCTGAAGATACTGTATTTTATCCATCCATTCGTCAGACATTTGGATAATTTACAGTTTTTTATTATTATGAATAGTGGTGCAAAGAATCCATGTTTGTGTGGACACAAGTTTTCGTTTCTCTTGGGTATTTATCTAAAATTAGAATTTCTGGGAATTAGAGCTATATGATAAATCCATGTTTTTAACATTTTGAGGAATTGCCAAGCTGTTTCCCAAAGAAGTTTCACTATTTATATTTCCACCACCAAGGTATGGTGAAATTTCTACACATTCTAACTAATACTAGTTATTGTCCTTTTGGTCCCAGTGGGCATGAAGTAGTATCTCATTTTAGTTTTATTTGCATTTCCCTAATGACTAGTAATGTTGAATATCTTTTCATGAACTTACTGTCCATTTGCATATCTTTCTTTGAGAAATGTCTGTTCATATCCTTTGACAATTTTTTAATTGAGTTTTTTAAATCAGTTTTAAGAGTTCTTTGTATATTCAGGGTACAAATCCCTCATCAGATACACAATTTACAAATATTTTCTCCCATTATGTTTGCAGACTGCCTTTTCTTTTCTCTTTTGATGGTGTAGTTTGTAGTGCAAAGTTTTAAATTTAGATGATGTCCAATTCTCAATTTTCTCTTTTTGCTTGATTTTTGGTGTTGTAACTAAAAAAAAAAAAAGAAAGAAAGAAAAGAAAAAAAAATTGCATAACCGAAATTTACAAGGACTTACTCTTAGGTTTTCTTCTAAGACTTTTACAGTTTGAGCTCTTATATTTAGAGCTATGATCCATTTTGAGTTCATTTTTGTGCATGGTGCGAGGAAGGTATCCAACTCCACTTCTGTCAACGTGGATATCCAGATGTCCTAACACCATTTGTTGAAGACCATTCTTTCCCCATTGCCTTGCCTTGGCATTCACATCAAAAACCATTGACCACAAATGTAATATTATTTTTGGAGTCTCAATTCTCTTCCATTCATTTACGTGTCTTTGCTTATGTCAGAACCACACAGTCGTTATCTTGTAATCGAGTTTTGTAGTCAGTTTCGAAATTGGGAAACATCCTCTACTTTGTTCTTTTTCAGGATTGTTTTGCCTATTCAGGGTTCCTTGCATTGTCATATGAATTTTAGAATCAGTGTGTCAATTTTTGAAAAAAAAAAAACCAACTAGAATTTTCATAGAGATTTCTTTGAATCTGTAGTTAAATTTTGGAACTACTGCCATATTAGGAATGTTATACTCTCTGATTTACAGGGAACATACCTCAACATAATAAGGCCATATATGAAAAACCCACAGCAAACATCAAAATTCATGGGGAAAAACCAAGAGCTTTTCCCCTAAGGTCAGGAACAAGACGAGGATGTCCATTCTCACCACTGTTATTCAACATAGTACTGGAAGTTGTAGCCATAGCAGTTAGACAACAAAAAGAAATAAAATGCATCCGAATTGGCAAGGAAGAAGTAACACTTTCACTATCTGCAGATGACATGATACTATATAGAGGAAACCCTGAAGGCTCCATCAAAAAACCGCTAGAACTGATAAACAAATTCAGTAAAGTCAACAGATACAAAATCAACATGCAGAAATCTGTTGCATTTCTACACACCAATAATGAAGCATCAGAAAGAGAAATTAAGAAAATAATCCCATTTATAACTGCAACAAAAATAATAAGATACCTAGGAAGAAACCTAAACAAAGAGATGAAATATCTGTACTCTGAAAACTGTAAAACACTGATGAAAGAAGTTAAAGATGACACAAAGAAATGGAAAGATATTCCATGCTCATGGATTGGAAGAACAAATACTATTAAAATGTCCATACTACCAAAAGCAATCTACACATTTAATGCAATCCCCATCAAAATACCAATAGCATTTTTCACAGAACTAGAAAAAACCAATCCTAAAATTTATATGGAATCACAAACACCCCAAACAGCCAAAACAATTTTGAAAAAGAAAAGCAAAGCTGGAGGTATCACAATTCCAGACTTCAAGGTGTATTACAAAGTTGCAGTAATCAAAACAATTTGGTACTGGCACAAAAACAGACAAATAGATCAATAGAACAAAACAGAAAACCCAGAAATAAACCTACAATTATATGGTCCATTATCTCTGACAAAGCAAGAAAGAATATCTAATGGGAAAAAGACAGTCTTTTCAACAAATGGTGTTGGGAAAACTGGTCAGCTACATGCAAAAGAATGAAACTTGACCACTTTCTCGCACCATACAAAAAAATAAACTCTAAATGGACTAAAAACCTAAATGTGAGACCTGAAACCATAAAAATCCTAGAAGAGAGCACAAGCAGGAATGTCTCTGACATCAGCCATAGCAACATTTTTCTAGACATGTCTCCTGAGGCAAGGGAAATATAAGCAAAAGTAAACTATTGGGACTATATCAAAATAAAAAACTTCTTCAGTGAAGGAAACAATCGACAAAACTAAAAGGCAACCTAAAAAATAGGAGAAGATATTTGCAAATGACATATTTGATAAAGGTTAGTATCCAAAGTATATAAAGAACTTATACAACTCAACACCAAAAAAAAAAAAAAAAACCCAAATAATACAATTAAAGACAAATACCATATGATTTCACTCAAATGTGGAATTTAAGAAACAAAACAAATGCACATATGGGGGAAGAAAAGAGAGAGAGGAAAACCAAGAAACAGACTTAACTATAGAGAACAAACTGAGGGTCACTGGAGGGGAGGTGGGCACATACGGGGATGGGTGAAATACGTAATCGGGATTAAGGAGGGCACTTGCTATGATCAGCACGGGGTGTTGTATGTAAGTGATGAATCACTAAATTTTACACTTGAAACTAATATTACACTGTATGTTAACCAACTGGAATTTAAATAAAAATTCAGAGAGCGGGGAAAAATCATGGGCAGAAAGCATGAACAGATATTTCTCCAAAGAAGACATACAGATGCCAACAGACACATGGATAGATGTTCAACATCACTGATCATCAGGGAAATACAAATCAAAACTACAATGAGATATCACCTCACACCTGTCAGAATGGCTAAAATAAAAAACACAAGAAACAATAAGTGTTGGCAAGAGTGTGCAAAAAAAGGAATCTTCATGCACGGTTGGTGGGAATGCAAACTGGTACAGCCACTGTGGAAAACTGTATGGAGGTTCCTCAAAAAGTCAAATATAGGACTACCCTACAACCCAGAACTCTCACTATTGGGTATTAACCCAAAGAATTCAAAAACCCTAATTCGAAGGGATACATGCATCCTTGTTTATAGCAGCATTATTTTTAATAGCTAATTTATGGAAGGAGCCCAAGTGTCCATTGATAGATGAATGAAGAAAGAATACATGATATATATATATATATATATATATATATATATATATATATATGCAATGGAATATATATATATATATATATGCAATGGAATATTTTTCGGCCATAAAAAGAATGAAATCTTGCCATTTGCAACAATGTGGATATAGCTAGAGAGTACAATGTTAAGTGAAATGAGTCAGAGAAAGACGAATACTGTATGATTTTATTCATAAATGGAATTTAAGAAACAAAACAAACAAGTAAAGGAAAAAAAGAGACAGACCAAGTTCTTTTAACTATAGAGAACAAACTGATGGTCACCAGAGGGGACATGAGTGGGGGATGCGAGAAATAGGTGAGGGGATTAAGGAGTGTACTTGTTTTGATGAACACCAGGTGATATATTGAAGTGTTGAATCACTATATTGTACACCTGAAACTAACCTATAACTGATTATAAACTATACTGGAATTTAAATTAAATTAAATTAAATTAAAATGTTATATTTTGTTCAAAAAAAATAAAGAATATTACATCTTCCAATGTATAAATATAGATGTGTCTCTCCATTTATTTTTTAAAAATATTTATTTATTTATTTTAAAGAAGGGGAGTTGGTGGGGTAGAGGGAGAAGTAGAGGAAGAGAGAGAATCTCAAGCAGACTCCCCACTGAGCACAGAGCCCGACGGAGGCTCAAACTCACCACCCTGAGATCATAACCTGAGCTGAAATCTAGAGTCAGATGCTCAACCCACTGAGCCACCCAGGCGCCCCTCTCCATTTATTTAGATGTGTAAGGCAGCACTAAAGATTGATTTTGTTACCTATGAATATCCGATTGTTTCAGTACTACTGAATGTTTTCCGTTTTCCACTGAACCGCACTGGCACGTTTGTCATAAGTTTACTGTGTATTAATCTATGTCGAGCCTCACAGTCCCACGGTTCCTGCAGCTTGTTGTAAGTCCTGAAATCAAGTAGTATACATTGTCCAACTTCATTTCCCTTCTCCAAAGTTTTCTTGGCTATTCTAAGTCCTTTAGAGATCTACGTACATTTTAGAATCATCTTGTCAATTTCTACAAAAATGTGTGAGACTTTGATTGTAATGCATTGAATCTAAATCGATTTTGAGATAACTAATTGGTCAGATACGTTACAAACCCTCTGTTTTATTGGGAGCCCTCTGCTCACAAGAAAAAAAAAACCATGTTTTATATTGCCCTTTTGTGACATAAGTTTATTTGGGGAGTTCCCACAGGTGGGACAGTCTTTTGATTGTTTGCTTGTGTCTATGACAGAGTAATTGTATTTCAGGGGTGAAATATCAAAGATACTTGCTCATGCGTCTAAGCCAATAGATCTATCAATAATAAAGCTGACAGTTTGCTCTCTACATCTTAACTCTTCTGTCTGCCTCTCAACTGACTTCAAAGTCAAATGAAAAATAGCCATTAATTAATGCTATCTTCAGTTAGACACATCTTGTAGAGCCAGTAAAGCAAGCCGAACTACAACTCCTTTGACTAAAGTTTGTAAATGATTATATGGACTAACAGAATGGAAGCAGTATTAAAATTTTTCATTTGATATTTTGATCACGTTCGTAAGGATATTTCTTATGAGAAAGATTACAGAAGGGACTAACAATTATTGATCCATAAATCTCTCATTTAATCCTCATTGCAGATTTCTGAGATATTACTATTCCCATTAAACAGAGAGGGGAAACATCATTTGAGAGATTAAGTAACCAGAGACCTGAATTTACACAGTCAATAAAAGCACTTAGAAAAGATACATCAAGTTTTCATGTAAAGTGTTTATGATCTTCAAATGGTTTTATGTGCAGTATTTTATATAATCCTCAGAATAACTGTGTTAGAAGTCAGGCAGTTACCCCAGTTTACAGATGGCAGAACTGAGGCTCAAAGAGCTTACGTGAGTTGTTCATAGTCACTGACCCCCACCAAAATATGGTAGTGGGTCTTGTTGCTCACAATAAGGCAATCTACTACTATATCATGCTTCTAATTTACAACACAGGGCTATTTCTAGGCATTGTTACTACTTTTGACATAAAGTCCCTGAGCACCTACCTTATTTTTAAGCCTAGAGAGAACAGAAATGAGTGTTTCCCCCGTAGGTCAAAGGAAAGAATAACCCCAGCATTCATCACTGCAAACAAAGTAATGGATGTTATAGGATGGGAGAGGTAGAAATCTATACCAATTCATCTGGCTGTTTGGGTGCTTGTAACTAGTAGAAAATACTCTGTTTGAGTAAGCACTTCATTTCAATCACTGTAAAGCAACTGGCTGTATTTTCACTTTCTCTCTAACTCATTGTCTGTATGATATTTTTTTCCTTACCACTTATATGATTCCATATAAGTAGAGTCAAATATGATTCTAGTTATAAATCAAACTCATGTCAACTTATGGTAAGAAATGAAGAGATTGATCTAGTCTGATTGATTCTCTTGTCAACTAATCCTTACTTAACTAGTCTGAGCTCTTTAAAAGGCCCCAGTCACTTACAAAAAAATACCATTATTCCAGGTAAAGTATAACAAGAGCATAAATGAAGACATTGTCAGCAGTAGTGAAGTGTTACGCTACCTAATATATACCAAATGTTCAATGCATAATTGTGAAATGACTGAATGTCCATATTCAGTGAACGTTCATGTAATCGAATTAGTAGGACATTGTGGGAGGCGGGGTGAGGAAAAAGAATGAATCAAAGATGACTTCCATGTTTCTACTTTGGAAATCAATGAGATAGGAAATTCAGGAATATGGAAAGATTCTAGGGAGGAGATGATGAATTTACCTTTAAATTAATCAATTTAAAAAGTGTATGGAGGCACCTGGGTGGCTTAGTCGGTTAAATAAATAAGTAAATATTTTTTAAAACATTAAATTTCTTCTTAAAAACTCTTAATTTCTTCTATTTCTATCCATTAAATGTTGATGTTCCTTACCAATTTTGACTTCAGGTTCTCTTATTCCAGCATGTAGCCCACTGCCTCAATAGAGATTCTATGAATAAATAAATTTTTCGCATTCACTCCCTTGGCTTTTACCTTCTATAAGTAAACAGAAAATACTAGAACATAAATATCCTGCCCGGAGATCTTTCTTGTGCTCCAGATCCATTCATCTTTGAATTATCTACCACATCTACATATGGAGGTTCCATACACTTTTTTTTTAAGATCTATTTATTGGCAAGAGAAAGAGAGGGGAGAGAGAGTGCACATTTGAGTTGGGGGAGGGGCAGAGGAAGAGAATCTTTAAGCAGACTCCCCACTGAGCGTGGAACCTAACATGGGACTCAATCCCACAACCCTCAGATCATGACCTGAGCTGAAATCAAGAGTCAGATGCCTAACCAACTGAGCCACGTAAGTGCCCCAGAAGAAATTAAGTTTTAAGCATTGATTTTGATTAACTTAGTGTTTCTAGGTCAGAAAATCTTTCTATTATTGAGAGATTTGGACATATTTATTTTAGGGACTCAAATGGTCTCTTATACTTTGGCTCCTTCTCAGTTTTTAGCATTCTAGAGTGCTATTCATACTCTTATCCTATTATCCAGTTACCTGAACTACCTAAATTGGGATTTGGATTGCTTTAGCAGACACTAGTCACCTGCCCAACAACTCTCTCTCCTAGCAGAAGCCTGATTTTGTTGAGGTTTCCAAGCAAGTTCTAAAATGGCCACCAGTGATTCCCATTTCCCAGTATTTACATCCTTGTATAATTCCTTCCCCTGTAGTTTGGGCCAGGCTTATGGACTCATGTCAAATGAACAGAATGTGGCAAAAATGATACAATGTCACTCTTGAAATTAGCTTATAGAATGATGGTGACTTCCATGTTGGGAGTTCTCCCGCACCCTCTCATATCACTTGCCTTGGCGAAAGCCAGCTGCCATGATGTGAGGGAGCTCTCTGGAGAGAACACATGGCAAGGGAATGTGGCCTGCCACAATCATTGAGTAAGCTTACAAGCAGATTTCTACCCAGTCAGGCTTTCCCATGAAACTACAGCTTTGGTCAACAACTTTGCAACTTGACTTAGCCTGAGCCAGAGGTGTCCAAACGAACCATGCTCAGATTTCTGACCCACAGAGCTATGAGATGATAAATATTGGTTGTTTGTAACCATTATGTATTGGGGTGACTTGTTATGGATAAGTAGATAACTTATACAGTAAATAACACACTTAACTTATATACTTAGAACTTATACAATACATAAGTTCTACATCTTTAACTCTTGGTACTTTCCACCCAAATCAAATGTCACATGCCTTTTGCTGCTATCATTTTCACTGTGTCTGTGGCTGGGACTGAGCATTTGTAGGAAAATCCCAAGGTCATGCTTCGTTTTAGTCTCTGTGCATCACCCTGCATAGGTCTCATGTGCTGAAAATAATATTTTATATAGTAATTAATCAGAAGCAAGGTGTAGAAGAAATAAAGTGACCACTGGACTCAGACAGATCTCAGTGCAAATTCCAACCTCTCCACTTATTTGGGTGACTATGGTCAAATCAATCCCTAAGAACTAAGGTTTCATCATTCACAAAGTGCTGATCAGTGGTGTAACAGGGAAAATACAAGATGTAACTGGACTACAGACCAGGAGTTTTTAACCTAGCTCGAAAACTTCGGAGAAGGCATTCCAGATGAAATGTCGTGTAAGCAAATTCAAGAAGGATAAGTAGAGGTTACCAAGCGAAAATGGGAAGGAATAGTGTTCTCAGCACAGGCAGGAGCTTATGCCTTTGACAGACTGAAAGAATGTGTGGTTTGCAAGGAGAGTAGCAACTGATGACTCTGCAGAGATTGACAGGATTCAGATCATGAACTTGATGGCAAGTTCTATTGCCTTGCATAGACTTCTTTGCAAGGGCAATTAGGAGTCATTGGGTCTTTTAAGCAGGGACAGCAAAATAATTAGATTTCCATTTTGGAAATATCACTCTATGCCTGGCAAGTGCAGAGGGCTACAAACTCTTTTGTCAAGTGTCAAACAGTAAGTATGTTTCATTTTGTGATCCCTACAGTCTCTGTCACAACTGTTCAATTCTGCTTTTGTAAAGCAAAAGCAGGTATAGACAATATATAATGGATGGGCGTGGCTGTGCTGAAATAAAACTTTGTTTACAAAAATAGACAACAGACAGTATTTCACCCACAGGCTGTAGGTCACTGATCCCTGGTATAAAGTGTATAGAAGGAAGTCAAGCATAGAGACTGGAAAATATTTGGAAAGACAATTAGTTAATTGCTTAATTCATTCAACACCTTCTATGTACTGGAAACACTTCTAGATAATCAGGATATAGTTAGTGATAATAAGAAAGACACAGTTCCTCTTCTGGTGGAGGTTATAATGCAGCAAATAAGAACAATTAAATGAAAATTACCCTTATAATAAGCTTTGTAGGGCACCTGGGTGGCTTAGTTGGCTAAGCCTCTGACTCTTGCTTTTGGCTCTGGTCATGATCTCAGGGTCATGGGATCGAGCCCCATATTGGGCTCTGTGATGAGCATAGAGTCTGCTTAAGATTCTCTCTCTTCTGGGGTACCTGGGTGGCTCAGTCCTTAAGCGTCTGCCTTTGGCTCAGGGCGTGATCCCAGGGTCCTGGGATCGAGCCCCACATCAGGCTCCCTGCTCCGCTGGGAGTCTGCTTCTTCCTCTCCCACTCCCCCTGCTTGTGTTACCTCTCTTGCTGGCTGTCTCTCTGTCAAATAAATAAATAAAATCCTTAAAAAAAAAAAAAAAGATTCTCGCTCTCCCTCTCTCTTTGCTCCTTCCCCACCCCACTTGCATGCTCTCTCTCTCTCTCTAAAAAATAATAAACTTTGTAAGCTGAAAATCATGAAATGCATACAAATCATCATTGTAATGATTTAATATTTGATATGATTGTTTTTCTAAAAGGCCATTATTAAAAAACATAATGTCAAGCATGTGTTTACTGACTGAATAGAAAGACTTAAAGAAATTACAGACAGTTCCAGGCAAATGAATCTAGTATAGAAGTTAGGAGACATGCCAAGAAGTCTGTAGCGGTTTTCTATATGTGACCACCTCTGACACTCACAGTATCTTCAAGGTGTCCCTATTGGTTCCATTTTACAGATGTGAAAATGTGTCCTACAGAAGTCTCCTCACTGCCTAGGTCCTAGGGAGCTGGCATTTAGACTCTAAAGATGATTCTCTCCCCCTTCCTCCACGTTGCTAGCTTGACAATAACATGGGCAAAGAACCGAGAGCTGTAAGCATGAGCTCAGCAAAGGCTTGAGATGAGCCCTTCGGGGTCCCACAGAGAACTCAGGACTGGCCTGGGAACTGAAATCAGGAATCCCAATTGCCACTTCCTGCTTCTAATCACTTTCCCAAGAGAGCTGTCCCAGCTGTTCCTGAGCAGAAAGAAGGCTGAGAGAATCCTTTAAAATCCGAACCCTTGTTATAAATTTAGAGTTCAGGGAAGGAAAAGAAGAAGAAAAAAAGTTGGCCTAAGAAAGTAATGTTTCCCATTCATCAGATCAAGGGCAGTGGACAGGGGAAGGGAAAGTAAATTCGGTCACTTTGAGTGCCGGCCCCGAGGCCATGAAGCCCCAGCGCACCCTGGACACTTGCCCACCCCACTCCAAGGGAATGTAGTCATGCCCAGAAATACGTGGCTATACAAGGAAGGCTTCTGTTTCTTCCTAATGAGTTGATTATATCCTGTCAGGAGAATCATAAGGCCATCAAATGTCAAGTCAATTTTCTCAAACATATTATTTTCATAGCAGCTGGGTCTGACTAACTGTTGAAACAGAGAATCCTATTGTTGCATTTCACTGAGAATGTTACAGTGGAACTCAATTAAAAAAGGAAGAAAATCTGACAGGACACATGATCCTGATTCATGCAAGTTTACAATTTGGGATTTAGAGGCCAATTTTATTAAGATCATTTGGTCACTTAGTTCACAATGAACTAATAATGAAAAGGGAAATAAATGAGGAACGTGTTATTTGCCCACAAGAGCCGCTTTCTCAGACGGCGGGAGAGACATCTCTTCAGTTACTGGCTCTACCATGAAGGGAAGGTGGGTGAGCCAGGGGGCCCAAAGCACTGAGTTCGAGACCTTATGCTTCCCCCACACGCTCCTGAATGAATCTAGCTTGTCACATTCTCAAAAGACAGGAAACTATCAGGATGAGACAAATGAACTTCACCGTCAGACAACCAGAGCCTTAGCTTACGTATGTGCCGAATGGTCCTAAGGGAATTTAGGAATCGGGCACAGTAGTTAACTACGTAAGAGTTTTTGAAGGACTTCAATGATGTAAGATACAGAACACATTGGTACAGAAGACGCATTCATTAAACGGTAGTCATAAAAATGATGGTGACAATGATACCAGTGAAGAAAATGGAAAAAGAGCAGGGAATTTTGTAAAAGATGTGTCCAGGGCCAACCAGACAGAGGGAGCAAGGACACCATCAAATGCAGAGCTGGAACTAAACGGCAGCCTCCAACTTACGGAGATTCATGTTTATGTTGGACACGTTCCATGCACACAGGGTGAAGTGTGACACCAGGAAGGTACATCTCGCTTCAAAAACCAGATCATATTTCCCTCCACCCAAAACCCAATTCTCATCACCAAATTTTATTATAGATATTCTATTTGGTGTTCACTTGTTTTCTTTCTTTCTTTCTCTCTTTCTCTCTTTTGTACAATCTGTCGATGTGGTGGGCAGAATTCTAAAACAGCCCCCAAAATTCCTGTCTCCTCCCCCCCTTCTTCCCATTTATTCAGCCAAACACGAACATACTGCTATAAAGGGATTTTGCAGATGTAAATAAGGTCCTACATCAATTGACCTGAAGATTAAGAGAGTATGAGGGTAGGCCTGACCTAAACACATGAACCCTTTAAAAGCAGAGAGTTTTCTCCAGCTTACAGTAGAAGAGAAAGTCAGAGATTCAAAGCATGCCAATGACTTGACACACCACCACTGGTCTGAAGATGGAAGGGGCTACACAGCAAAGAATGCAAAAGTCCACCAGAAGCTGAGAGCCAGCAAGAGAAACCTAAGTCCTACAACCACAAGGAGCTGAATTCTGCCAACAGCAAGAATAGGATTAGAAGAGGATTTTTTTTTCCTACAGCCTTGAAAAGAAAATCTAGTGTAGGTGACATCTTAATTTCAACTTTGTGGTACCCTAAGCAGAGGAATCAGCCATGTCATGCTGGACTTCTGACCTAGAGAATGTGACTCACCAATGGGGTTGGGTTAAGCCCCTGATTTTGTAGTAATCTGTCACATAGCAGTGGAAAATTAATAAAGGTGGTCTGAATGGCTCTAAAGCTAAAAGTGCTATGAGTGCTCCGGCCTCTGAGTAAGCCTGGTTTACCTATCTAGGCCGAGAGAAGGAAAGATTCACAGTAACAACTCTAATCACTCAAACTCAACACGTATGTGTTGCATGCACACATATATATATACTCACAGGCTTTAATTCAAAATATCAGAATAATTGACACAAAGGTATATATTGCAGCTGAAGTGTTTCAGCAGATGCCCCCACTTTCCTTCTCACAGCAGCACACCATTTCCTCCGTAAGCACTTACTCAGTAAGTACAATTACTGTATGCTGGGCTCTCGGAGACCACAGGGACAGAACCCGCACATAGTTCTTCAAAGAGATCACTGAACAGTGCAAGTAAGCAGGGAAGTAAGGGGCATCGCAGAGAAAGGAATGAAACCCAGTCCTAGAAATCAAGAAAGGCTTCCAAGAGCAAATAGTTTCTAAGCTGAAACCTGAGGAATTACTTGCTCAACACTGATGTGAAGGAAAGCAAATGTTTCCAGGAGCAAGAATATGATGTGCAGACTACCGAGAGTGATGAAGGCCAGAGCTCTCTTGAAGAGCCACCCAGCATTTATTCTGACTGCAGTATGCCTCAGGGGAGGGGTGAGATGAGAAACCACAGAGAGGAACAGAGATAGGTTGGTAGGGTGAAAGCCTCTGTAAGGAATCCAGAATTCTTCCTGAAGTCAAGGGAAATCCATGAGGACTGATAGGCAGACAAGCAGCAGTATCAACCTCATTTAACTGACAATCCATCACCCTGCTGGAACTTGCAGAATGGTTCAAAGATGGGCACTCAACACTGGAGACAATAAGCCATTCCAGTAACTCAGGTGAAGTTGACAAAAGAACAGTGGTCTGAACTAAGGCCGTGCCAGTGGATGGCAAGAACAGAGAATTAAGAATTGCTAATTTTAGATGTTTCAAGACTTGGATCTTGGATTACAGGAACAGAGAGGGAATGGAGTCAAGGGCAGCTTTCAGACATCTGGCTTGGGAAATGGGTTGGGTAGGAATGCTGATCAATGATAAGGGCACCACGGAGAAGAAAACCATTTGTGTGGGGGAGGGGGAATGGGAAGTGGGTATATGATGATGGGTTTGGTTTGGGTCATGTTGGATTTTAGGTGTTCACAGGAAAATGAAATGGATATACAGAGTAGGGAGCTATTTATGTGGGGAGTTTGGTAGAGCCAAATGTGACTCTTTAAACCCCTGCTTTTATGGGCTGTAAACGTTAAAAGCATGGATTCCTTAGCTGCATCACAAATTTCCTAAAACATTTTTTCTTATTTCTTCCTCCAGTTAATTGAAGTTGGTTAAACTTAGAGGAAAGCACAATTGATGAAAACTGGAATATCATTTGCATTGCCCTCACAGTTAGTCCTCTCCTTTTCCTTCAGATGGATGGATGGACAGTGCAATCAATGAATTTTAAGGAAGAGGAACACAGAAGCATTCAGAATGCAGAGAGTCCCAAAGAGAGCTGATCAATGTGTAAGCATGGTTTCCTTTTATTAAACCTATTTTTTCATATTGTTAAATAATTAATAAGAACACCTGTTGCCTCTATTATAAAATTAAAATGTGGAGATAAAAGCTAAGTGGAGAATCCAGTCCACCTTAGAAAATAAGCGATCCCATTGGAGAAGTGCTCATTTGTGTCTGCTCTCTCAAGTTTTGTCAAAATAAAAGCAACATGGTTCCATGGCTTTAGTAAAATAGTGACCAGGAAGGAACATCTTAAAACATTCTACCTAGGTTTCATTTTATGTATTCATTTATTGAACAAATATTAATGCTTGAAATAATTAGTAAACAATGACAAGTAGGGGCAGAATATCATGTGAAATGAGATCTTGGATGCTAGGATGGCACAGACCTGGGTTTACATTCTAGTTGAAATACCTGCTAGATACACAACCTTGGACAAACTGTATATTCATTCCAAAGATTGGTTTTCTCATGTCTAAAATAGGAGAATAATAGAACTCATCTCATACAACTGACGCCAGCATTCAATGAAACAATGCATGCAAAGAACTTTGTAGTATGACATTATTTATATTATTACTTTTATTATCATTACTTGCATTCATTCCTTATGCGAAGGGCTTCTGATATCTATTATTAACCTCTAGAGCTGTGCTCACTTCAGCAGCACATATACTAACCTCTAGAGCTAATATTCTATAATTCTGTAACATCAATCTTGTATACATGGAGATTAAACATTTACGGTTTTTGCAAACAAAAATAACACATAAAAAATAATACACATAACATTTTTTAATTGGTTACTAAGTGTCAGGTATATATTCCAAGTGCTTCTCTTCCGTTTCTCTATACAACACTGGGTGTGAAAATGAGTCGTAACCAGAGCTGATAAATCTCAAACCACACTGCACCACCCTAATGTGATGAGCATCCAAATGAACAACTGTATGTATCACTGTATGTATCACTGTATGTATCACTGTATGTATCACTGTATGTATGTACGCGGGTAGGTAGGTATGATTTATATGTATTTTTTCAAGTGTTAATTGTATCAACCATTAGATTGTTGAATCCCCAACATTGACCTTGGGCTTCTATGATGCCCAGCATGCGTGTTAAATCAACAAACTAATAAACTTATTTGAAGAACAACCCAAAGCATGTACTAGAGCTCTAACCTAACAGCAGGGAGAGGCGGAGCGAGAGGGAGAGGGAGGATGTCAAGCAGACTCCGCGCTGAGCTGAGAGCCCAACATGGGGCTCAATCTCATGACCCTGAGATCATGACCTGAGCCGGAATCAAGAGTCAGACACTTAACCAACTGAGCCGCCCAAGCATCCCCTGTTCACCATCTTAACTTGAGCACAGAAATCACTTGAGTCCATTAGAGAAAAGCCAAGTAAAACACAATTGAACCTTGACATAACTGGACCACTGAACCAGCACTACCTCCCAAGTTTCTTGTTAGGTGAGAAAACCACTATTAATCAAAGTTCTTGTTGCTCAGATCCAAAGACATTTCTACCTGATGAAGTTATACCAGCTATGGCTAAATACAGAGATGGATGTATCAGTAGTATGAGACTTCATAAATAAACAAAAGCAAAAGATTTATGCCAATTTTAGCATTTAATGAGTTTTGCTTTGTTTGTTTTTCCTGTCATATTTAAGTGGTTTTTCTAGGTATGGTGCTAAGTTCCTTGAGAGATGAAAGTTAGCTCCTTAAATGACCCAATAGCAGATAGATCCGGCTTTGTAGTTCGAAGACAAAACTATTCCATAAAAAAACACATAGTTAAATACTTCAGAGCACTGAATGACAGCATAACCAACCAAGGGCTTTGTGGAAAACTGACTCTGGCTCTTCATATGGGTCTAATTCACTGTCCCTTGCTACCTCAGCATGTAATAGGCATGTTTCAATGCAATAGACCCAGCCCATAAAGTTTCCATTTCCACCAGGACTTTTCCTAATGTAAAACCGGACACCCCAGCAACACATTCGCTGTCTGCAAGTGTTAAAACTGTGGTTAAAGCTGAATATTAACAGCATTTCACACTTGTGCTGTCATCTGGATTATATAACAATGTGTGGAGTTTATAAACAGCAACTGCTCATTTTTGTGGCTGGTTTTTACTGGATGTGCCCAAGAGCCATCTGACTAAATAAGTTGGAAGCAATGAGATTGAGCATAAGGGAGCAGTGACATTCTTTGGCAAATGCAAAACCAAGTCCTGCAGGAACTCGCATAAGAGAGGGCTTCTAGAAAAGTCTCCATACCCCTGAGCTATGGCCAAAATACCACAAAAATATAAATGTGAGTTTTCCTGTAGATTGACTCTGCCTTCTAAGAGCATCTCACAAATATCCTATGACACCATTTTGCTCCAAGAACACTGTTGCACCATAATAGTAAAATATTGGATAATGGTGTTGTCTAAAGGTAAATCACTTTTAGAAGGTACATATTGAGTAATAAAAGTACCTGTCATAAAAAAATCATTGTTGTATGTATTGATTCCCAAGAACAAAGCATTTTACTTCTACCTCACAAATGACCTATTATTTCACAGAATGATGGAATATTTTTAGAGATATTTTTGTCATACTAGTGTTGAGAATTGAAGTGAATATAATTGTCTAAGATGATGTCCCAGAGACAATTTATGGAATTTGAAAAGCAAAAATAATTCACCAGGGAGATGAGAAAAGATGAGTAAAGTCACCAAATATTGTACATGGATAACATCTTTAGGGACGAGCTAGTGAAGGGAGAGCATTAGAAATATATGAGTGAACAACTTATATATATATATATAAAACATCTTCCGCCGAATATAGGACTCATATATATATGAGTCCTATATTCGGCGGAAGATGTTGTACTGATATAAATACACAGCTGACTCTTGAACAGTGTGGAATTAAGGACACCCCTTCGATCCACATCACCAAAATCCATGTATAACTTCTGACTCTCCCTAAACTTTACCAATTGCCTACCGGAAACCCTGGTGATAACATGAACAGTAGATTAACGTACAGTCTGTTATATGTATTATATACTGTATTCTTATAATAAAATAAGCTAGAGAAATGAAAATATTATTTAGCAAATCATAAGGAAAATATATTTACAATATGGTACTGTATTTAGCAATAATCCACATGTAAGTGGACCAGTGCGTTTCAAACATGTGTTGTTCATGGGTCCTCTTGCAAAACAAATATATATATTTTATATATATTTATATATATTTTACATATATATAAATGTATTGATGCAACAATCAGCAAATATTCACTCAACATTTAATGACTACATTAGAATTTGTGAGAAGAAGCCTATAACGGTGTCTCCATCATTGCTCTTGGCCTGTGGATCTTCTGATATGACCATGGAGTCAAGCTGCAAAGTCATAGACACATAAGCAACTGAGCCAAACGAAAGAGGTTCTGTTAAAAGCATGGGGTAAAAAAAGCAAATGCATTGATTTAATTAATAGATGTGAATCAAGCTTTACTAGATAAATTTGAATAGCATTTAGTTCTGGGATTAGAATGAAAAATAAGAGCTGGCTGACCTCGGGGCATTCACAGTACGCTGTGGAGAACGTCTTGCTGCTTTACTTAGATCCTTAGGTTGCCATCTTTTTATGTCTATTCTCTGTGTCTCTGTGTCAAGTCTTATACTTAACTCATGGTTTCAAGGTTTCAGCTTCCTCATAGTATTTGTCTATCCTCCCCTCTCATAATTCTGACTCTGTACCCATACACTAGCCCCCACCCCAATATGTCTCCAACCTGATTCTACTTCACAGCTTCCCCCACACATCATTTTCAAAGCTTGAGTTGCTCCCCTATCTTATCCCCTCCACGTTGCCTGCGTCAAATTCCAAAGAGAAGACACTTACTGGACACAGCCCTGTTTTCACAACAGGACACATCGGGGTGGGGGGGTGCTTATATCCTGTAGGTTAACACTCCCTGGTCTCAAAGACTCTGGCTGGGCCAGATACCATAACCGATAATCGTTAGTACAAATGTGGTGTTTAAGGAACCAGTGGGATTTCCAAGTAGTTGGAAGTTCAGGAGCTGGCGAACTTTCTGTAAAGGGCCAGATAGTAAATATTTTAATTTTACAGACCAAGAAGCAATATTCGGGATACTTATATAACAACTTATATAACTTAAATGACAACTTATATAACTCAGAGTACTATATAACAACCATTTAAAAACATAACAACCATTTTTAGCTTTCAGGGTATAGGCCATAAAAATAAAATAGGCCAGATTTGGCCCATGGGCTATCATTTGCCAAACTCTGGTCTACCTTAAGATGTGGTATTGGAACATACATATTTTACTTCTCAATATATAAATTAGGAGTCATTCTTTCAGAGGTGATAGGTAGCCTTATTGGGCTCCATCATTCACAGAGTCCACGCTCGCCCTCTACACTTGCTATCAAATGGAATTATGCGACTGGGTTGACCCAGAAGCTGGCCCTGAGACAGGATTTGAGAGCAAGTAGTTTATTTAAGAGGTGATACCAGCAAATACTTGTAGGGAAGTGGCAGAGCGATTAAAGAATGAAGGCTGTTATGAAAGGGTATGCTAGTAAGCCAATTATGGCTGTACAGTTATGACTGTAGAGACCTAGAGCTTAGTCGCCCCGGGAACTCTAGGACTCAGCACAGAATTCACACCTGAGTCTCTCATTCTGGGTGAAGGAGCTGAGAGTGTTTATTCTCCATCTCCCATCAGCCGCTGGTTGAGGGCCTCGCAACATTATTTCTCTAATACGTCCAGCCTGCCTGATACTCAGACAATCAAGCGCTTCAGCTAAAGAGATTTATACTATCTATACAGGAAGGATGTAAAAAGGAAGGATGAAAAGATTCGCATAAACAAGACTGTTTTTCAATAAACATTTCATTTTCTACCCATTCGCCCAACCTACATCTGATGCCAAAAAGCATGGACTTGCATAAACATCCCCATTACCAACTGCCTTCTAAGCAGAGCGAGGGCCTCCGTTACTTAACCTGCTGGGTGATCTTGTTAAACTTCTTCCCCAAGTTTCTTTTTCTTTTTACATTTTTCATCTTGTTTTCTTTCCTATAAAATGGGTTAATATCACCCTGAGAAATCACCTGGTTTTTCTGAGGATGAAATGTGATATTAAAAACCATGTGCATAAACCTGGCACATTGTAGATGCCCAAGAAATGTTATCCCACTTTTTTCTTCCCACCCACTTACCCCGGAGGACGTCTATTATTTTCCTATCCCATCTGTGATTAGGAATCCTTTTGTGAACCAGAGGCTAGAAATCTTGCACTGATTGGAATATGGCAGCCATTCAATATCTCCCCTGTCTGCTCTCACTAAGTTCATCTGACCCAATGGGAATGGAGAATCTCAGATTGCTCCATGGGTCACTCTGGAAAATTCCAAATTGAAACTTTCTTGAGAAAAGAGACATTACCTCAGAACTTCCACATGCAGCTATTATGGCGTTTCTGTTTATGTGAATGGATATTTTCACCAGATATTGGAAAAATGCTAAAGCTCAGATCCAATGCAATAAAGGCAGCCCACTCAGCCGTCAGCTCATGGGACTATGAAAAGTAGAGTTGAAATTAGACAAATGCTCCACCAGGAATTCTGGCCAGAACAAATTATCATTTCAAAACAAGGAAGATCAAGAAACAACAGACTGCTGTCACTTTTCCTTCTTGCCAGTGTCTTTGAAAAATAGACTAGAAGTCTCCAATGAATACCTTAAACTCCAAATGACCACAAAGAGATTAAGGAAGCCTCGTGCCTTGGCTGATTGGATGGATGAATTAGTGTGCAAGGTTTTTTTTTTTTTCCTCTTCTGTGAATAAATCAATGGAGTAGTAACTGAGGAGGCCTTCAGAAGGCTTCTTGAAGGGTAGGCATTTGAAGAAAACAATGAAGGACGAGCAATTAGAGTCAAGTTTGGGGACAGGATATTTTTGACTAAAAGGAAAGGACAGAGAAAGGCACAGAGGACAAAAAAAGTACCATTCATCTCCCACGTGAAGAACCATCTCCTCACTTTCACATTCCAGCTGGAAGAAGCAAGAGTTTTTTTCCAAATAGAAATCATAAAACTAAAAAAAAGTTCTTATCTTGTTTCTAATAACATTTTCTTATTTATTAATGTATTATTCATTTCTCTTTAAAGAATATTCACTTTGGATAAAAATAATGAGCATATACTCAATTTTAAACTAGCATAATTCCGGGGCACCTGGGTGGCGCAGTCGTTGGGCATCTGCCTTCGGCTCAGGGAGTGATCCCGATGTTCTGGGATCGAGCCCCACATCAGGCTCCTCCACTGTGAGCCTGCTTCTTCCTCTCCCACTCCCCCTGCTTGTGTTCCCTCTCTCCCTGGCTGTCTCTGTCAAATAAATAAATAAAATCTTAAAAATAAATAAATAAATAAATAAAATAAATAAACTAGCGGTTCACCTTAGGAGTTAAGATGGCGGAGGAGTAGGAGACACCGTTTTCAGCCGGTCCTCCGAGTCGAGCTGGATAGGTACCAGACCAGCCTAAACAACCACGGAATCAGCCTGAGACGCAGGAAGATGCATCTGGATCTCTACAAATGAACATCACCAGCGCTGAGTATTGAGGTACGAGAGCGGGAGCCATGAACTGTGCACAGATATCGGAAGATCGGAAGGGGAGGGAGCCGCCGCGTTCTGGCGCGCGGCGGCGCCACTTGCAGGGAGCCGGCGGGCTCGAGTCGGCACCCGCTAAAACAGCAGAGCTGAGACCGTGAGCCGGTGCGCGCGCCACAGGCATCTCGCGGACCCGGAATCCCGGTGCGCTCACAGGATCCAGACTGAGACCGGGAGATCCGGGAAGCGGCTGCGGCGGCTGGCGGCTGCGGCTTAAAACACAAAGGACAGAGACGCGCCGGCCCTGGAAGTGAGGCTGGGGCGCCCGGGTGTGGGGCGCACATCCCGGGACGCTGCAGGGTTGAGCAGCACCAACAGAAACAGAGTTAAAGTGGCCAGAACATTAGTAGAGAACGGGCCGCAATCCCTCTGTTCTGTGACAGAGGCTGAAATTTGGCCGCTGCTGCTCTGACTCTCAGAAGAGGCACAGCAAACCGCCAGGGAAAGCCGCCAGAGAACAAAAGCCTGGAAATACCGGCTCAGAGAGTGCCCATCCCCATCCTCCCTCGCAGGGGACACGGAGACTCTACCCAAACAGGGTTGCCTGAGTATTGGCGCGGCAGGCCCCTCCCCCAGAACACAGAAGGCAGGCTGAAAAATCAAGAAGCCCACAACCCGGGCGCCTGGGTGGCGCAGTCATTGAGCGCCTGCCTTCGGCTTAGGGCGTGATCCCGGCGTTCCGGAAAGGAGTCCCTCATCGGGCTCCTCCGCTGGGAGCCTGCTTCTTCCTCTCCCACTCCCCTGCTTCTGTTCCCTCTCTCGCTGGTTGGCTGCCACATAAATAAATAAATAAAATCTTTAAAGAAGAAGCCCACATCCCTAAGATCCCTATAAAACAAGGGGCACGGCCTGGGACCCAGTCAATAATTTGGGCTCTGGAAACCCCGCAACCTCTCTTCATCAGAATGACAAGAAGGAGAAGCCCCCCCCAGCAAAGAAAAGACAGTGATTCTGTGGCCTCTGCCACAGAAATAATGGATATGGATGTAACCAAATTATCAGAAATGGAATTCAGAGTAACGATGGTCAAAATGATGAGTAGAATTGAAAAAACTATTAACGAAAAGGTTACTGAGAATATAGAATCCCTAAGGACAGAAATGAGAGCGAATCTGACAGAAATTAAAAATTCTATGAGCCAAATGCAGGCAAAACTAGAGGCTCTGACGGCCAGGGTCGCAGAAGCAGAGGAACGGGTTAGTGAATTGGAGGATGGGTTAATAGAGGAAAAAATGAAAATAGAAGATGGTCTTAAAAAAATCCACGCCCACGAATGTAGGTTACGGGAGATTACTGACTCAATGAAACGATCCAATGTTAGAATCATCGGCATCCCCGAGGGGGTGGAGAAAAACAGAGGTCTAGAAGAGATATTTGAACAAATTGTAGCTGAAAACTTCCCTAATCTAGCAAGGGAAACAAACATTCGTGTCCAAGAGGCAGAGAGGACCCCTCCCAAGCTCAACCATGACAAACCTACGCCACGTCACGTCATAGTGCAATTCGCAAATATTAGATGCAAGGATACAGTATTGAAAGCGGCCAGGGCAAAGAAATTTCTCACGTACCAAGGCAAAAGCATCAGAATTACGTCAGACCTGTCTACACAGACCTGGAATGAGAGAAAGGGTTGGGGGAGCATATTTAAAGCTCTTTCAGAGAAAAACATGCAGCCAAGGATCCTTTATCCAGCAAGGCTGTCATTCAGAATTGATGGAGAAATAAAGACATTTCAGAATCGCCAGTCACTAACCAATTTTGTAACCACGAAACCAGCCCTACAGGAGATATTACGGGGGGTTCTATAAAAGTAAAAAGGCCCCAAGAGTGATACAGAACAGAAAGTCACAGCCAATACAAACAAAGACTTTACTGGCAACATGGCAACATTAAAATCATATCTCTCAGTAATCAGTCTTAATGTAAATGGTTTGAACCATCCCATAAACGCCACAGGGTTGCAGATTGGATAAAAAGAAATGACCCATCCATTTGCTGTCTACAAGAGACTCATTTCGAACCCAAAGATGCATTCAGACTGAGAGTAAGGGGATGGAGTACCATCTTTCACGCAAATGGACCTCAAAAGAAAGCTGGGGTAGCAATTCTCATATCAGATAAATTGGATTTTAAACTACAGACTATAGTTAGAGATGCAGAAGGGCACTATATTATTCTTAAGGGAAGTATTCAACAAGTGGATATGACAATTATAAATATATATGCCCCCAACAGGGGAGCAGCAAGATACACAAGCCAACTCTTAACCAGAATAAAGAGACATATAAATAAAAATACATTAATAGTAGGGGACCTCAACACTCCACTATCAGAAATAGACAGAACACCCTGGCAAAAACTAAGCAAAGAATCAAAGGCTTTGAATGCCATACTCGACGAGTTGGACCTCATAGATATATATAGAACACTACACCCCAGAACCAAAGAATACTCATTCTATTCTAATGCCCATGGAACATTCTCAAGAATAGACCATGTTCTGGGACACAAAACAGGTCTCAACCGATACCAAAAGATTGAAATTATCCCCTGCATATTCTCAGACCACAACGCTCTGAAATTGGAACTCAACCACAAGGAAAAATTTGGAAGAAACTCAAACACTTGGAGACTAAGAACCATCCTGCTCAGGAATGACTCGATAAACCAGGAAATCAAAAATCAAATTAAACAATTTATGGAGACCAATGAGAATGAAAATACAACAGTCCAAAACCTATGGGATACTGCAAAGGCAGTCCTAAGGGGGAAATACATAGCCATCCAAGCCTCACTCAAAAGAATAGAAAAATCTAAAATGCAGTTTTTATATTCTCACCTCAAGAAGCTGGAACAGCAACAGAGGGACAGGCCTAATCCACGCACGAGGAAGCAGTTGACCAAAATTAGAGCTGAAATCAATCAAGCAGAAACCAGAAGTACAGTAGAGCAGATCAACAGGACTAGAAGCTGGTTCTTTGAGAGAATCAATAAAATTGACAGACCACTGGCAAGACTTATCCAAAAGAAAAGAGAAAGGACCCAGATTATTAAAATTATGAATGAAAAAGGAGAGGTCACGACGAACACCATTGAAATTGGAAGGATTATTAGAAATTTTTATCAACAGCTATATGCCAATAAACTAAGCAATCTGGAAGAGATGGAATCCTTCCTGGAAACCTATAAACTACCAAGATTGAAACCGGAAGAAATTGATTCCTTAAACAGGCCAATTAATTATGAAGAAATTGAGTCAGTGATAAACAACCTTCCAAATAACAAAACTCCAGGCCCGGACGGTTTTCCTGGGGAATTCTACCAAACATTCAAAGAAGAAATAATACCTATTCTCCTAAAGCTATTTCAAAAAATAGAAACAGAAGGAAAGCTACCAAACTCATTCTATGAGGCCAATATTACCTTGATCCCCAAACCAGGCAAAGACCCCCTCAAAAAGGAGAATTACAGACCGATTTCCCTAATGAATATGGACGCCAAAATCCTCAACAAGATACTTGCTAATAGAATCCAACAGTACATTAAAAGGATTATCCATCACGATCAAGTGGGATTCATACCTGGGATGCAAGCGTGGTTCAATATTCGCAAATCAATCAGCGTGATACATCATATCAACAAGAAAAGACTCAGGAACCATATGATCCTCTCAATCGATGCCGAAAAAGCATTTGACAAAATACAGCATCCTTTCCTGATTAAAACCCTTCAGAGTGTAGGAATAGAAGGTACATTTCTCAATCTCATAAAAGCCATCTATGAAAAGCCTACTGCAAATATTATTCTCAATGGGGAAAAGCTGGAAGCCTTTCCCTTAAGATCAGGAACTCGACAAGGATGCCCACTCTCGCCACTATTATTCAACATAGTACTAGAAGTCCTTGCAACAGCAATCAGACGACAAAAAGGGATCAAAGGTATTCAAATTGGCAAAGAAGAAGTCAAAATGTCTCTCTTTGCAGATGACATGATACTCTATATGGAAAACCCAAAAGAAGCCACTCCCAAACTATTAGAAGTTATAGAGCAATTCAGTAACGTGGCGGGATACAAAATCAATGCTCAGAAATCAGTTGCATTTCTATACACGAATAACGAGACCGAAGAAAGAGAAATTAGGGAATCCATCCCATTTACAATAGCACCAAAAACCATACGTTACCTTGGAATTAACTTAACCAGAGACGTAAAGGACCTATATTCTAGAAACTATAAATCACTCTTGAAAGACATTGAGGAAGACATAAAAAGATGGAAAGATATTCCATGCTCATGGATTGGAAGAATTAACATAGTTAAAATGTCCATGCTACCCAGAGCAATCTACACTTTCAATGCTATCCCGATCAAAATACCGAGGACATTTTTCAAAGAACTGGAACAAATAGTCCTTAAATTTGTATGGAAACAGAAAAGGCCCCGAATCTCCAAGGAACTGTTGAAAAGGAAAAACAAAGCTGGGGGCATCACAATGCCGGATTTCGAGCTGTACTACAAAGCTGTGATCACAAAGACAGCATGGTACTGGCACAAAAACAGACACATAGACCAATGGAACAGAATAGAGAGCCCAGAAATGGACCCTCGGCTCTTTGGGCAACTAATATTTGATAAAGCAGGAAAAAACATCCGGTGGGAAAAAGACAGTCTCTTCAATAAATGGTGCTGGGAAAATTGGACAGCTACATGCAAAAGAATGAAACTTGACCACTCTCTCACACCATACACAAAAATAAACTCCAAATGGATGAAAGACCTCGATGTGAGACAGGAATCCATCAAAATTCTAGAGGAGAACATAGGCAGCAACCTCTACGACATCGGCCAAAGCAACCTTTTTCATGACACATCCCCAAAGGCAAGAGAAACAAAAGATAAAATGAATTTATGGGACTTCATCAAGATTAAAAGTTTCTGCACAGCCAAGGAAACAGTCAGAAAAACTAAGAGGCAGCCCACGGAATGGGAGAATATATTTGCAAATGACACTACAGATAAAGGACTGGTATCCAAGATCTACAAAGAACTTCTCAAACTCAATACACGAGAAACAAATAAACAAATCAAAAAATGGGCAGAAGATATGAACAGACACTTTTCCAATGAAGACATACAAATGGCTAACAGACACATGAAAAAATGTTCAAAATCATTAGCCATCAAGGAAATTCAAATCAAAACCACACTGAGATACCACCTTACGCCAGTTAGAATGGCAAAAATAGACAAGGCAAGAAACAACAATTGTTGGAGAGGATGTGGAGAAAGGGGATCCCTCCTACATTGTTGGTGGGAATGCAAGTTGGTACAGCCACTCTGGAAAACAGTGTGGAGGTCCCTTAAAAAGTTAAAAATTGAGCTACCCTATGATCCAGCCATTGCACTACTGGGTATTTACCCCAAAGATACAGACGTAGTGAAGAGAAGGGCCATATGCACCCCAATGTTCATAGCAGCAATGTCCACAATAGCTAAATCGTGGAAGGAGCCGAGATGCCCTTCAACAGATGACTGGATTAAGAAGTTGTGGTCCATATATACAATGGAATATTACTCAGCTATCAGAAAGAATGAGTTCTCAACATTTGCTACAACATGGACAGCACTGGAGGAGATAATGCTAAGTGAAATAAGTCAAGCAGAGAAAGACAACTATCATATGATTTCTCTCATCTATGGAACATAAGAACTAGGATGATCGGTAGGGGAAGAAAGGGATAAAGAAAGGGGGGGTAATCAGAAGGGGGAATGAAACATGAGAGACTATGGACTATGAGAAACAAACTGAGGACTTCAGAGGGGAGGGGGGTGGGGGAATGGGATAGACCGGTGATGGGTAGTAAGGAGGGCACGTATTGCATGGTGCACTGGGTGTTATACACAACTAATGAATCATCGAGCCTTACATCGGAAACCGGGGATGTACTGTATGGTGACTAACATAATATAATAAAAAATCATTTAAAAAAAAAAAAAAGAAAGAAAAAAAAATAAATAAACTAGCATAATTCCATAACCTAATGCAACAATTTTTATTTTCCCTATGTCTCTCCACTATTCTTGTCCAGATAAACTCACATTTATATAATTATTACCAGAGTGTAGATGCTATTTGATATTTCTTTTAGACATTATTTTGTAAATGTTTTACCATTGTCTTAACAATTATTTTTTTAAAAGATTTTATTTATTTATTTGACAGAGAGAGACAGCCAGCAAGAGAGGGAACACAAGCAGGGGGAGTGGGAGAGGAAGAAGCAGGCTCCTAGCGGAGAAGCCTGATGTGGGGCTCGATCCCAGAACGCCGGGATCACGCGCTGAGCCGAAGGCAGACGTTTAACGACTGCGCCACCCAGGCGCCCCAACAATTATTATATTTAATTATTCATAACATTCCATTCAATAGAGAAAACATAATTTAATTGGATCACTCAAATGTTTCAGTGTTTTTGTTGTACATAAATCTGCAAAGAATATCTCTATTAATATGGCCTTTTTATTTCACTTAGTTTCTTTCTTGAGGATAAATTCCCATGAGTGACATTATTGGATCAAAAGATATCATCTTTATTGGGGTTCTTGATACGTATTGCTAATTGTAGTCACAAAACAATTACCAGCTACACACCCACCAGTAGTACATTAGTGTACTAATTTCACTGAGCTCTGCCAGCAATGGGTACTACCCTGTTTTAAAATTATTGAATAATTTAGCAGGTATACAAATAATCTGAAGAATCTTAACTTTAATGAACTATTCCACTACTACTAATTAAGTCTACACAGGGACTGTGGTGATAACTCATTTAACAAATACCTGTTGAACACTGTTTTTGTTCTCACTCCATGCATTAAGAACAGGAGGGAAAGATAGGCATGAGGAGAGAGGTAACCAGGGCTTTGGACACATAAGGCCTCTGGGCCCTGGTGAGGATTCTGACTTTAATTTCAGTGCTGTGGGCAGCCACTGTAAGGGAATAAATGATTTCATCTGATCCTTCTCCATCAAGCGCTTTTAAAAAATCTTAATGAAGAGATTAGAATCAAGGGCTGACCCCCATCCCCCAAACAGGCTTGCCCCTAACCCCATGCCCACCATCGTGCAGAGACCATAGTACCATGACCAATCCTTAGAGACAGCACTCTCCATCTCAAAACAGGGAGAAAGGAGGGCACCAAGGGACCCCCTCCCCCGGAAGCAGTGCTAGGAGCTCTATGTATACGACCTCATTTTATCCTAACAAGAATCCTTTAAAGCCGGTCCCATTTTTACAGATGAGAAAACTGAGGCCCAATGTACTCATTTTGGAAAGAACTTCTGTTTATCTTTCTTACTAAGGGAAAGAAGTTTAGAAGCCACGGCATCCTCAAGGAGCTCTGATAGAATTAGAACCATTTTTTCCCTGCCTTTCATTTTTAAATCTCCAAGGTATCTTCACTATTTTCACCTTGTGGACACCAGGTCATTCCCATGCTTCACAGGATTGGTCCATTGGGTGGACTGGTCGCCACCTACATCCTTCACCCCCTCACGTGCATTCAGAACTTCCAGATGAGGTTGCTTGGATCCAAGGAGAGTAAATCCACAGGACCAGGAATATGTGAAATTGGAAATCCAAATCTATATTGTCTCCTATGATTCTGAACTAGTCCCCTCTGCTTCCTGGATCTCAGTTCCTCAAATATGCCAGGCAAGGACGGGGAGATAAATCAGAGGATCTCCATGGATCACTCCTGTTTTAATCTCTAACAAAACTTTCCCAGTGGATGGCACAACCAGGAAGGAAGAAGGCTGAGAGCTGTTTCTCCCCAGAAATGTGATTCTATAGTTTCAGTTTCCTGGAACAACTGAAGAATGTGGTAATAGAATCCATGGAGAGAGACTTTATGTGGCTAATATTCCAAAGCTTTCTAAGTGCAGTAATAAACAGAGCACATCTTGGTGACACAGAAATTACGAGGCAGAGACCATAATAATAACTCTTGTCTGCTTCTATTCACCAGAATAGACAAGAGTCGCTTCCACTCCCAAGACATCAGAGCAAGAGAAAAAGAAATAATTCCATTAGTTGCCGCCACATGTATTTTGCTTTATACTACTTTTTTTTTTTTCCTGCCACCCACTAAAGGGAAACCCGATCATCTGCAGAAGGTGCCTTATGTCTAGGAGTAAGTCGTGGTTAATTAACTGAATCATATGAAGCTAGACATCATGCTTTCCATTCTGGAAAGCAAAGCTCCTGTTTATGAGGCATCCTTGGTTTACAGTAATATACCATCGATAACTGGGAGACAACTCTGAATACGTCACACTGGCAAAAGACTTCCCAGACTCTGAAAGTTTCAAGAAAACCAGACGATTGTGTTAGCCAGACTTACTTTCTTATCTCCCGCATCTCAGCATTCCTGTCCCTGAAATAATTCTTGGGAGATCTGTATCTAACTTCTGCTGAATACACCAACATGGAACTTGGCTACTTAACTGTTTTGTGATTCTTCCCATTCCATTTTGTGTGACAGTTTCCAATTATCAGAGTGAGGTATGCCATCTTGGTCCTGTTGGAGTCAGGCAGGAAGCGTTTATTCTTTGTGTGGCTGTTCAAGGTCATGGAATGAGCCTGACACATCTTCTAAGTTTTCTTTTCCCCGTGTTAAGCACGCACAATTCCTCCCCCACTCCTGGCTGGACAAATCTCAGATCCTGTCCGCATCTCACGCTTCCCGAAGTGGTACCACCTGCCCATTGCATGCTCTAAAAGAAGACACACTACACTTAACACCTCCAATGTGGGCCGTGTCAGAGAAAATGACTGGGATTATCACCTCTTGTAATCTGCACATTCCAACTCCTTTAACTACTCCTAAACCTGCGTTGTCTTTTTTTCAGCAATTGTGGCACGCATTTGGCTTGTGTTTAGTACTGTCGTCAGTTTGTGAGCCTTGCTCTCTCTCTAAGGCACGAGCATGATGGTATACTGAGGTCAGATGCTGGGTCACTACAACGTATGACAGAACAGAGCCTCTTGACAAAGTCATGAATCGGTCTAGACTGTATTTTGGACATGCCCTTCCTTCTTGCTGCTCTTGCCCTTCTGTGTCTTCTCCACCCCAAAACACCTGCTGAGCTCCTCCCCAAAGGTAGCATACTGTAATGGCTGATAGTTTGGCCTGTGGAACCAGCCTTGCCCAAGGGTCACATCCCAGCTCTCACATTTGCCAGCTCTGTAGATTTCTGAAACTCTTAATATCTTTGTGTCTCATGTATAAAATAATAGTGCCTCCCTCACTGTGTTCATATGAGGATTTAGTGATTTAATGTATGTAAACCACTTAGGACAGTGCTTGGCAAATACTGAGTGCTGCCTGGACTACAACCCTGGCATGGAATTAGGGACAATCAGGCCTGGGGGACAAGACACTAAAGGTACAATCATTACCCAGGCTCTAGTAACCTATGCTACCTTAGGCTTGTCATGTTCTCTTTCAGACCTTCAATTTCTCGATCTATAAAATGGGGAAAATCATAGATGATGCCTATGGTCTGTTCTATCTCTTTCATTTATCAAACCATGATTGTCTGCAAGTCTTTGATGGTCTGGCCCCTGCCATGGGTGGAAAAGCATTCCCAGCCTTGTTGATAGGTGACAAAAGCTGAGATCTGACTCCTCTTGTAGGGGTTGCTTTTATCATCCAATCAAATGAAATGTAAAGGCAAAATGTTGTGTAATTATGGAAGGCAAATTTGGGAAGACTTCTAAGGACAGTGGCATCTTTTTCGAGCCTCCTTACATTACATCACATCACACAGGCAGACTTCTCACTCTGCAAACTGCTGTCATTGGGAACATGGGGAAGTATTGCTAAGAACAGCCTGGCAGTCAGAGATGAAAGACTGTGTCATTCTGAGGACTGAAATAGAGAAAAGAATCAACTTTTCATGGAAATACTTGGCTTTGCATGGGCTTTTAAAAACCCATACAGTAAACACAGTGGAAAAGGCAATGGACCGTGGCAGAAGGCCAAAGGTCTGGGGCTGCCTCAGCTACAAAACCAACATGGCACTTAATTAACCTCGGCCATATGTCTGAACCAACCAGAGATGCAGCTTCTTACTTGGCCCAATGGGATAATAATGCTCTCCCTTTACCTCCTCACAGAACTACAGAAGATCATGAATATGAAGGCACCACGAAAGCAGGGAGGGACCGTTGACTCAGTGACACTGAGGTTCCTGAGCCTCCAAGGCCGGAAGACCTATCCTACAACCTCCTCCATCATTTAGGTGCTAAAAGCTAGATAAAAAGATGCAGCCACTCTAAAAGATGAAAGTGCATTTCTTTCCTCTCCCTGCTCAATGCCCTTCAGTGACTCCCTTGACATCCATAGCTCTTTGTGGTACTATTCACTATCGCTCAGTATGTGGCTAGTAATACCTTTTATGATCTGACCATCGCATCTCCTCAGCCTCGTCTCTCACACCTGCTTCGAAGTCTAAGATCTAGTTGACTGATCATCTAATTTCTTAAACTTTCTTCGGCATTTTCTCTCCCTTTGAACTATCTCTTCTGTTTAGCTCATTCCTAATTATCCTCAAGTCCCAGCTTTTTACCTGTTTAACCCTTTCCCCCCAAATCAGCTAAGGTATGTGCTCCCAAAGCCCCTGTACTCCTCCACCATGGTCCTCACCACCATCGATTGGAACTACTTGTTTAATCTGTTTTCCTCCACCCTGGACTGTGTGAATCTTTGTGCAGAGACCAGATACGCCTCTTTGATTTTCAGTATCCCCAGTGCTTGTCAGACTCACGTATATTGTCACTCAATAAATACAAAAGACTTGCATGTTAAAGGTAGATGGCATCTTTTCTTGGTGTTCTGTAAAGCCCTTCCTTTCACCAAAACCCAACTCCCTTTCCTTTTTGCTTCCTTATATACCCTCATAATTCTTCTTATTTCTAGGATTCCTCCCTGGCTTGAAGAACCATTCCATTTCCTTGTAATAGTTAGCTTCAATGTCACTTCCTCCAGGAAGGTTCTCTGACTTAGTTCTCAGGCAGTGAGGCATTTCCTCCGCCCGGCAACTTGTTTATATGTCTATGGAAAAGAATTACTATATAAATTACTTGTTTACATGCCTACCTGCACCACTAAATTCTAAGGCCTGCAAGTGCAGAAATCTGTTCATCTTTGTTTCTCTTCACTCAGGAGTGTCTGAAAGATGAAATGGTCAAGTGCCTACACGGATCAGATACCTACTAATTCTGGAAAGGACTCAGACTACCTGACCCTCATTCCTTCTTTCATTCAACAAATATTTCTTGAGTTTGCTCATTCTAGGTGACAGAGTCTCAGTGGAAAACAAAAGCCATTCTGTAATCACTTTGAGATAGCTTACCGGTAATGATATTTTCACTTATTTGTCCTCCTAAATTTGCTATTACCTTCCTTCTAAAAGACCTCATGAGAATTAGACTTACTTAATTTTGCCAAAGAGTGAATGAAATCCCACAAAGTACAGGTGTTCCATAGTAAAAACTTAGCTGAAATTCGTGACCACCATTTTATTATTAGACTACTTTTTAGTGTCATTTTCTTTATCGCAATATGCCAACTGGCAAAGTATGTCATTTACTGAAATAAACTCTATGGTCATCCAGAGTCATCAGCAATTACTTGGAGGACTGAAATGGGAATGTGGGAAACCCCCAGAGCCACGAGGCTTTCTGCATCTTCTCATGGGAAGACTCTGTTAATGGCATTGTTCCTGTCCTCCCGAGCTTAGGCTGCTCATGCAGACTCATCGCAAACTCTTTCTGCTTTAACATCCAGTGATTCATTACCCCCACAATCATGAGAGAGTCAGAAAATAACACAACACTGAATTGGAAAACCCATTACCCTCTTTATAGGAATCAAAGCAACGCTACGAGGGATCAGGTTGCACAGAAGTGGATTTCAGATTAGTCACAAAACTTGCTCGCCTTGGCCAAACTCAGATTACAGGTTAAATTTCTGAAAAGAAAGAAAGATTTTTGGACCCATTTCTTAGAATTCTCTTAACGAAGACGGCTTGTCATTAAATCAGTTCGTGGAATGTCAGAGTATACTACCAGATCACTTTGCTTTAGACATAGGACAACGTAATTGAGTCACCAGAACTAAACAGCAGCATCATGTTTAAAATCCTGGCTCAGCCACTTACCAACTGTGGATCTTTGGTGATTTACTTGATTTCCCTGGGCCTCGGGCTCTCTAAAACGTGGACGCTGATAACAGCCACCAGGAAGGGCTTTTGGGAAGATTAAATTATGTTCTGGATGTACTGGTACCTGGCACAACAGTGTCAGTCACCATTAGTTCCCTGGCATTCTCTAAATTTGAATCCTTCTCATTTATAGAAGATCAATAGGACATAATCCAGGTTAAAAATCAAGGCTAGTGTTATGTAATGTTTACTAAGGAAATACCAGTTCCAACCCTCCCTCACGCCAATCCCATGTAACTCACTGACTGCTTCTCTGAACCTCAACTCCTCATCTGTAAATGGCAGGCATAAGAAGTCTCTCCATGATTACTGTGACGCTCTCATGAAGCAGACCTTGTAAAGGACTTCACCGAAAGCCATGGCAAGTACTCAATAATACTGGCTGTTATGCTGATGGACAGCATTAGTATTAATGTTTCTGATTTGTACCAACTATGCCTGCCTTCTCAAGTATAAATATGAGTGTCACTGGCAACGTGAAACAGTGGGTGCCAATGATTTTTTATCTTCCCAGTGCCAAAAAAAAAAAAAAAACATCAGAATCATATGAATCCATGACCATTTAAGCGGTTGTATAGGGACACCTGGGTGGGTCAGCTGCTTAAGCATCCGACTCTTGATTTTGGTTCAGGTCATGATCTCAGGCTTGTAAGACTGAGCCCCATGTTGGGCTCCACATTCAGTGAGAAGCCTGCTTAAGGTTCTCTCTCTCTCCCTCTCCCTCTGCCCCTCCCTCCATCCAAAAAATAAATAGCCCATTTGGGTTGCTTTTAAACGGCTGTATATGGTCATAGCCTGGGCTGGTGCTTGAGACCCTGGTTCTCAGAGTTCTACTCATTAAACTCAGAGGAACAAGGTTCTTAACTTTTAGGAACTCACATTGTAAAAGGAAATAAAACACATTAAGACATAATATCTTCCCCTTTTTCATCACTTAGAAAAAAAAATTAGATCCTCACTGAAAATGGTAAAGTCCCCACAAACATGGGAAAGGACTGATTTGTCTGTAGCCATGGTAATGGGTAACCATCAGAACTGCTTTTAAACCTGTTGAATTGATCAACAACTCCCCTCCATGGACCTACTTTGTCAGGCCGATCAATCAGTGACAGCCTCTGGCTTTGGAAAGACAGCTTATCAGGAACTGACTGCCTCTAAGAGACACACTTCTGAGTGTCAATCAACAGCAGTCTCCCCCAAATAACCTCCCATACGCAGATGTCAGGATACTTGGACCTCTAAAAATCCACTGGCCCCGCAACAACACACTTCCCCAGCACCCTGTAAGATGTGCTGCACTCTCTGTTGGGCCCACCAAGCCTCAGCAGCTTACATCTCCCTAACTGGGAGCCATAAATTCAGTGCTGCCTTCCAATCTGAGATGGTGTGAAATAGTGAATGATGATCTCCTGATCCTTTGACACTACTATACACTTAATATAAAATTTATTCCAGACAGCTTAGTATTAAAACACATGTTAGTGTATGTGTGTCAATGACCATAAAAGCACTAGAACAAAACATGTGCTTCCAATGGTGGACTGATCTCACGACCTCGAGATCATGACCGGAGCTGAAATGAAGACTCAGAGACTTAACCTACTGACCCACCCAGGCGCCCCAAATATGTTTTTAAATACAGTTTTTACCATAACACTGGTCTCTAAAAAAATTTTTTTTTTTAATGGCACCAAAGGCAGAAACTAAAGCAGGATATGCTAGTGGTAGAACTTAAACTTCAGTAGGGTAAAATGGCACACCACCATCATCACTACTAAAATCACCACCACCACCAGTACCATCACCAACAGAAAATGACATTACCAACAGCAACACCAAAGCTAGCAGCACCAGCAGCATCAGCTCCCGCCTTGATCACTGTCATAAACAAACTAAAAAGCACGTGACAGAAAGAAGGGAAAATATTTGTAATATATATAAGGGTTAACGTGCTCCATATAGAGAGAACTCTTAAAGATCAGTAAGGAAAGAAGCAGAGGTAGATTTAGGAATGTCAAAGGATAAAAAAGGAGCCACAAAAGAAATGCAAATAGCAGGAAAAAAGGAAAGAACAAAGTATAACAGATTAAAATGAAACTTCCATGCTAACAGTAGTCATAGAAATGTGTATTTTAAAAGATGAGCAATGCCTATTTTTTTTATCAAAACTGTTGAGGACATATATTTTCATACGCATCTGGTGGAAAAGTAAATTGGTCTAATCTTCCTGAAAGGCTATTTGGAAACATAAATTAAATGCCATAAGAATATATGATTTATATCCTCTAATTCTACTTCTAGGAATTTATCCCAAGCCAATAATCAGAAAATAGCTAAAGTATTTTCAAAAATGGTTAGTGCAGTATTGTTTGTAATAATGAAAAATGGAAACAACTCTAATATATATCAATGAAGGATTGCCTTAATAAAGTATTACATGTCCATGGAGGCAAAATGTAGACTACTCTGGAGTGCCTAAAAAACTATGTAAATGTTCACTTATTGATATGGGAAAAATGTACCCAATATGTTATTAAGCGAAAAAGATTAGGTTGCAATATTCTAGGTACAATATAATCTCATTTTTGTAACATACAATTCACATACATATATATTCACTCTCTCATTTAACAAAAAAAAAAAATGCATATCATCTGTTTTGTGTAAGGCACTGCTCTAACCATTGAAGAAAAGCCAATAAACTATGCACACATGGTCCCTAACCTCATGGGGCCCTGAACCGCCCTGAGACAACCTGACTAGAGCGTCTGCATCTTCGATTTCCCATTTCCTCTCTTCTCTCTCCTCCTCGCATCTCCCCTCCCCTCCTCTCCTTTCCTTTCTGTTCCTTGCCTTTTATCACATCCTCCTCCTCTTTTTCCTATTAGTCATGAAAATCCTTGCCCTTGAACTGGTTCCCAATAGAATGCATTGCCCTCATATTATAACAAGCCACCGGTTTTAACAATGGATCACAAGCCAGTGGTGATCGGTCTCACCTCACCCTTACTTACCTCAGTAGCTGTCTTCGTGCCAAGCTTTGAACAGAAAAGTTCAAGACAGGGCAGCATTAGCCAGGGAGGAAAGGGTACTCAATTTCATGTCCAAAAAGTATCGTCTTTCTGAAAGTCAAGTTCCTTAAATGCCTGGAAGGGTAAGGTAACATCACTTAATTTTTATTAGATTTCTCCACTAAAGGATTTTTTTTTATTCCTCCCTGCTGATACAGCTTCTTTTGCATACACACATGTATTAGCTCTCAAAACCATACAAAGCTGTACAAAGCCCACTGACTCCAGGAAGTTTTTGATTTCTTGAGAGTTTCAGGACATATTCTTGCATACATATTTGAAGGGGATGCTGAATCAGTGTTAGCCCCAAGCAGAGGGTAGCACCCAGACTCCTAAGCCAAATGCAAAACACAACAGGGCAGATTGGGATGCTGACTTGGAATGGGGGGAGAGAGAAATTAACAAGGATGTAAGAAAGACGTGGCGCAAAATGAGGGCAGACCCAGCACAGGAAAAAGACAGCTAACATGAAGTGCCCAGAGAACAGGATATATTCTATGCAGTTTCATGCAAGCTTTGAGAGTTTGCTCTGGGTGAAATAGGTACTGATGATGTTAACAAGATTCTGTGGCCTCAGATCCAAGTTCATGAGAATCTATTACTTGTGTCTGCTCACCCCTATAAAGCACCACTTTTCAGGTGAAGTTCAAACTGTAATAGATGTGAATAATGTAGCATTGAGCATGGAGGTGCAGACACCTCTTCAAAATAGTGATTTCACTTCCTTCAGATGTATACCCAGAAGCAGGATTGCTGGATGCACTCCCATGTTCACTGCAGTATTATTCACAATAGCCAAACATGGAAACAACCTAAGTCTCCACCAATAAATGAATGGGTAAAGAAAATGTGGTACGTACAGGTGTATACACACACACACACACACACACACACACGCAAGGGCACTGGACGTGATGCCGCCGTGAGAAAGAAGGAACTCCTGCCATTTGTAGCACATGCATGAACCTGGAGGGCATTATGCTCAATGAAATAAGTCAGAGGAGAAAGAGAAACACTGCAATGATCTCACTTACACGTGGAATCTAAAACAACCAAATTCCTAGAAACAGAGTAAAATCGTGGTTGCCAGGGGTTGACAAGGGGGGAGAAATAGGGAGACGTTCGCCAGAGGGTACAAACTTTCAGCTATAAGATGAATAAGTTCTGGAGATCTAATGCATAGCATGGTGGCTGTAGTTAACAATATTTAACTATATATTTGAGAGTTGCTCAGAGAGTCTTAAATGTTCTCGTCACATACACACAAAAACAAAGGTAACTGTGTGAGGTGACTGATGTGTTAAAACTAGCTTTCTTGCAGTAATCATTTTGCAATATATACGTACATCAGATCAGCACACTGTATATCTTAAACCTACACGATGTTGTATTTCAGTGATATCTCAACAAAACTAGGAAAAAAAAATAAAACTCTGTACTGAAAAAAAAAGAGGGTTGCAATATGTGGAAACCAGTTCAGATCCCTGGTTTTGTGTTTCTCAAAATTTGGGGTGCTGATGTTAGGGGAATACAAGAATGCCACGACTGCATGGGAACACCTTGACTAACACAGTGAGAACATGACTCCCCTCTCAATTCTCCTGGTTGCTAAGAAGAAAGCGTCAGTCGGGTAAGCTATTCTTCCCTCTCTGTTATTTGCTAATAAGCAACATTGTTAACAGGGAATGTGCTTCAAGCCCAGAGCCTTCTAGCAGGAAAGACCATCTAGTTAGAACATACTGACTTTTTGGATGTTACGTATCTATTTTTTTTATGTCTTACCTTCACAGAATAATTCTGGTCTTCTCTTCACAGTCCTTTTATAAATGTAAAGATACTTCTTTAAATAATAACTAACTACTTAGGCGGCCATGAAAACATGGCAAAGGTCATGGAAATGTTAGAAAGATAGCTGAATGTGGCAAAAATAAAAATTTTAAAAATTTAAAGGAAGACACTTCCCTGACCCTCTTCTCCTACCAATTTATGACGTCCGTCACCCCGGAATAGTCTCTCTCGGCCTGACCGCTGACGCGCTTTTGTGCGTTGGTCCACCTCGTCTTGGTGACTGCATTCGTTCTCAGTCTGCCCAGGTTCCGTGCAAACGAGGCCAGTGCACAGAAGAGCTGGTGCGTGTCCTTCCAGCTGCGCAGGGACTTGCAACTAGACTCGACTTGCTCCGGATGCCGTGGGGCAGAAGCGGAGCCTGCACAGCCTAAACCACTCTGTGACCATGTGGAGAAAAGCCCTCTGGTGAACTACGGAGACAAAGACTTTTGTGTCGCCGCTCAGACTTGGGGTGGGATTTGTATCTGGGGTCTCCTTCTTGGAAAGAGAGTCTGAGACTGGCATGCAGAACGTTTGCTGGGGAATGCTCTCTAAAGACACCTGTGGGGCAAGGGAAAGAATCGGGCAGGGAGAGAAGGTGGACTATGGTACACTCCCCACAAGGGCACAGCTGACTCCACCGGGAGCTCTGAAATTGGGATGGCCTCTTCCAGTTGTCCCCAGTGGGAGATGGGGGCCAGGGCTTTCTACCTCCAAACCAAGTGAATGAAAGTTGCCCCCAGGAGGAAGCTGTGATGTTGATGAGGTGACTCTGAGCCAAGGACAAATCTTGGAGAGGACTGAGCTGAGAGCCAGCTGCTGTGAATACTCCCAGCAGCTGGGAAACTAAGCTCTTCAGTCCCAAAAGGGGATCTGGGAAGTGCATCTCTGGATCCAGGAGAGGGCCTAACCCAGTCAATTCTGACTTATAAGCAGAGGGTAAGCAACTTCCCCATGTTACAATGTTGCAAGAATTGGGATTCAAATCCACATCTGCCTGACTCCTAATTTTAACATATTAAACTGTCTACCTACGCAAACATCATCCTGGGCCTATCTTTTGCTTGGAGGCCAGGTAGTGGGGTTGTTGCCATTTATAAGGAATTTTCTTAAGTGCTATATTTATATTAAAATCTTGAGGGATGAGTATGTTCCTTACCACGTGGAAGGCAACCAAAGCTTGGAGAAGATAAGCTATTTGTCCTGGTTGAATAGTTAGTAAATGAGATGTGGATCCCAGAAGGCTTTACTCTAAGACCTATATTCTATTCCTCAACACCGTGGGCCCACGCAGAGGTTTGAAAGGCAGAGTAACTATGTTCAGGTCTCTGGGAATGGGCAGCTTATCCATTCTCCTCTGCATGACCACTGACATTCGATTAGGAGGGGATACCCCTTTTAGAAGCTCATAACTAAGCCTTTTCCAGATAACCCATTTCTTTAACTTTATGAGCATAGATGCTGGAGTGCCTAATCCCCTCCTGACATTGTAGAGAGACGAGCTTTCCTTTATTAGTGTGCCCGTTAAAGTACAGAGATCAAGACACTTGGTTTGCAGTCCTGATCCTACTACTCTCTGATGAACTGGGACAACTGGGTTTTCTAGATCTTGCAGATAAGGGAGTTGGACACCATAGGTTCTAAATGATATTTTCTTATTTAGATTCAGTATGTCAAGCCCTTGTGGAGCCTGTACTATGTGCTAAGCATTGGACTGGGTCACATACATTGTGCCAAAGATGTTTAAACCTCCCTTGCACCCTCAGACAATTCTTTCTATTTGACAAGCAATAAGTAGCTTATTCCAATTAGCAGCAGAGCCCTGTGATCCCCAGGAGGAGGGAAACAAGATATCTGAGCCCTACAATTGCTCCCAGTTTTTAGTTGGACATACTTTCTAGAATGCAGTATAAGGAAGAGCACACAAAGAGAAGACGGCATTCTCACTTAGTTGAAAAGACTGATACTGCAGGTCAAAGAGGCCAGAGTGGCAACAGAATTAAAATAGAAACTACTGTCAAAAAGACATCTTGAAAATTCCCATTTTTAATTGGATTATTCATTTTGGGGTGTTGTGTTTTATAAATTCTTTATATATTTTGGATACTAACCCATTAGTATCTTCTTCCATTATGAAGGTTGGCTTTTAGTTTTGTTGATTGTTTCCTTCACTGTGAAGCAGCTTTTTATTTTTATGAAGTCCCAAGAGTTTATTTTTGCTTTTGTTTCCCTTGCCTGAGGAGATACATGCACCCCAATGTTTATAGCAGCTTTATCAACAATAGTCAAATAATGGAAACAGGCCAAATGTCCATCAACTGATGAATGGATAAAGAAGAGGTGGGGTGTGTGTGTGTGTGTGTGTATAAAATTTTGTTCATAAAAAAGAACAAAATCTTGCCATTTGCAACAACACGGATGGAGGTGGAGGTACTATGCTCAGTGAAATAAGTCAGTCAGAGAAAGACAAATACCACACAGTTTCACTCGTATGTGGAATTTAAGAAACAAAACAAATGAGCAAAGGGGAAAAAAGGAGAGAGACAAACCAAGAAGCAGACTCTTAACTAGAGAGAACTAACTGTTGGTTACCAGAGGGGAGGTGGGGGTCAGCAGGAGAAACAGGTGATGAATAGAGTGCACTTGTCCTGATGAGCGCCAGGTGTTGTATGGAAGTTCTGAGTCACTATATCATACCTGCAACTAATACTACACTGACTGTATATTAACTGGAATTAAAATAAAAACTTAAAAAAAAAACTCACATGTTCGGAAAATAAAGCACTACTAAATCACAGAGCGAAGAATAAGTAAAAAGGGAAATTACAAGTTACTTTAAACTAGATGAAAACTGAAACATAACAAATTTTTGAGATGCAGCTAAAGCAGTGCTTTAAGGGAAAACATGAGTTTCAATGGTGGTATTAGAAGAAAGCACTGAAGTCAATTATCTAAATGCACACATGAGAGAGCTGGCTAAAAAAGAGTAAATTAAACCCGAAATAAGTTAAAAAAAAAAAAAAAAAGGAAGATAACAACCGTTTAACACACTAGAGTGACAGAAAGCACACAAGCAGCTCTCTGAGGTGGGAGTTTGAGGGGACATGGTCAGGAATGCACGGACACTTCGGGCTGTGAGAACTCTCTGCTCACTGTAGTGGTGACTATGTTCATGTGTAGACTTATCGAAACTAACTGGTTTACACTTGAAATGAGTGTGTTTTATTGTATGTAAATTCTTCCTCACTACTTCTGATTTTAAAAATTGTAACAAGTGCATTCACTCTTCACTGAAGAAGCCGTGTGAAACACTAAAGATGGAGAGACTAACGATGGCAGTTCTGACAGTGCAGCTAATGTACTGCAGTTACACACCTACTACGTTCCGGACACTGACCAAAGCCAGTTTGCATTTTTAAAAATTTATTTATTCAAAAACTAGGGATGTACTGTATGGTGACTCACATAATATAATAAAAAAAATATTATTATAAAAAAAGAATTCTCTAATGAAGAATATTATAAATATAAAAAAATAAAAAAATAAAAAATAAAATTTATTTATTTGACAGAGAGAAAAAGTACAAGCAGGGGAAGCGTCCAGCAAAGGGAGAGGGAGAAGCAGGCTTCCCACTGAGCAGACGGCCCAACTCGGGGCTCCATCCCAGGACCCTGGGATCATGACCTGAGCCGAAGGCAGACGCCCAACCGACGGAGCCACCCAGGCACCCCCCAGTTTGCATTTAATGTAGGGCACATTAATCACAAAAAACCTAGTGGTAGGTTTCATCATCCTCCCATTTTTCCAGACAAACAAAGACCTAAGAGTTTAATCAAGTGACCCACGTCATACAGATACTAAGAGAAGGAGCAGAGACCGAAAGGCAGATCCACGTGCATCGACTACCAAGAAGCAGTGCGTGGGGACACAGATATGTCACAGCCAGCCATCGCTTGTGGAGGGACCCAAACACGATCTTCTCTGTAATACATGTGTGCTTCCGTTTCATTAGTATGCCAGTCGTCCCTCCTATTTTGACTTACTTTCATCTGACTCGTTCCCAGTGACCCTGAGGTCTGCTCTCTTTCTGTGTAATGCCCCACGTGGTTAGTGCTTCATACCACCCGCCCCCTCTTCCATTCTCACCGCTCACCTTTGATGCTAATTTGCTGGGGTATTTGGTGCTTGGCACGAATCCCGCAGAGCATGCACGCGGGGGAGCGCTCTGTACAGGGAGCTTCCTTTTCTTCTCCATCTAGACTCAGTCCGTCCCATCGTGGCAGGTAGCATGCCACGGGCAACGGGCCAGGCTGCACACACAATCTGCTGAAGGGATGGAAACAGAAGCAGAACGCAGAGACACGCTCTCAGCTTTTAAGCATTTTACAACATATGTGCTGGGAAAGTGTCCCACCGGCTGCGTTATTCCAGAGCCTAGGTGTCTAGGGCGAAGCGAGACAACGCTGCAGTGAGGGCACGTGCATCCTTGCGTGTTGGGCTGGTAGCAGCTGCCACAGTGCTTTCCTGTCTGCAAGAAAGGTTCTCTTTAAGTTGACTAATGAGTCATAAGAGACGTGTCTATGCTTGCTGGGTTTTATCCCTCTCTTCCTTCAGAAAGAATGAATTCCACACCTGCAAGACCATTTCTTCCCAAATGCAGTGGTTTAAAAACCCGCACACCCACCTTAAAATTGAAGGCCACAATATAGATTTGAGACCTGGCACTGTCACTCAGAGGCTGAGAGATTGTGGGTAATTCACTGATCATTTTCTTCAGTGGCAAATGGGGGAAAAAAATACCAGCACTGCAGGTTGGGAATGAAAATTCAACGAGATAATGCATTCAGAAACCTTTTACATAAGCTGTAAAGAACTGGAACATAACCTATAATTATTACTCTTGGTAAACATCTCGTTGTGCAGACCCTTCCCCTTAATAAATAGCCCTGCTTTCCATTCAAGAGAAAATCCCTTAAAGATCACATCATAAAATCATAGAAGAATGTGCTAGAAAGGAACTTAGAATCCAAAACTTGCGATTTTCACATGGGAAACTGAAATCCAAGGAAAAGAAAATGTTTTGCTCATAATTCTGAACTTGGTTACTCTTACCTGCTCTGAGGTTTTGACATTTGTTTGGATTCTAGAAACTTACACGATCAATTAATATTATTATTGCCAAGACATGTCTATATATTTCTCAATTCTGTATGTTTCCTATGCCATTGTCTAGAAGTTCCCCCAAGACAAAACATCATTCCAGACAAAACATCTTGTACACGGAGAGCATAACATCAATATTTTGTAGGTTTTCCTATCATCTGAATTCTAGCACTGGAAACCAAATCATGCAGACTTGGAAGTGACTGAAAATAACTGAGTCATTATATCTGTACTATGTGCTCCTTTGCTGGGTACCCAGAAATCTGGGATTTCTGGAACATACTGCCCGAGACCCATGCCCAGTGGTGTTCGAGGGATGGCTGTTTGTGGCCAAGGTCCACATCTTTTGGGCGAAGCTGCTTACTGTTTGTGGGAATGGGACAAGGAAAAGGGTGGTTCTCAGGAGCTAACTGTCCCCAGGTCGTCACCTCTCAGGGCAAAAATCCAAGATTCTGAGAGTTCTAAACTGAAACCTGGACATCCAGACTGTTTTGACATTATATTTGTCAAGGTAGGAAGATGGATTTAAAAGTGTATTAACTTGGTTTGTAACATTTACATATTTAGACACATGGTGTGTGGGCCTCTGTTTGCGCTCTTGTCCTGGGCCCTGCAAATGTTAGAGGCAGATCCTGAAAGCCATACCTGCAGGCTGTTTGCTTGAAATGAACAGTGATGTTTTCCAAAGCAGAGCCTACCTGAAACTGGTCCAGGAGTTGTGAATAAGTGCTCCACGGCACGAGACTTGTGATAAGTGAATAAAGAATGAGCTCCTGCTTATTATACAGCTCTCTCTCACTGGCTATGAGGATCACTAGTACCATTTTAGCAACAGTGGTGATATCATTATTTCCCAGCCTTTTCAGCATAGAGTACGATTTTAACTTATTATGGTTTGGTTTGGTTTGGTTTGTTTTTTTCTTTGTGTGTGTGTGTAATCTGTCGCTTCACCAACATATAAGTTCTGAGACAAGGTGGGCCTTGTCTAGCTTACTCACTTTTTTTCACAGTGCCTAGAACAGTATTTAACAAGGAAAAAGCATTTAATAAACTCTCTTTAAAAATTCATCAGCGAGTTGATTTTAGTATACACTCACAGCTCATAGGCCCCAAAGACTGACAAATATCCAATTGCCTTTACCCGTGACTGGGCAGGCTGGAGCCACAGGCTAGTACATCAATCATTGCCTACTTCCGCTCCTCAGGCACAGCCACCAGGAAAAATTTAAAATCAATTTTTAAAAACCCTGAGGTTATTTCTCACATTGGTGTCTTGCAGGCTATCTGCAGGATGTCATCGGTATTTTCAAGAAAAAAGGATGCAATGCTCAACTAAGATAGGATTGCACTGCATCATCTCATTTAACCCTCTGTGCGAGGGCTGGCTGATAGTTATTCCAATACTCGAACACATTTGAGAACCGTTGGCTTGGTAACTTCTAGGAAAGCCCAATAATAAAAACTATTAGTAAACAGTAAAAAATGAAAACTTCCCCCAAACTCACTGGCAGCTTTCCCAGAGCAATGCCTTCATCAGGTATTTGCAGCAATCATTAGCTTCTGATATCTTTTAGGAAATATCTAGGTCCAGATTCATCTCTGGGTCCCTAGCAGAAAGGCTGACACATTCACAGTGAAAAAAGGAATAAATAAATGGATGGATGAAGGACGGAGTTACTGCATGGAAGCTGGGTTTGGGGCCTAGCTCTGTATCTTATTACTGGTATAATCTTAGATAAACTTCTTCACCACGTTGAGCTCTTTTTTCCAAGGCAGATAATGTCTACTCCACTTCTTTGCAAGACATTTATAAAGAACAAATAAAGTAACAGCAAACACATAGCATTTACTATGTAGCAGGCATGCTCTAAACACTTTGTATGCATTATCTTATTTAATCCTTAAAAAGTCCTAATAGTAGAGCCACCTGGGTGGCTGGACAGTTAAGGGCTGGACTCTTCAGTTCAGGTCATGGTCTCAGGGTCAGGGTCATGAGATCAGTGGTGGGACCACAGTTCCTGCTGAGCAAGGAGTGTGCTTGATGATTCTCTAGCTTTCCCTCTGCCCCTCCCCCCCACTCATGCATGCGTGCGCACTCTCTCTCATTCTATCACTCTAAAACAAATAAATAACAAAAGTCCTAAAGTCCTAATAGGGAGGTAGTCATAGCATTTATCATTCCCAGGAAAATAAGACAGGCAGCAGGTAAGTGACTTGCCCAAGCTCACTGGGCTTATAATTGGGAAGGGCTGCATTTGAACCCAGTGGTTTGGCCATAGAGTCCCCGCTCATTACCGTTTCTCCACGTGTGCAGTAACATTTTGTTAACTATAAAGCACTGTTCAAACAAAAGAACTTAGTGTTATTCCCTCTCTTGGAATAGACGTGTTTCCCCTGCTTTGGGCATCCAATGCCTGCCCTGAGTCTCTGCAAATCTGTTTGAATTCTGTTCTCTTGAAATCACTAAGCAGAGTGTTGGTTTTCAGGGAAGTAGCAGACATTCCCCCACTTTACTAAGCTTGCTTGTCAGCCCTGTTAGACTGAGCTAAGGCTTTGTTTTCATTTTTACCTCCTTCCAGCCCAGCCTCAGTAGTATAAATCTCGGCTTTCATGAACAAAAGAATTCAGAGCCTCTTACTTATATTGCTTATTACTAGATCTGCATCCTGAACCCAGCTATCCCGCCACTACCACTGTAGCCCCAGGAGCGGCGTGTTTAGAGCCTCATTGATTGAAACCAGCCAGATGTTTGGAAATTGAGATGCTTGCCTGTGCTGCTGCAAAAGAGCCTCCGCGATGTGAATTCCTGATGGCAGGCAGGGAGGGGGGTGAGGGGGGAGGGCCCCATAAAATGAGCAAACAATAAAGAGATGATTATAGGTGTCTCACTTCAGCGCCTGGGTCGGTAGCTGAGCAAACCTGAATTGGGTTTTAAGCATTAGTAATGAATTTAATTCTCCCATTTGGGAAAGTGTGGTATCAGCTTTCAGCATAGTGGAGGCGGTATTACTTTCAAATGAAAATTTGGGAACTGGAGAAATGGAGGTGTTTGACCCTGAGAATGGGGCCGTTTGTGATCACGACTTTTGAGGAAGTAGCACACTGCGGTGCAAAGAGGCTTGGAATCAGGGCTCAGGTCCTGGGTCGGTCACTGGCCACCCGTGTTACCTTGAGGAGATTCTAAGTTTCATTTTCTCCTCAGTAAGACAGAAATTATGAATCTACCTTAAATGGCTATTGTGAGTATAACGGAATCTCTGTCTTTTATTTCTATGGTTATATTGGAAAGCCAAAAAGGCTATGAAAGGATAAAGGATAAGAAAATACCACACAAGGTGGGATTTAATCAAGTTAGCAGCTACTAATCAGTCGTTTGACAAGTATCTGGTTCTTGGCTGAATGTGCCCCTGTGGCATTACGCCTCTCCCTATATTTTCATAGAGATTTTCTGCATATTTTTCAGAACATCCTGGTTCCCAATCCTGTTGCTTCCTTAGCATGTCCAAACCAAGCATTCAAGCTAACCCACATTCAAATTCCAACTGTATTATTTGTGAATTTTGTGACTGTGTGACTACAGGCAGTTTTCTTAACCACCCTAAGACTCAATGATCTCATCTGTAAAGTTGGAATAATAGTTAATATTTATCTCATAGACTTATAAAGATTAAATGGGGGATACACACACAATTTTATATTTAAGTGTTTGTTTTAGCGGCATGTGGTAAATACTCAAAAGACGGTCACTATTGTAGAATTAGTCTCATTACTATCATTTCAAATATATACATCTGTTTTATGAATAATAAACCATATTAGTACACCATTGGATAGCTGGATATGGTGAGATGCAAATTTTGTTTTTGATACTTGGTGTCATGAAGCAACATTGAATTAAAAATATTTGCACTATGGGATAGGCCAGTGATAGGTATTAAGGAGGGCGCATATTGCATGGTGCACTGGGTGTTATACGCAAATAATGAATCATGGAACACTACATCAAAAACTAAGGATATACTGTATGGTGACTAACATAACATAATAAAAAATTATTATAAAAAATAAATAAAATAATTAAAATATAAAAAAATAAAAATAAATAAAAATATTTGCACTTGTCTAGCCCCTACCTACAATCTGCATGTGCTCCTAACATGTAGTTCTGGGGGCAACAGCCCCATTAAGCAGCAGAAGGTTGAGACCATTGGGTGGCTTGTGCCTCAGAGTTTACGTGACCCATGGAACATGAACGGCAAGTCAAGGGTAACCTAATAACTGGAATACTGGGAATGCCTCCTCGGTGAGCAAATAAGCAGAAGGGACTGATGTGACTTGAAAAAACTGGCCACCAAAGGCTGCCCAGATCTGATCCTGCCCCCCTTTCTCTGTCTCTTCTTCCCTCATGTCCTCAACATACATCCTGAGTTCCAGGGTTTACAATACTGAGAGATCTAGGGGCACCTGGGTGGCTCAGTCAGTTAAGCTTCCAACTCTTGATTTCGGCGCAGGTCATGATCTCAGGGTCCTGGGATCAAGCCCCACTCAGGCTCCATGCTCAGTGGGGAGTCTGCTTGGGATTCTCTCTCTCCCTCTGCTTCTCCCCCTACTTGTGTTCTCTCTAAAATAAATAAAAGAAAAATCTTTAAAAAAAATACTTAGAGATCCTCAACATACTATGCTAAGCCATCCCTTCAAACTGTGCAGATGCAGGGACCCCTGCCTGGATGCCTCTTTATGGGCATTTGGACACTGCCCCTTAGTCTCTTCCTACCTGTGCCTCTACTGGTGGTTAATCCATCTTCATGCACAGTTATCATCTTACATGGATAACGATAAAAAAAAGTCATATATTTTGACATCTTACTATGAGCCACATGCATTATATTACTTGAGCTCCTATAAGGCAGGTCATTGTTACCTCATTTCATACATGAGGAAATAGCTTATAGTGGTGAGAAAATCTGCTCAAGGTCACAGAGTTGGTCCATAGCCCATTTGTTTGTGTAAGGTGACCCAAAAAAGGAAAGACCCTGGGAGTGTCATCTCTAAGGCTTTTGATGATAGCACAATGGAAGCACGAGAGTCAGTAAAGGCTGAATGCAAAAACCCTTGGTGGCTCTTGGTGATGTTGTTCCATCTGTCTGCCTAGACTCCCCAGACTGCTCTGCCCCCAGCATCCTCTATTCCGCACACTCAGCAAGCAAACCATTTTCTAAGGAGTAGTTATGTGTACCCTTCACCAATGCAAGCAGTAAAAAGAAAACATATTTCTTAATACACAGTACCCACAGAGAGATGGCTGATGCTCAGCTGTGGAGGTTTGAAAGATAAATCTAGGTTACTATCCAAGCCCTGGCCTGGACCGCCAAATTTGGGATGCTTACACTTCATATACATTATCATCTCTGGTCTTCATGCCAATGATCAGAGACAAGTTTTATTCCTGAGGATCAGAGAGATTCAGTGACCTGCAGAAGACCAGCTGGTAGGTGGGCAGAGCTGGAATTCAAACCCAGGTCTGTGACTCTACAGCCCTGATTTTAACCATCATGTTATACTGCCACTAAATAACTAAACACCAACACTAAAGCACCAAGCACAAATAAACCCTCTTAAGAAGTTTTGCAAAAGACTAAATTCCAAAAAATCAGTCATTATATGTCATGGACACTAGACCAATTTGGCAGAAAAATGAGAGGTCAAAATATTTCTTAGCTTCATTCAGCAGGTATGGAAACAGTTTCAGAAAGTAGACACGATTTGCCCAACATTGGGCAGTTTATTAGCTGCACACGTAACACGAGAACCCAGACGCACTTGACTTCTTAAAATCTGTTTGCTTTTAAGTCTTGTACTATTAAACGGATATTGTAAATGTGTTGGATGAGCTAGCCAAAGATGATACAGGAATGGCAGAAATACTTTGCAGAAAATGTCTTCATGGTCGACCCAAGTTTGTCCAATAATGCAAATTTATAATACTCCACTCCAACATTATGTTAGGCATTGGGAAATAAGTAAATGTAAAGCACAGCCTTACCGTCAAGGAGCTTCTTTGTTGGGAAAGGAAAGATTTAAACACCACAATTCAAGTAGGACGTGCTGTGGTAACTGGAATAGCTGTCCCAGATACTGTTCTGCAAAGTCCTACGTGGATGCAGACAAAATTCAGCAGACATGAAAATGGGACTATGGTAACCAAGGAAGGCCTCTTGGGGGAAAGAAAGCACCCCCACACAGGAAGAAGTTAAGACTTTGCTGGTTGCCAGGAAGGAAAGACTTATTTGTGTTATCTCAAGGAAAAGAGATTTATTGTTGAAGTAAATACAAATATAATGAATATAAAAATAATAATAGCTGTGAAATTACCAATCTCTTATTATGTTCCAGGAATTATGCTAATAAGCACTTAATCTACATTCCCACAGGAATGATGCTATCAGCTCCAGCTCCACTTCACCTGTGGGAAAACTGAGGCCCAGAGAGGTTAAACAACGTATCCAAGGTTACACAGCTAGAATTTAAATTCAGGCAGCATAACTGCAGAGCCCTTACTCCCAAGCTTGGAGTAGTAAACGGACTAGAATTGGGCCCTGAATTCTGTGTGTGTGTGTATGTACTCACACGTGTGTGTGTCTCAAAGTTCACATAAAATCCCAGTCATAACATCTCTCCTGGCTTCTACCTACCTGTTCCATTACAGCCTCGCTACCAGCCAGCTCTGCCTGACTGCAGCTTATCTGGGAACCACACTGTCTACACAATCCTGACTTGACCTCCTAGCCTTTGGGTTCAGCTTCCAAGTGAGTCAATCCCACTATCATTTTCGTCATCCTGGACTTCTGGTTAGCACCAGATCATGCAGGATCTAGGTCACTGGCCTCCCAATCTGTGGACCACATTTCACTTGAGTACTCAGCCTCATTGTCCACTTGGCTGTAGCTCGAATATAGGCAAGAAGTCCCATATTCCACTGCCCACCTAGCAGAGGCTGTGGACACAGCAGAGTGGCCTGGAAAGGATGAAGTCAACAGTGTAGGCAGTGACCTCAAGAAAAGCATTTGTTTTCCATAACCCAAAAGAGGGTCTTTATTTTCTTTCCAAAAAAAAAAAAAAAGAAAGAAAGAAAAGAAAAGAAAAGAAAGGTTTTTGAGATAGAAGAGTGAGCATGTGAGGGCTTGGGGAAGCCAAAGTGTAGCACCAAGATCAGAGAACAATCTAGAGGAAAAGCGGAGACCAGAATTCTAGGTTCTTGCTCCTGCAATCCGGTTCCCTGTTCCTCGTGGCACTTGGGCATCTAAAACGAACATTAAATTGCAAACACTGGTCTCATGGCTCTACTTTCTCTTGTAGCATCACGTGACTCTGAAAGAGCTGGGGGTCAAAAGAACTGTTTGCTTCTAATTGTCTCAATAAATTTTAAAGATGTTATTACGTTGTAGTGATTAAGAACTGGTAAGAGTAGATGCAATGTGATAAGAGCAAGGCCATGAAGCTTAATAGCCCTTAGCTGATTGTCACCCTCTTACTTTTTTCTTTTTCTTTTCTTTTTTCTTTTTTCTTTTTTTTTTTTTTAAGAATGAACAATTCTACCCAGGGCTCTAAAGCACCTGGATCCAACAGCACTTTATATTTCCTGCCATAAAATTCCTGGACTAGAGCAGCTGCCAGTTGAAGTGAGGATCGCATAAATAAACACCAGAGTTCTGATCCCCACAACATGCCAGCCTGGCCCACGAGCTCAAGAGTCAGGCAGAACAGATTTCTGTGCTAAGAAACGTGACCTTTCACACACTTTCAAATACCCTGTCTGTTCTTTTCTGTTGTCTAATTCTTATTCCCTTTCTTCTTTCTTCTTTCCTTCCCATCTTCCTCCTCCCTCCTTCCTTCCTTCTTTTGTTTGGAGCCATTAAGAGAAAATATGTTACACAGCAGAATCACCTCCGATAGTGGGCAATGGGATGGTGAGAGCCCAGGACTCCACTAGATGAGCAAAGCAGAATTCTAACAGGGCCATACGTTTAATGCCTCCTACATACAAGAGCCAGACTCAGTGCTTTACCGAGGTCATCTCATCGCACTCTACCTTGCAAGGCACTTATTATTATTCTTATGATATAGAGGAGAAAACTATGTCTTGGAAGAGTTCTTAAATTATTTCCATTATATCATATGGTTATGGAATGGTAAGATCCATTTAATGGTTCATTGATTGATTGTCAAAGCCCTAAAATACCCACAAAAGTAAATTTCAACGTTGGCAAGAAACTACTTAAGTTCAAAGAAGTTTCCAGGAAGATCCATGATCCACCCAGATTTCCTCAAGGGCTACATTTAATGTGAAATGACAAATCTCTCTCTATTAACGTTAAGCTGAATAAAATGTTTAGTATGTTCCCGCCAAATCCTATTCCCTCTTTGAAACCCATCAGGAGTCAACATTTGCCATTCTCGTGAATTCAGTGCATTTGGCTGAAAGCGCTATTGCTGTGTCTGTCAGCACCTTGACAAAGCAAGTAGTAACAGAAATGGGAAGAAGAGTTCCTGATGTTATCATCTACAGTCCAGGTCTCCTTTTCTACTCCAAGGATGTCCACACAAGGACATTGTGCTTTGATGAGGCAAGTTACCTAAATGGTACACATCAGTGGAACTGTTTTGTATCCAGCGAATATGGGAAATATCAGTTGTATTATATAACATTATAAAGCAGTAAGCAGTGACAACAAAGTAAAAAACAAAGGGATAGTCTATCTATTATACAAAATATGGCCGTTCAATGTCATTCCAAGTTATTAGTGCTTAGAGGAGATAAATCAGATACTAGATGTGGAGGTTGTCTGAGTTCTCTGCTCTTGCTTGATCTTAGACCATGTTTCTGGCAGCATCAAGTGCTTGCAAGCTTAACTCAAGACTCTTCCTCAGATGAAGTCTAAAAAGGACAAAGCTGAATACTCAGAGTGAAAGAAGCGCCAAAGAAAAAGCCACATGCACAGCCAAGTGACGGACCCCAGTCTGGGCAAAAGGGAGACACATTACCAGAGTCTGAGGCATAAATTCAAGACCCCGACTTGCTGGGGTGGGTGGGAAGCAGTCAAGAGAGAAAGGAAAATCACCTGTGCAGCCCAGAGCACACGCTGGGCCAGCAAGGCCCCTGTGAGCTTCCCTTTATCAATACGCATGGTTTTCTGCTTTGTCATCTGCCTCCCCACCAAAGGCTGTACTCCTGTAAGACAAGACTTCTTCCTCTACTCTGTGCAGCGGGCACCCACGGAGTACGTGGGGCTTTGTAGCTGCTCAAAAATACTGGTAAAGGAATAGAGGCATTTGGGCTTCCTTCCACACACCTGCCCTCTGCTCTACCATATTCTAGAACACCTGGGATCCAGAAAGGCATACTCCCTGTGTCTCTCAAGTAGTTAATCTAAATGAGAATATTTAATGTAATGTCTATTCCTGAAAGGATCATACCCTGGAGCAACTTTTTCCCCTGAATAGAATACCCTCCCCATTCCAATAATTTAGTTCTCCTCAAATATAAGGTCCCATGCCTTGTACAAGACATTGTCTTTGAGAAAAAGAGCCTATATTGGCAGATTGTGTTGTGTTCCCAAATTAGCAGTCTAGTACCCCCACCAGGGCCATGGGAGGCCTCTTCAGATAGAAGGTCTGGGGGAAAAACATGTGGCTGAAATAAAAGTGTCTAGAAAACTTGCTGTAGTTGCACCAAGGAAATATATTTCATATTCTTCTCTTGATTAGCATTCTAATGGTTTCTGACTCAGGTCTAACAGCTTGGAGAGAATATTACAGGCAATTGTGTAAATAATACAGGTTTTTTTTTTCAGTGTGTCCAAATGTATAATTAAATGGATAATGTTACAGCTCCCAAACCCGCCAAGGCTGCCTAATGGAGAGCTTTTGAAATTTCATCCCAATACATGGTTACATGATACATTGCTTTTATGGCCCGCTGGGCAAATGACTAGTGGTTTGGAAAAGGTCTGAATGCATATTTATAGTAGAGAGCACAAGGATGTTCGGAGGGCCAGTAAAATCGTTCTAGTAAATAACATGAATTATACAAAAGCATCTCTTTATGTATCTGAACTTTTCTGATGCAGGATGCGTGTCCACACAAACACACTTCATCTCCTTAATGTCTGCAGGTAACTCCTGCTCCAAATTCTACGCAATCAGATGTCAGGGTTAACAAAATTTGAAGGAGAAATCCTACTTCTGAAACCCCTCGGCAATGTTCAATGTCTCCTAGAATTCTTGGAGGATGTAGTATCCATTATTGGTAACATGGGCCCAGTCTTGAACCCAAGCTTTTGTGTCCATGCCCCCCATTTTGCTCACACATCTAACAGAAACCTCCCACAATGAAGACAGATCAGTGAGGCTTTTGTTGGAGACTCTGAAGGTCACGAGTGAGAACGGGGCTAGTTGGGAGGCCTTCTGTGTGTGTGTGTGTGTGTGTGTGTGTGTGTGTGTGTGTGCGCGCCATGCTGTGCTTAGAGTCCAAGCCTCAGTGTCTGCCCTTCTCCAACAGCCAGGAGCATATGCTCAGGAACGTCTCCTCACCTCTCTGACCTCAGCTCCTCCGTCTGTAAGCAGCAAACAATCATATCATCCTTCCTGCCTCACAGTTTTGTTACAATGATTGAATGAGGTGGTGCACTTGGAAGCAGATGGTGTGTAGTAATCAATTCATAAAGTAAGTAGGTACTGTTCATGACTTCACTTCCCCAACAAGTACTCAGGACATGATAAAAGGTGAAGGCATGTAACAGGAAGTAGAGATAAAACAGTAACAAAGAGATAGGCCAGGGAGCCTCTAGGAGGAGTGTACAGTCTGGTGGAAAGGGAAAATAATTAAATGCAATGTGGTATGTGTTACAGTGGGGAAAGTTAAAAGGACATCCTGGGTAGAACTGAAGCATCCCCTTGCAGTCCTGCACATGGGTAGGGATGAGGGTTGAGGTTGGTACTGGGAGGCTGGTAGGGAAAGTTTCAAGGGAAGATATGATAGATTAATATGAATCAGGCTTTGCTATGAGAAGGGAAAGGAACAGAGCGAGGAGTGTTTTCAAGCTGAGACAGAACACTTGAACACAGGGGGGCCTGGAGGCTGGTTGCCAGGAGTGGAGCAGGCAGGATGGGATTGGGTGGTGGGGATGGCAGACTCCTGAGGTCTTGTGAGTCTTGTGGAAGGGGACGTCCCCAGAGTTCTCCTTGGCCCCTCCAAACCCTCTTCCTACTAGTCTTGGGCCTCTCTCTGAGGGAGCTGTGGGTTTCCTTATCTTGCTCCCTCCTCTTAGCCTGTGAGTCTGCAGCTGCCTCTCATCAGGCCAGGCAACATGACCCTTCCTAGGTAATGCCCCCTCCATAGGCTTTCTGGAGGTTAGAGAAGGTTCCATTTCAAATACACTTGAAGTGTAATATAAGAAGCACCCCCACCTGGGGAAAGGAGAGCCACAAACACCACGCATTTCCTAGCTTAATCCCTAGGCCTTTTTCAAACTGAGAGCACTGCCCATTAGTGGGTTTGGCAATCAAAGCAGTGGGCTTTGATCAGCAGTACTTTAAAGAATAGAATAGAATAGAATAGAATAGAATAGAATAGAACAGAATAAAAAAATAGAATGCTTGGCTTTACAAGAGAATATTATATCATGAAATACTTTATTTCAATTACATATATTTGTATGTGTGTGCACTAGGTTGCAAGGCAAAATGAATTTCTTGCTGTGAGTCTCTGTCAAAAAAGTTTGAAAAACACTGCTTCAGCTGTAACAGGATATGAGGTTTAGCCAATTAGTTTCTGTAGAATTCAACGTTAATAGATGTTTCACAAAAATAAAATTGATGCTAGCAAATTGTTCTTCTACAATATAACTTATATTGTTGAGAACACAAGCATATAAATGCATGTATACAACTGAAGTTGACATTATACCATAAGAAATGCAGTATTTTCGCAGAGAATGAAAAGAAATGTCTGAGATCGTTAGCTGTGAGACTCGGGGAGTTGCTGGAGGCACTAACCAGTGCATTAATGTGATGCCCCGAGTTAGATGATGTATCTTTCAACACATTTGGACATGATTCAGTGTTTATCATTCGTCAAACCAATGACTGTTGGTTCTATTAGTACCTTATTTTTAAAATTTTCTATGAGCAGGTAAGCTTGGGAAATTCTATTATCATTGTTTTAGACTAGGGAGGACCTGACTGAGTACTGAAATGCCTCATCATTAGGTAAGATCACTGAGATCCTGGGAAGTGATTGGTCTTGCTGAAAAATGACAAAAAGAGCGATCATGTGCTCAGAGCTTACCACATGCCTATTACTTAACTGAGCAGTTTAAGTACATGACCTAATTTAATTCATAAGAACTCTTTAAGACAGATAATATTTTCTGCAGATCATAGATGTAGAAAAATTACACCTGGTAGGGGCACCTGGGTAGTTCAGTTGGTTAAGCACCTGATTCTTGACTTCCATTCGAGTCATGATCCCAAGGTCCTAAGAATGAGCCCCCCGTAGGGCTCTGCACTCAGCAGGGAGCCTGCTTGAGGACTCTCTCCCTCTGCCCCTTCTTCTCTCCCCACACTTGGATGCTTGCCCTCTCTCTCTCTCTCTCTCAAATAAATAAACTTTTTAAAATTTTTAAGAAAAATTAGACCTGGAGAGGTAAAATTGTCAAAATGATTAAACATTGTTCCATGTTGCACAGTTAATAAAAGGTGAACAGGGACTCAAGCCAATGACTGGAGGAGGGGCTCTCATCCCTCCTTTTTCCATCATCACAAAGGAGAGCACTTTTTATCTGTTTCACCTAGTTTTTCCCTCTGCCCCACACTCTTTATTCACTACAGGAAAAGGAGCAGCAGATTTACCTAGGGAAGTCTAAACTCCACTGCACTTTTTTTGTTGTTTCTTCAGTTTTAGTAGCTGGGCAAGGAGCCTAACATGGGGCTTGAACTCACAACCCTGAGATCAAGACCTGAGCTGAGATCAAGAGTTGGATGCTGAATCAATTGAGCCACCCAGGCACCCCTATTTTTTTTTCTTTTTTACACTTCATCTTGTACACTCATTCTAGCAAAGACTGTGACGAGGAGCCACACCACAGGTCCCTGCGAGGGCCAGCTGGGTAACAAATTCTACTTTGCAGACACGAGTGTTCTCAAGCCAGATGCCGAAGTTTAGAGGGAAAAAATAGGAAACCCAGCTTTGGTCTTGGTTGTCACGCCCTGAGCTTTCCTGAAAAGACCTGAACATCCAGAGTGATAAAGCCATCTTCATCAAGTGGCTGGTTTCCTTCCGTTTGGGCTTTGTGGGACGGTGTGTGTCCTACCAGTTAGAAGCTGGAGACAGCGAAGTGAAGCAGGGACACCCAACAAACACAACCTGGTGATTTCACAACCTGTTGGTATTGAGAACACTCCACGGTCATGCCCTCATCTTGGTGAATGAGAGTACAACTCATACTTTGAGTCACTGTCTTTAGAGATCCACGACACTCTAGAGGTAATCAGACTGATCCTTTGAAAGACAACAAAACTAAATCCATCTTAAATCACATTGCTTTTCCTATTATACCTTTTGTGAAAAGTAAGTCTGCAGAGGGCTGGAACTGGGTAGAAAGTGATGGAGCACAGGACACAACTTGCTCACGTTCCAGAGGAAGAACCAAGTGAGGTGTCACTGCAGAGGGGTCCCTGGATTTTAACACTGCAGTTCCTGGGTCTCTTTGATGCCATCATGATGGGGTGTGGCTTTGCTGTGGATGAGTTTGAATACGACTCACTTCTTGCAAAGTCCAGCTCCTGCCTCATAGAAACAGGGTAGGTGGTTGGGTAAAGCAAGATTCCAACCTTCAACATTGCAAGTTACATCATTCAGAGACTTCCTGAAGACAGAGAAGAACTGTAAAATGAGTTAAGTATATTCCCTAGATGGGAAAAATTTTCTTAAAGAGTTTTTACATCCTTAGTATGCTTTGAAGGGAGCCCCAAACAAGAATAAAAATAGAGACCAAGAGCAGGCTGAGGCCAGGATGAAGACAGAAAATACTATTTGAATGAATAGGCCTTTAGCCTTGATTCTAATTAAATCCCTGCAGGATGACCCAAGCCAAATTCTCCAAGAGTAAAACACAGCCTTCTCTCTGGCAGAGTCCTCCAGGGAGGCCATGGGTGTCATTTATGGCCCCTTTGTGCTCCCATGGTACTGAGAAGGAGGGAGGAAAAGGGAAGAGCAGGGAGTCAGTACTGAGGGAGCACTGGTACCTCTCCCAAACATCTTGATAGCCCAAATCACTAGCTTACTCTCTAGGAGAAGGGGAATAGGCAGGGGACAAACTCTCTAAAATATAACAGACGTGTTAAAATCCACAATTCTGCTTTGCAATACCATGTAATTTTGCAACAAATAGCACTTAAAATAAAACACATGTTCACTGTCTTATGGAGAGTTCTCCATACGGTGTCCAAGGGTCTGCTGCCCAGCACTGGTTTTTCAGGCTACATTTAAGAACCTGTGTATATACCACACAACAGCCTCTTTCTGAAACACCAAAGCCCTTAAAACCCATCTAGTCCAGCCTCTTGATTTTACTGATTAGCAGACTGAGCCCCAGAAAGGGGAAGGGTCTGTCTCAGTGACACATCGCCAGGAACAGTGCTGGGAAGAGACAAAAGGTCCTGCCCTGCTATGTTCCCTGGAACTTACTATTCAACTAGCTGCTCATGCTTCATCTTCTTGACATGCAGTTAAGACTTGGATCTAAATTGTATCCTCTACTTCTAGTGATTCCTGGTGTTTGAACAGTCCAACGGCACTTGGAAAAAAATAGGAAAATAAACTCTAAATGTGGTTGCTATGGTTCTTACAGAGGAATAAACACATTTAGAGGAGAATATTTCAATAGAAGAGGCCTCTGAACTATGGAAATAACTGGCCATCCATTTACATTGAGAAAATATCACTCACCCGGTGTGTGCTTGACTAAGAGAGATGTTTTTCTTGGATAAAAGTTGAAGCGACACTGAGAACTGATCACAGGGAGGAAAGCTACCAGGACAAACAGCAACAATCACTTGTGTCCTCAAATAAGAACTAGATTCTATTCCGTCTTCTTCATCTCCTTTTCCCTCTTCTTCCCCCCTCCCCCACCCCTTCTCCTTCTCCTCCTCTTCTTCTTTTCAGTAAAATCATTTAAATTTAAGTTAGGTTGGGCCTAAGCTACAAGATGATTATTCCTGATCCAGAAAGTTGGAGAAACATTTGAAAAATAGTAAATATTTTTACAACTTGGTGGGTGATTCATTTTCTCTTTCTGTTTAGAATTTCTGGATGGACTGGCTCAGCCTGTATGACTATGTTTCTTTCTCCTCAGGCCTTGATGAAACAAAACGGAACAAGAGCAACAGTGAGTTCTGTGCTCCAGGAGTAAGTAAACTCACTGTCGCCATCCACCTTCCATTGAAAGTCCCATGACTGCTTTTATGCAATTGTAGCAGGTGTCTTATAGGCCAAAAATACCCTAATATTTCAAAAGTATTCAAGAATGAGGACACAGAGCAAACACAGGAGAGACCCCCTAGGTCTTCTCTGTGGCCAGAGAAGTCTGTTAACAGGAGGCTCCATCTGGCAGTGGGAGATGGTTGCTTACCTAACAGGTGCAAGATCACACAGGCGCACAGGCAGAAGCTCTGTGTATTTCATCTGGCTTGGGTTCCCCCACCCTTGTCATTTCTGTTAATGATCAGATATTCCCTTGGGCTATACAGTGAGAAGTTACTAGAGGGAGGCCACCAAACCCATTAGGCGCAGCTCTTTTGTTTCAAGTCTTTTCCCTTCCACACATGCGGGGACCCTCATTGAACTTACCTTCAAAGGACATTGTCTTATTACTGTCAGAAGGTGCACTAAGACTTGCATTATTGAACTAGATAACATCAAGTCTGTTTGTCAGGGCAAAAATCTTACTTAGTAGAGTTTTAATTTTCCCCAAAGAAACTTAACCTCCAGAGGTAAGATGCAGGTGTTCACCAAAGAGCTACACAGAGTAATTAGGAAAAGAAAATAAAGTAAAAATTGGTGACCAATTATACAAATAAACACATTTGAAACCTCAAACCATGTGACAAAATATCACTTTCAACATGAAATAATTACAGCACTTTAGTCAAATGATAGAAGTCGTCAAACTAGAAACTGAGTATCAGTTTGTTGTAAAGGATGCTGTTTTTTTCCATATTTTTAAAAAATCTTTGGTCCCTGTCCTTCCTACCCCCAAAAAACAAATAAAATCTTGCTACTCTGAACCCAAACTGAGGGCTTCAGAGGGGAGGGGGATGGGGGAATGGGATAGGCTGGTGATGGGTATTAAGGAGGGCACGTATTGCATGGTGCACTGGGTGTTATATGCAAGTAATGAATCATGGTACACCAAAAAATTAAAAAATAAACAAAAGGGCAATTAAAAAAAATCTTGCTATTCTGACCTTTGGGAAAATAAGCCAGTCCAGATTATCTAGTCAAGTTTTACACTTATTTTTTTTAATGTAGCTTTCAATTTCAAACTGTTTTGTCCTTAATGGACATAGTACTTCAAAAATAAAATATTTTTTTTAAAAAGTCCCTTCTTGCTACACAAAGAGCCACAATGTAACTTGTCTGAATAGTAATTAGTTTTGGCTAGTAAATATTGGCTTACTGTTGAAATGAAGGAAGATCTAAAGCTATTGTTTATTGTGTGTAGTATACAGATATCCCAGGCATGGTACCTATAATCTTTGCATTAATGCTCTTAGACATCTAATCATGATTCCCATTTGCTGTTGAATAAAAAGCTCTGAGAGAAAGGTCATGCAAGATGGCAAAGCTCGTGGGTGACAGAGGCAGAGTCTGGCTCACAGAAGTGGAAGAGGGTAGGAGGAAGCAGGATGCTCTGGTGGGCTGCCCCCCCACACACACCCCGGCAACTGTTGCCAAGGTCCAGGGCTGGTGGAGTTTGACGAGCTGGACTTAGAGCAGGTGCCTCTAAAATGCTTGTCCTCAGGACACATGATATAAGCTCTCTTTTTCTTTCACCCTCCCTTTTTTCAGAAACGCAACAAAAAGCCTATTTAGCCTCATGGCCTCCTAGGTACTTGTCCATTTGCTCAAAATTAAGTCAAAAGCAGCCTTGTCTCCTATATCTGCTTCATGCGAAACTTAAGCAGTAATTTCTTTGCTGGAACACCACAGGCCTCAGGCAGCTAGATACCACTCAGAACCCACTAACCTAATCATTTCACTTGTCAAGTGTGCTCATGGCAGGTAAAGAATGAGCACCAGTCACTACTTAAAATTAGTTTACTGGGGGTGCCTGGCTGGCTCAGTCAGAAGAGCATATGTCTCTCGATCTCGTGGTCGTGAGTTCGAGCCCCACGTTGGGTGTAGAGATTAGTTAAATAAATAAAACTTTAAAAAATAGTTTACCAGCGTGAAAGGGAAAGGACTATTCAAAACCTATATAATTTTTATGATATCTATAAATCTGCCATGAATATAATAGCCAGTCAATATTTTTATGTAATGTTGATTTAAATTGTCATCAAACAAAAATATATTGGGCAATAATTATCCCATAGAATTGTTCCTAAAAGGCTTTACCCCTTCTCTCAACCCCAGATAGAAAATGAGAAAAAAGATGGCATACATGTTTTAACATTAGACTGTGGTTCTGGTTGTACAACCCTTGTGAATCTACTAAAATAAGCACTGAATTGTACTTTCAACAGGAGACTTGTACAGTAAATGAATTATATCTCAATAAAGGTGTTATCAAAAAAAATTGATCTGAAAGTCCCTTTCCTATTATAAATTCAAGCATAGAATTCATCGAACTTTGGAAAAAGAGACACCAAAGGTGAGTTGTGTCTGAGAAAACAGGAGGATTACTTTCTTTCTCCCAAAGGCAAGAGAAGAAGAAAGAATGTGAAAGGGAAAACGAGAGGAGATCTAAGGGTGAAAAGAGCAACTTGGTGAGTAGTAACAAGAATTTAAGGATTTGTCTCTCCTGCTTCATTCCCCCTTCTGATTATGGACTCTGAGAAACAAACTGAGGGCTTCAGAGGGAAGGGGGGTGGGGGAATGGGATAGGCTGGTGATGGGTAGTAAGGAGGGCACGTATTGCATAGTGCACTGGGTGTTATACACAACTAATGAATCATCAAACTTTACATCAAAAACCAGGGATTATGGTGACTAACATAATATAATAAAAAAATTTAAAAAAAAAAGAATTTAAGGATTTCCCCTTAATTTATGGGAGGACTACAGAGTTTCCCAATTCACTGACAAGTTCCCCTCCCAACTATACAGCCCACGCTGCTTGCAGAATTTAAGGCATTAATTGAATCTTTAAAATTTAAGAAATTATCTCAATAAATTGATTTCATCTAATGCTACCATAGCTTCCTGCGCTCTTTGACCCACCACCCCTAAGAGATCCTCAAGATTAACTCTCCCCGGGGCGCCTGGGTGGCACAGCGGTTAAGCGTCTGCCTTCGGCTCAGGGCGTGATCCCAGCGTTCTGGGATCGAGCCCCACATCAGGCTCCTCCGCTGGGAGCCTGCTTCTTCCTCTCCCACTCCCCCTGCTTGTGTTCCCTCTCTCGCTGGATGTCTCTCTCTCTGTCAAATAAATAAATAAAATCTTAAAAAAAAAAAAAAAGATTAACTCTCCCCGCTTTCCATCCCGTTGTTCTTGGCTCCCACAAGACATCCCAAATCCCACACTCCCTTCATCACCTGATTCTTATCCCCAAATTAAACTTTTCATTTCATTTCATTTCATTTGAGGCTGTATGTGCTGCTGAGGCAAACATCCCAGGCTCCTCCTACCCTCCAGCAAAGTAAACTGAAATGCTTTGGATGCATTCTCTCTTTTTTTCTTCCTATTTTTATTTCTGAAAACCATGGACAGAGGCTAATTTCTACAGCTATCAGTCAATGGGAAAAGAGGCAGCACCTTCATGAAAGCAGGAGAATTCATACAATAAACAAGAATTCAGAGCCAGGAATGACTTTGTGGAGAGCTTATGTCCTCGAGGAATCCAAGTGCTGCTGGAAAGTGGCCTTGTGCAACCCCGCCTACGACGCGAGAACCGGGGTGGCTCCTGCTCGTCTGTGGGTGCAGAGCCCTGCCGGCATGACCTCAAAAGCCTGATGAGCTACGGACCCCACACTGGAGTCTTCAGTTAAGTTGCTGTCTTTAAAGACCCGCTTGCCAGTGAGCATCAGTGGCTTGTCTGTCTGTCTCTCTCTCTGTCTAGCACGTCGCAGAAGCAGAGCTGTGAGCAGTGCCTCCGAGATAAAACAAGAATCACCGGCAGGCACGCTCCCTCCCACTGATGCTCTCTCTTCCTGTCAGACTGGCCCGTGTCACTAAATGGGCCAAGTTTTTTTTGGGGGGGGGTGGAAGGTAGTGTAGAATGAAGCAAAGGGAGAAATAAAAAATATTAATTATGAGAAGATGAGGTATTATTTAGAAATGCTCTAAGCTACAAGCAAGAAACCTCACAAACAGTGACTTTAATTAGAGGGTTTTTTCCCCTCACTTAACAAGCACTCGGAAAGCAGCCATTCGCAATGTGGTTTCTGCTGGTCCGACCATCAGATCCTCCTTCCAGGCAGACAGAAGTAGGGGAAGAGTGGAGACAGAGCCTGTGTACTCTGTATTGGGAAATCAGCTTTCCCAGGCACCGTCCAGCCAACCAGCCCTCACACCTCATGCCAGACTAATTCGTGTGGCATCTCTAACTGCAAGGGGCCCTGGGAAGAGGGGAATAAGATCTTCAAGACTGGCTTACCCTGAGACCAATTATGATCCACTGCACGGCTTGGGACAACTGCCACTCCATATCAAACCACAGTTCCGTTAGCATGAAAGAAGATCATGGGTACTGAGTAGGCCACTAACAGCGTCTGCCACAGGGGGTGTGGTGACATCACAGAGAATATTTTGAGGCCAAAGGATAAATACTTCTAATCTCAGACTAATCCTGGGACAGGATTTCAAAGCAATCTCTCCTCCAGTCTTCTCATTTAGAACCTGGAACGTACATAATTCCATAGACATCCATCCCTTAACACTTGGCTCTCTTCCTTCTTTCTTCTCTATTCTGGTTCCACTTTCAGGTCCTTTTCTGTCCCTCTGCTACTTCCCCCAGAATGCCTTTCAGCCTCATGAGTAAATGTTGGGAGACTACCTCTTCCTCAAATTCGTCATGAACCCTTCCCTGGCCTGCCCCATGGAAAGCACCTCGCGCCCCAGCATGCATCCCCAGCCCTGGGAATGTCATCTCAAAGTCTCGCCTTGCCTAATGACACACACTAGCTCTCAGGCACTGTCTCACGCAACACCCACACATCCTCTGGAAGACAGGGAGTTCTGTGTCCTTGAAGATTTTCAAGCAGAGGCTAGGCAGCCACGTAACTGGGATGATGCAGAAGAGGTGATTCAAGCACGAGGCTGAGATCTAGAGGAGATGAACTCTGAGGTCCCCTCCAGCAGTCACTGAGCAAGCACTCTGTACCAGGTCATAGGCCACATGCTTCCCTATATACCTGTATGTAACTCTCATACAATCCTAAGAATGACATCATTACCCAAGGTCACAGATAAATAAGTGGTGGAGCTGGAAGTCCAACCAACATTTCTGATTCCAGGGTTGTTTCCATTTTAAATAACAGAAGTGCAAAAGTAAAGAAATAAGATAAATGATTTCCACTCCAGCACTCCCGTCCTTACAGCAAGAAAATGGTAAACAAACTAAAAATCACCAACTTTTCTTAGACCCACCAGAGAACTGAGATCATGGGGCAAACTGCCACCTCTCAATTCTGGAAAGACAGGTGAATCTAGAGTCACAGACGAGACGTTACATACAGCAGAAGCCCCTAGAACTATAAACTGGGAGGAATATTTACACTGTAGTTCTCATGAACTGCAGGGGGCAGACTGTGGACTATGTAACGGTGAGAAACTCCTAGAGACCAGTCGTAGGGAGATCTACAATTTTATGGATTTTAATGTCTAGGAACCGCACCAGGTTCTCATGGTGAAGAGTCAAGAAAGATCTCCTGGTGGCTTTGGCGGAGTGAAGAGTCAACACTGTGGAATATGCTCAGTATAACACAAGCCTACTCTGCAAGGGAAAGGACCGTACCAGAGCCTTCTCCCTCCTGGAGGAAGAGATTTCTCCATCCCCAGCCTCCTCTAGACTTCCGGTGTCCACCTAGGGGCTGCAGAGAGGGAGGGAAAGGCACCACCTGGGGCACAGGCCCACCCCAAGACTGATCACTGATCATGAGATTACACAACCCTCTACTGCCCCACACTCACCACCAGACCAACAAGGCTCCAGTGTAAGAACTGCAAATTACAGTGGTAAAAGCTGCAAGACACGGAGTCTATGAGCCGAGCAGTTCTTAGGGAAGAGCAAAGGCAACAGGGGGACAACACAAGGGCACCCAGAGGAAGTGGTTGCATCCAGCACCTGCAGCTACAACAGACGCGAAGTGCAGCTCAGCTCCTGGCCACGTTAACACAGAATCTCACATTAAAGTCCCGTTGCCCGATATACCAGGTCCAGCTTCCAACAAAAATTACAAGGTATACTAGAAGACAAGAAAAGAAATAGCTAACAGTCTATGATGCCTTTGATAGAGATATACCTAGCTTGAACTGTTTATTTTCAAAACTCAAAAATATGATAATGTGCTTATCAGACCATCTATTCAAGTCAGCAGCCCCCAAAATTTATTTTTCTCCCCATCAGCAAAAGAAGTAAGTTAAAAAATTAAAAAATAAAATTAAAAGCATAACCTTTTGAAAGATGCAGTTATAAATTATATACACTTCGTGCTCTTCTAAGAGGTTATATTCATCATAAATCACACAGAAACTAAAATTAAAACAGATGAAATAAAAAGTAATTATAACTGTGGGGCATCTGGGTGGCTCCATCAATTGAGCATCCAACTCTTGGTTTTGGCTCAGGTCACGATCTCATGGTGGTGGGATCAATGCCCATGTCAGGCTCTGTGCTCGGCTTGGAGTCTGCTTCAGATTCTCTCCCTCTCCCTCCTGTGTGCACCCTCTCTCTCTCTCTTAAATACATACATACATACATACATACATACATACATACATAAAATCTTTTAAAAAAAAGTAATTAGAATTAAGGATCTAACATTTGTCTCCTACACCTGAAGGGTCATATGCAACTTGAACATACACCTTGTTTTGGAATCCACTGGTATGGCCAGCAGATTTCTAAGACGCTCATCCCCTGGTACCCACGCTTGTATGCAATCTCCCCCCTTTGACTGAGGGCAGAATCTGTGGTCTGCTTCTAACCAAAAGAATGTAGTAAAGGAAATGGAATTTTGCAGAAGTGATTGGGTCTCTCATCAGTTGACTGAGTTCATGAGAAAGGAGATTATCTTGGGTGGGCCTACCACGGTATCAGGTGAGCTCTTTAAAAGAGGGATCGGGTCTTCCGGGAAGAACAAACTCGAAGCAGGACAAATGCTTTCCTGGCGGCCCTGAGGAAGCAAACAGCCATGTTGTGAACTGCCTATCTAGAGGGCTCGTGTCCAGGAGTTGAAGATCTCACTCCCCTAACCACAAGGAACTGAATTCCATCAATAACTTCAATGAGCTTGGAAGAGGACCCCAAAATACACATGTGAATGCAGCCCAAGCAACACCTAACTACAGCCTTGTGACAAGCCGCACAGAGAAGCTAGTTAAGTGATGTCTGGACCACTGACTCATAGACACCATAGATAATAAATGGGTGTTGTTTTAAGCCTATAGTTGTGCAGTAATTTGTTACACAGCATAGAAAACTAATACAACTTGTCTTAGCAAATTGGTTGACTCTGAGAGTTTACAATTTTCAGTGGAGAGGCCTCTCGGGATAGGAAAGGCCATCTTTGCATCCTTTTGAGTGCATATCAAATGAGACCCAGCCTGTGGAATGTTCCCCTTTTTTTCAGATTTTCTACGGCTAGCTTTCCAGAGTCTTACATCTCAGTTGTGGAGATCAAAACATGACATCATGTTTACTCATTTTACCTCTCAGAAGCCCTATAAGTTCACTAAAATTCCTCAGACTTAAAGGTTCTCAGTTACAGCTTCTGAGATGAGTGGTCATTAAGATTTTTAACAGGTGGTGCAATGGGGGTGGGTAAGGCACAGACAATGTCTTAGAATTCCCACAGCAGGAACAAGAGTTCTGCCACTCGTGAGAATACACACACCTCTCTCCCTCTGCCCCTGGTCCTCCAATATCAATCTCATGCCCTGCAAAACACACACACACACACACACACACACACAAAAAAAAAAAAAAAACCACTGTCCTCTCCCCCCTCCCCCAACACACACTCTGCAGCTTCAGACGTTCAAATGAGAATCAAGTGAGGAGAATAGATTTAAATGGGGTTCTATATTCCAAACTTGAGTGTTCATCATAAAAGGAATTGTCAGGAAATGTTTGGATGGGATAGTACTGTTTTACTAATATTTACTAATATTTATGCTCTGTGTTCTGGGGTTTATCTGGACGGTGTGAGCTTGGGACTTCTGCTGGAGCCCACCCTGTCTGCATAGGAGCATCACTGAGTGGGATCTCAATGTAAGTCCTTCAAAATTCAGAAGGACTGGGGTCGCATCTCAGTCTGTCTCTTACTAACCACATGAATTTTAAAAAGCAATTCATTTTCCTAACACCCTACACAGTTAAGCTACTAACACCTACCTCATAGGATTGCTGTGAAGATCAAAGGAGGTAAGGTGAAGGGCTTGCCATAACACAACAGGGTTGAAAACTGTGCATGCTTGTTACATCGGCTGACCTGTTTCTATGCTTGTATTTTAGGATTAGGACTTTGCATTTCATACGTTACCCTATACTCTGTGTTTATCAAAACAGTAATCTGCTTCAATTTGGCTCCTTGTTAGTGTATTTATTTACTCTAATAAGGGCCATTTTATAATGTTTTTTTAGATTATTTATGTATCTGAGGGAGAGAGAGAGAGAGTGGAAGTGGGGGAGGAGCAGAGGGAGAGGGAGAAGGAAAATCTCAAGCAGACTCACCGCTGAGCATGGAGTCCGACACAGAGCTTGATCTCCTGACCCTGAGATCATAACCTGAGCCAAAATCAAGAGTTGGATGCTTAACTGGCTGAGAAACCCAGGCTCCCTGAATGAGGGCCATTTTAAAGCACCAAATCCCTCCTAATTAAATTCCTAACATTTTAAGGAAACATTTTGTAGTTTTAGCCCTCTAGAAAAGAAAAGGAACATGCAAAGAAAGTAAGAATGAAATACAAATCAAGCCATGGGTGAACCTCAGTTCAAGGACTATTTTTAAAAACAAGGAGGAGGAGAAGAAGAGGAGGAAGTAATCAGGGAAAGAGATGGTGGAATAGAAAGGACAAGGAGTTGGAAATGTGGGTCCATTAACAACTCTATTTAGCACTTTCTGTGTGACCTTGAACGAATTAACTTCCTGTACTTTAGTCTCCTCATACAGAAAAAGTGTCAATAATAGTTTGTGGAAATACAAGGTAAAAGATGCCGCAGAGTCACTGGGTCATATTATGAAGGAGCCAAGAAGCTTCCTTGAGCCTGCATCAACAGAAGTGCCCTGCTCAAAGCTATGGCCCCTTTGAGGAAGCCTGAATCCAGTGACTGATGTACTCTAGGGTATGAAAGCTTGACCCATTGCCCCAAGCAGGGACAGCTCTAGGTGGTCGTTCCATCTTCAGAGCTCCCCGAAGGGTTGCCCTGAATCTTCACTAAGCAGAGTCACAGCTCTGCTTCACTCTACCCCAGCCTATGATTCCAAGAGCATGCCCTAATAAACTCCCCGCCCACTCATCTACATCAAACAGTTCGCTTCCAGGAGAACCCAACCTGTGGCAGGCTCTTAACCCAAGGTACCCAGACATACATCTCTTATATAATGTCCCAACCTCTAGATTTATGTTTTTGCCCCATCCAAGAGCAAATGTCATCTGTCTGTCCCATGTCAAATTTCACAGTATTCACTCTAATTATTTATCTCAGAGTTTCTCAATCTCAACACCGTTGACATTTTGGACTGGATAGTTCTTTGTTATAGAGGATTGTCCTATACATCATAGGATGCACAATGGCCTTTACCCACTACGTGCCAGTAGCATCCCCTCCCCAAGCTATAATAGTAAGAACTGTCTCCAGACATTGCCAAATAAACCCCAGGTGTCAAAATCATCCCTATTGAGGGACAACTGATATACTTTATTTAACATAAATTTGTGTTAGGTGTTAATGGTTGATGTTGACTTATATCAGTTCTCCAGAGACACTTGCTTGGCAGTGAGAACTTCTGTGGAGATACGATGCCTTAGCATGAAGGGGCACATTTATCATGGCAGGATTCTTTGGAACTCTTCCAAAGATACCACAGTTATCTGCCTGATTCTCTGAAAATAAAACTTGGTACCTTTTGTAAAACTATTTATGGAAAACCAGGCTTTGAGAAACATGGGCTTATGGGGTTACATACATTACAAAGTCAGGGAGTTACTCAGTTCAGCTATTAAAGCTATAATCCAAGTTCTACATTCACATACATCAAAGAATCATCTTAAGAGATCTGTTCTGCATATCTACCCAGAGAACTTGGGGACATGAGGTCAAGTTATCAAATTTCTATAATATGAATGGTACAAAGTCCCCAATATTTGATGATTCTTAACCATTACAAAGATAGTAATTTCACAGGATTCAACCTAATCTTTGGCCAGGAATCCATTCCAATTAAGGCTATAGAACACAGAGTAAAATAGTTTCATGCAACTTCTGATTGATTACGGTTGCCAGGAAAGATTTCTTTGACCAATTAGCGATGTCTACACAATGCCAAGGGAAAGGACACATCTCATGTCTCATATTTCCATCCCTTTTTGAAAGAGAGGAATACTGGAAAAATGTCCTACTGAATCTCTGGGGGTAGAAGGGAAATGTGGAGGGGAATAGATTTGTGAGACTGGTTATGAGACAGAGAATCAAGGTTCAGCCTCCTTCCTCGGTCTTCTAGATTTCCTATATGGCATGTAGAGAGAAGTCTGGATTGACATAGGATGATCCAGCCAAAAGTCCTCTGAACTGAGTCATAAAAATCCATGCTGGGTCTCATCTAACATCACAAAATATCTTGGATTGCAGCTTCTTTTCAAAAGGTGCTTTTGACCCAAAAGAAGCCTCTTCTGATGGTACATATAAAACAGGTTAATAATTTACATTCAAGCACAAGGAAGAGGTGCCCACTGCCTACTCAGTTTGTTATAAATCTTAACTAAGTCAGACTGCAGCCATCCCCTGCTTTCTGGCTCCAGCATTAGCATCTGGAGAGCCTTTCACAGGCAATTCCCATAAAAATGTTCCATTCACCAATGTGTTGGTTCTCTCTTTACAACTGAACCAAATATTTTTTTAACTCAGTGTTCAGTATTGACCACTTGCTGTGGCTGTGCACTGTACTTTGTACTGAGATTGGTTACAAATTTGGACATGACACAGCACCTGTCTTCTAAGGTTTGTTGCAAAAGGAATAATCCAGAACAATGAACAATAGCCTTAAGCTGATGCCAGGGAAGAAAGCTGTATTAGGTACCATGATGACTCATGGAAATCCTCAGTGTTGGGGTTAGGAAAGGAGGCAACAGTTCATACTGCCTTACAAGAGGACACGCAATCTGAGCTGACTTAAGAGGGATGGTAAGAAGTTCGCCATGTTGATGAGAAAGGTACAACATTTCATTTGAGAATAGGGGAGCATTTCAGTGAGGGGGAACTAAATGGGTATAGAATGGAGAAAGGAGCCAGCCAGGCATGCCATGGAATTCAATGGAAGCTAAAGCAAAAGCCAAGGGTGTGAAGGTGTAATTAGTGATGAAGCTATGTCCCTGTCACTGCCAGCTGTGCATCCTATTGTCTTATCTCAGAACCGACAAGCTGATGAATTTTTGCACCTATGTCCTAAAGTGTTCACTACCTCCAGTTTTACTAACTCACCAATCACCTTCAAATACTCCCTGTTACCTGCAGGATAAGGTATAAAACAAGTTCTTAAAATGGCCAACAGAGCCCTTCATTACCTGGTGTCTGAACTTTCCTAGCTACACCTCCTACCACTTCATCATTCATTCAGTCATCCATTCAACAAAGATTTAATCAGTAGCATCTATATTCAAGGCATAGTATAAAGGGCTATGCAACAAAAAGAGGCATGGTTCCTGCCCTCATGACAATTATTTGCGCGCGCGTGCGCGCGCACACACACACACACACACACACACACACACACACACACAAAATACATGTCATATAGCCACAATGAACTCCATGCAGTTCACCAATGGTTCCATGAGACCCTACACACAGCCTTTGTACATCCTCTGGTCATTTTTCAGAATGTCCTCCCATCCCTGACAGGCTGATGAATCCCTTTCCATCCTCCATAATCCCACTCTGCTTCATTTCCTCTGGAAACCTTCCCAGAATTGAGCATCCTGCTCTCAGAACACACTGTCCTTCCCTCTTTGGTAGCTCTTGCATTTGGCTGGCTTATTGAAAAGATGTAATAGCTGGTGTAGTAGGAATTCTAACTAGTCCTAACTAAGGTTGACTGTATGCAACCAATAGTCACACCAGTGTGCCAAATGAATTTCAACTCTCCTCTCCATCAGACTGTGGCCACTGGGCTTTTGTTTGGTTCATATGTGTGTTCCCAGGGTCTAGGACATGTTAACCCTCAACAACTTCCATGAATAAATGGAGAACTATTTTTTCTGGACACAAACTCTTCACTCTGCCTTCTTCACCAGGCTGTTACTGGAGTCAATTATCTGTGAAAGTGATAGAAAAATGTCTAGTGTGGCTGTTAAGGTGATTTCTGAATTAGGTGATTTCTGAATTAGCCATCAGTATTACATGTCAATGGAAGCCAGATCAGGCATCTTGGCTGATGGTAAAGATATCCACAAGTGGTGCTGCTGTGGGTTGCCTCTTTCGTGTCACTCCAGTCGGACTTGAGCAACATTTCATGGGAGGATCACCATCCTAGCAAAGCAGAGGTGAAGAGAATCAGGGCCATTTCCCCATTGTATGTGCCTTCCTTATTTTTCTTGAAATTCCCAGGGTTCCAGACCGGTAAGAAATCTTGGATAGGACCATCCCAGGAGCCATCTCTGATCAGTTGGCAGTGGCTTCTTGGGAGGATTCCCAGTGAAACAGGATCAACATCAATTATTGATGTCTGCCAAGAATAAGGGCGAGGAGAGTGAAGACATATGTGCTATGGACTTGTCCCTCCTCATCTAGTCCTGCTCCTTAAACTAATGGATGACTAAGCTGAGGTCTGGGGAGAGGTGATTAGCTCAGGATCACGTGGATAGTCACTAGCATTTACATCTCTTGATTTCTGGGCCAAGTGTCTTCCCATAACACCGTCTTTCAGCATGTAGAGTGGAGAATCCTGATACCAAGGGTGGAATCTCTGATATTTCCATTCTCTTTAACAACAATTTTTGGCAGACATTTGCAATAACATCCAAGATGCCTCTTTTTCTTTGTCCTCCTGTCTCTGAAACCAGAGTCTCATGGTAAAAACCATTGCAGGTACCCACTCATGGGTGCACATCTTGAACCTATAGTCCCCATTCGAATACTTCCTCTGCATCATAGCAGACCCCTCAGCTCCTTGTCCCACTGGTTCCATCCACAGCTCTGCCTCTCCTTCAAATCTCTCCTAATTAAAGGTTTCTCTCACCAAACTGCTGTCATATGAATAGTAGCTTCACTTAGCAAACAAGTGCTTGGTCCTAAGAAAAGAGTAATGAGTAAGATTACTTTTCCTAGACTCAAAGACCTGCAAGTATACTGGGGAAGACTGGACAATGAACAGACTATGATAATATGATGAGATTCATGGCAATGAGAAACACATGCACCAGAATCTACAGAAACAGGGAGGAGAGGGACCAAATCCGGCCTGAGGATGGGCCATCAGTATACACTGGACTTGGGAATAGGGAGGGGGTGTGAGGGAAGGCTTCTCCAAGGAGTCATAGCAGGCAAAAAAAAAAAAAAAAAAAAAGGAAAGAAAGAAAGAAAGAAAAGGAAAAAAAGTAGGAAGAGGGAGAAATATCCCCACAGACAAAAATAACACCATGGCATATTGGAAAACTAAAGCATTTAATGGAGCTAAAGAAGGATGCATGTCTGTGTACATGTGACCACACACAGGCACACATGCTAGGAAGAAACAAGGTTTGATAAAGGAGAATAAGACAGACTGGGAACTTAAGCAGAGCCTAACACCCTGACCTCACATAGAAGATTTTACCCAATCAGGACCTCAGCAGTCTCAGACACTGCTTGAGAGCCTACTAGCTGCCAGCCATGTACCAAATGTTTCCTGTACATCAGATCAATTAATCTTCCAAATAAACTTGTGAAGCAGGTAGCTTTTAACTCCATTTTACAGGGGAAGGACTGAAGGTCGAAAGGGGTAAATGACTTGCTCCAAGTCACACAGTTGGTAAGTAGCAGTCAAAACTAGAAATTGAGCCTTTAATCTTGCCACTCTTTTGTTCTGCACTCCCATGTGCCCTCATGGAAATCATGCCCTTGGTTTATCCCTCACAGACATCACGCAAAATGAGTCTTTTGACGCTTCAATAGACAAAATGGGGAAAGAGTAAGCCTGGCACATTTCCTCCAAGAAGAACAAACAGTCCAGAAAGATGAGCAGTTGTTTGTAGTCCTTCCTACATTCATTAATTTAAAGAACATGTTTTGTGGATCCACTGGGTGCCCACCATTCTCCTAGGTACTTGCGTTACAAGCATGCATGTGATATAGTCCCTGATCTGATCCCAAGTCACTTAGAGTGGGAGTACAGAAGGCACAGGAAGTGTAAGACAGCATGGTCCCTTTCACGAACCCAAACTGCCCAGGAGTTTGAGAAGTGCTGAAGTTGAGTCTACAGAACCAAGAAGGAGATGATCAAAGCAGTGTTTTCCCTGTCTTATGTGGTCAGACTTTGCCTGGAGACAGTGGGCTTCTGAAAGGGTCAGTTCCATGTGTAAGAAACAGCCTTCTGGCAGCAGTGTGGACCAGGGAGAGACTGGAGCCAGATAGCTGTCTACTGCACCAGCCCAGAAGAGGGGGATAGACCCTCATCTGAGGCAGGGGGAGGGGTGACAGGCAGGCACAAAATGAAGAATATATTTATTTAGTAGGGAAAATTGTTTTGTCCAATCATTTCATTTTGCAGGTGAGGAATCATGTCCAGAGTACTCAATATTCCTACAGCTTGAACCCACTCCATGTTTAGATCATCCATAACCATTTCTTATACCACATGGAGATCCAAACAAAATTAAGTGCCTACTGGTTCTCAAGCCAGGCAGGAGTTAGACCATAAGGAACTTCAAACAAAGACTATATATTTGTTTTTCCTTCTTGTATGCTCCTTTCTCCTGCCTCAGTCCCACCCTATGGCTCAGGGTGAGGCCCACAGTAAGTGCTCAATTCACTTCAGTACAATTGCAACTGGACTGGTGGGGGAGGGGGTGCTGTTGGTCTTCATTCTTGGAGTTGAGGACTTAGACGGAAATGGCCCCTAACCACAGAGTTCACTTATAGCACCTGGGATAAGTGTTCAGGGGACCAAGTTGCCATAGAGCAGAACACCTGTCACTAGATGTTGTTTGAAGTAGAATGCCATTCAGCGTTCTCTTGACAAAGTCCCTTGGAGAGGGCCTTCTGCCTGTATCGTTTCTATTCAGGCTGCCAAGAGTATTTCTTGATGCCCTTGCAAGCAACCCCTTTAAAGCTGAAGCCCTGTAATTTTACTGGCACTTTACACTCTTGAAATGGTTTTTGCTTCCAATGTCTTATCTGTTACATGGAGGCGATAGAATACTGACAGCCATTAGGGCAGGGACAGTCTTTTCTATTTTCTGGGATAAAGGAGAGCTGAAGCTTTCAAGGATTAAGAATTTATCACAAAATGAGGTTAAGTGTTGAAATATCTACAACTACTGCCAAGGATGGTTTGGTTCTAACCAACTCTTAAGAACGCACACTCCCCTGTATATATGGACCACATCTTCTTTATTCATTCATCTGTTGAAGGGCATCTCAGCTCCTTCCACAGTTTGAATATTGTGGACATTGCCACTATGAACATTGGGGTGTAGGTGCCCCTTCTTTTCACTACATCTGTATCTTTGGGGTAAATACCTAGTAGTACAGTTGCTGGGTCATAGGGTAGCTCTATTTTTAATGTCTTGAGGAACCTCTATACTGTTTTCCAGAGTGGCTGCACCAGCTTGCATTCCCACCAACAGTGTAAGAGGGTTCCCCTTTATCTACATCCTTGCCAAGACTTGTTGTTTCCTGTCTTGTTAATTTTGGCCATTCTAACTGGTGTAAGGTGGTATCTCATTGTAGTTTTGATTTGAATTTCCCTGTTGGCTAATGATATTGAACATTTTTTCATATGCCTGTTAGCCATTTGTATGTCTTCTTTGGAGAAATGTCTGTTCATGTCTTCTGCCCATTTCTCGACTGAATTGCTTGTTTTTTGGGGTGTTGAGTTTGATAAGTTCTTTATAGATCTTTGATACCAGCCCTTTATCTGAAATGTCATTTGCAAGTATCTTTTCCAATTCTGTGGATTGCGTCTTAGTTGTGTTGATTGCTTCCTTTGCTGTGCAGAAACTTTTTATCTTGATGAAGTCCCAAAAGTTCATTTTTGCTTTTGTTTCCCTTGCCTTTAGAGATGTGTCTTGAAAGAAGTTGCTGTGGCTGATGTCAAAGAGGTTACTGCCCATGTTCTACCATAGGATTTTGATGGATTCCTGTCTCACATTGAGGTCTTCATCCATTCTGAATTTATTTTTGTGTATGCTGTAAGAGAATGGTCTGTTTTCATTCTTCTGCATGTGGATGTCGATGTCCAGTTTTCCCAGCACCATTTATTGAAGAGACTACCTTTTTTCCGTCAGATGTTCTTTCCTGCTTTGTTAAGATTAGTTGACCGTAGAGTTTAGGGTCCATTTCTGGGGTCTCTATTCTGTTCCCTTGATCTATGCGTCTGTTTTGGTGCCAATACCATACTGTCTTGATGACTCAGCCATCAGAAAGGATGAATACCCACCATCTGTATCAACTGGATGGAACTGGAGGGGATCATGCTAAGTTAAATAAGTCAAGCAGAGAAAAACAATTATCACATGGTTTCACTCATATGTGGAACATAAGGAATAGTATGGAGGACCACAGGGGAAGGGGGGAAAACTGAATGGTAAGAAATCAGAGAGGGAGACAAACCATGAGAGACTCTGGACTCTGGGAAACAAATTCAGGGTTACAGAAGGGAGGGGGTGGGGTGATAGGATAACCAGGTGATAGGTATTAAGGAGGGCACGTGTTGTGATGACTACTGGGTGTTATACTCAACTAATGAATCATTGAACACTACATCAAAAACTTATGATATACTATATGGTGGCTAAATGAACATAATTAAAAAAATCAATGATGGGGCACCTGGGTGGATCAGTTGGTTGAGTGGCCAACTCTTGGTTTCACCTTGGGTCATGATCTCAGGGTTGTAGGATCGAGCCCCATACCAGGCTCTGCACTCAGCATGGGGTCTGCTTGAGATTCTCTCTCTCCCTCTGCCACTCCCCCTGCTTTTATTCACACTCTCTCACTCTCTTTCTCAAATAGATAAGATATTTTTAAAAAATCAATGATAAATATGTATGTTTGAAACAAACCAGGAAAACTGAGCAGGGAAAGAGTTTTGGATAATATTAAAAATTTGCTATTTTGTTGGGTGTATAATGTTAAAAAAAAAAAAAAGAATGCACACTCCCTATAAGCCAAGGGATTTATCCCCTGGAAAACTCTCATGTATGTAAGATACAAGAATGTTTTCGGCATGTTTTGATGGTAAAAAAAAGTGGAAAAAATTTCAACTGCCCATCCAGCAGGGGAATAAATTAAAAAGTGTGCTATATTAATATAATGGAACATTATGCAGCCATTAAAAGGTCTAAAGCAGATATATATATGTTAACTAGCACAGAATTCAAGAAATACAGGGATGAAACTAACAGCAAGTTTCAGAATGATTTTAGGATATGATACCCTCTCATAGCTTAAAACAAACCCAATATTATATATCAGGGGTTCACAAACTTTTTCTGTCAAAGACATATGGTAAATATTTTAGGCTTTGTGGGTCATATATGCTATCTATTGTCTATTGTGCTTTTTTGCTGCTATTTCTTACAGCTCTTTAAAAATGGAAAACTATTCTTAGTTTGTAGTCTTTAAAGAAACTGGCCTTGAGCCAAATTTCCCCCATGGACTCTAATGTGCTAATATAACAGTTGAAGCATATATTTGTATGTGAAAGTATAAGACAAAATGCATTCACAGAAGATTCATAATAGTACTTACTTTGGAGGAGAGATGGAGCGGAACAGGAATGGAATATAAAACAAAGGGTCAGATTTATTTAGAAAGTTTTATTTCTTTCATTAAAAATGTGAACCAAGTATGAAAAAAATGTCACCAATGGTTCAGTTTGGGATAATGTGTGCATCATACTTTGTTTTCTTATTTTTCATACTTTTCTACATTTAAAATATGTTCTCCAAGTAAAAGAATATTCAAGAAAAAAGCAGTCATTCAAAAGCCATTCATTCAATGTCAGATCTGCAGCTTTGCTCAGACTGCAAATGTTACTCATGAAACTCATTCATTCTTTATTGCATGAAGCACGTCTTTGCTGAGTACCTGCTCTGAGTCAAGTGCTCTGGCTCATGCTGTAAGAAGTCGCAGGTTCCATCGAACATGCAGATGTGGACCTAATTCTCAAGAGGCTTAAAGCTGGGCAAGAGAAAAGATTACACAAAAGTAGCACCACACATAATAAGGAATACTATTTGCCAAAAGCGATACTCCGTCCATGTGCTATGGGAGCTCACTGCTAGTTCATGAGAAGCCTGGACTGCCATACCCGGGACGTTCAGCCTGGCACCTACAGACAATGGAAGGCCACTGAAGATTTCTGAGCATGGACATGGTATGACTAAGGAGATTGTTTATAAAACTGGGTTTTTTAGACAGGGGTAGGGGCAGAGGCATAGGGAGAGAGAGAGAGTCTTAAGCAGACTCTATGCCCAATACAGAACCCAACACAGGGCTCCATCTCTTGACCCTGAGATCATGGCCTGAGCCAAAACCAAGAGTTGGATGCTTAATCTACTGAGCCACCCAGGTGCCCTATAAAATTGTTTTTAAGCAGTATGTGTGTGAATAAGAGAAAAAGGAAAGAGAAGCAGAGAGAGAAGCCAGCCATGCAGAGCTTTAGAGAAGGGTGAAGCACTGGATCCCTTTGGGAGGCCACAGGATTCTCTGAACTCCCATCCCGCAAAGTCAATGTCAATTGCTACAGCTGAGTTGGAGGCCCAAACTGGGGTCACTGCCACCTGCAAAGGAAGAAACAGTGAGAAGAGAATAGTAGCTGCCTAGTGGGGGCCCAGGTGCAGTGAATGACAGGTATGGACAGCAGCGGGGTGGGGGGAGGTATCTGTGCATAGTGTCTGGGGCCAAGGCCTACCTCACTGCAGTCACCATCAAAGCCAGTCTTTAGCTGCTGAATAACAATTTATCTTTCCTTCTAGGAACAGGTCTGAGAGAGCATTTCTGGGGAACCCAGAAAACACTGCAACATGCCAGTGGCTCACAGGGGAATGCTGTTTGTGTATCCAAAGCTACACATGAGTGACCCCTTGGCAAAGGTTCTGACTCCACATGCTTTGGCCAAGAAGCCTGTTCTCTGAGGCTGATGCAGTGTGTGCAGGACCCTGCCACATGCTCAAGTTTCATCCTTCTGTAAATTAGGCTTTTATTGTTGTCAACAATTTTGTTTCTATGTTTCTTTTGCTTTTCCTCAATCTTCTTGTCTAGGGACACTAGGAGGCCTCCGCCAGCTGCTCTGATTTTTCCAGCCAAGTCATGACAGGTGTAAGAGGAAATCCAGAGATTGGCCAAAATGAGGTATTGCCTCCACTGTAACCCCCACCTCGTGGGTCCGTTAGGAGGAGATGAGAAAAGAAGCATGAAAACACTTTATTAACTGCAAAAGAATATCCGCAAAGGTACTGTTCTAAATACCAAATGGCACAGGGGAAAAAATAAGCTACCTCTTGACTCTGAGATATAGCTAAATTAAATCAACAAGCCACAGGCTGCCTGGGTGGCTCAGTCAGAAAAACCAACAAGTCACCAATAGACAGATAGATAGATAGATAGATAGATAGATAGATAGATAGATAGATAGATAGATAAACAAGTCACAAATGAGATCAGGTATCTTTAGAAGGCTCCATTCAACTGATTCACCTCTCACGGCAAAGACAAAAGGTAGAAGATCTTGGTAATCTAATCAAATGTTCTCTTCAATGTAAGTAAGTCTATTAAAAGTCAAAGGTCTAAATGTATATAAGGCAAAATTGTTTAAATAATATAGGCCTGGTGTGAAAGAAGTTTGGGAGAGGAAGGCAATGAATATCTACCTTCTCTGTGCACACCTAACTAGCAGGAATCAAGGGTGGCACCACTTATCTGGGCCATTTTGGGGCAGTTGGTTGTCTGGACTAAAGTCAAGGCCAAAAAGATTGACTGAAATTATATGTCAGAGACATAGTCCTAGAGAGAACCAATGGAAGAGCTGAGAAATTCAAGCAGAGACCAATAGCAAGTACAGTATTAATGAACTAAATCGGAAGTGAAAAGGCCAAGGTCCAAAGACAAGTGGATATGATAAGGAATAAGACACCAGCAGTAATTCAAGTAATTCAGGATTGGCCTCACTTGACTTTGCTTGCCACCAGCCACACAAGGTAAATACCAAGTCACAAAGAACCAACAGCAATAATTGAGAGTTTCCAGTATGGACTGAAGGAAGGGCCTTTTCATCAAAAGGTTAAACATATACATCCTTTAACAAGTATCTCTCTATTTTAAAGACAGTTATATCCATAGATACCCAGAACCATTAAGATACCCTAACTGCAGCAAGGAAACTCCAAATTTATTTGTCTTGCTGTTTCAGCAAGAAACAACTTCACTGGAAGACTCAAAGATCATATGCTGTGGGTACCCAGTGTTTGCATTAATGTCCTCTAATTTATTCAGCTGGATGCATGTCATGAATAAACCAAATTTCCAGATGTGAAAATTCAAGGACCAGATCCCAGAGCCAGGAAACAAGCCACACATTGGTGTGGCCACCTCAGAAGCCAGAATCCTCAGACAATAACTCTATCAACATTTCATAATATGTCTACAATGACAAGACTTGCCTTTGGGGGAGTTATGTTGAGCCAGTGATTACTGAAGCATCATGGTACAATACCAGCTAAAAACAAAACATCACTGGGCTTTAACCTACTCAAGATATCAATGTTTCATTCAGTATCATAAGTACTACCAAAGAGGAACCAACCAAGACATTTGTGAGTTCAAGTGGAAGAGTAATTAAGTCCCTCTCAAGAAGTTGAAGAACTAATGTGGAAACCACTAACATCTGTTTAGACTTCCTCTGATATTGTTTGGGAAGTCACAGAAATTTTGGATTAAAAACAAACAAATACAGAATGCCCAAATCTGTCATAACACAGTGAGAGTGAAAATGACTTCAGAACTACTATCTAATTCTTGGGACTTTTTAGGAGTTGAGAAGAAGTGGAAGTCTAGAAATGAAGGATTTTTTTTTTTAACCAATCTCAAGAATGTAGGTTATGGGAGATTACTGACTCAATGAAACGATCCAATGTCAGAATCATCGGCATCCCCGAGGGGGTGGAGAAAAACAGAGGTCTAGAAGAGATATTTGAATAAATTGTAGCTGAAAACTTCCCTAATCTAGCAAAGGAAACAAGCATTCATGTCCATGAGGCAGAGAGGACCCCTCCCAAGCTCAACCATGACAAACCTACGCCACGTCACGTCATAGTGCAATTCGCAAATATTAGATGCAAGGATACAGTACTGAAAGCGGCCAGGGCAAAGAAATTTCTCACGTACCAAGGCAAAGGCATCAGAATTACGTCAGACCTGTCTACACAGACCTGGAATGAGAGAAAGGGTTGGGGGAGCATATTTAAAGCTCTTTCAGAGAAAAACATGCAGCCAAGGATCCTTTATCCAGCAAGGCTGTCATTCAGAATTGATGGAGAAATAAAGACATTTCAGAATCGCCAGTCACTAACCAATTTTGTAACCACGAAACCAGCCCTACAGGAGATATTACGGGGGGTTCTATAAAAGTAAAAAGGCCCCAAGAGTGATACAGAACAGAAAGTCACAATCTATAGAAACAAAGACTTTACTGGCAACATGGCAACATTAAAATCATATCTATCAGTAATCAGTCTTAATGTAAATGGTTTGAACCATCCCATAAAACGCCACAGGGTTGCAGATTGGATAAAAAGAAATGACCCATCCATTTGCTGTCTACAAGAGACTCATTTCGAACCCAAAGATGCATTCAGACTGAGAGTAAGGGGATGGAGTACCATCTTTCACGCCAATGGACCTCAAAAGAAAGCTGGGGTAGCAATTCTCATATCAGACACATTGGATTTTAAACTAAAGACTATAGTTAGAGATACAGAAGGGCACTATATTATCCTGAAAGGATGTATCCAAGTGGATATGACAATTATAAATATATATGCCCCCAACAGGGGAGCAGCAAGATACACAAGCCAACTCTTAACCACAATAAAGAGACATATAGATAATAATACGTTAATAGTAGGGGACCTCAACACTCTACTATCAGCAATAGATAGATCACCTAAGCAGAAAGTCGTCAAAGAAACAAGAGCTTTGAATGCCTTACTAGACGAGTTGGACCTCATAGATATATATAGAACACTACACCCCAGAACCAAAGAATACTCATTCTATTCTGATGCCCATGGAACATTCTCAAGAATAGACCATGTTCTGGGTCACAAAACAGGTCTCAACTGATACCAATAGAAATGAAGGATTTTAAAGCCAAGCATAACTCCAGGCAATCAATGGTCCATCTGAATGGACCTGGGCTACTTTCTGGGCCTCTGTGCTTTAGTCTCTTCAAATGCAAGACAAACTAATAGTGCTTACATTTCTTCATTGAGTGGTCAGTAAAAATCTTGAAATTATATGTGTTAAAAATGCTCTAGTTTTCTTTGACTAAATTAAAAGATCACCTGTTAATTTGATGTCCAGTCTGCCAAAGACTGGTAAGATCTCATGAATTCCATTGACTGGCTGGTTGGCCATGGCTCAGAACTGGCAGGTCCCATTAAATATTTTAATGAAATCTTTATGCAAATTTTGACATAATATAATATAGCAAAACTCTTCTTTCCATTCCATGACATTAACCAATATATCTTAGGGTGATTACAATACCCAATCTACTAACTAATTAGGGACTAATTAGTCAACTTGTGTATTTATGAATGTTACCAGTTTCTTAATTGCAGGCTTGTAGAGTCCTGGGAAATATCTGTGCCTGTCAACAGGCTGAAAAATACCAGAACATTGGATTACAAAGCAGTAATATTAAAGACTGGATAATAATAATCCTTCATGTCTTAATAGCATGTCAAAATATACATATAGCCTTTCTATCTATATTAACTTATTTGATTTTCACATCTCCTGGGATAAGCATATTGGAACTTTTTTTAACCTGGCATTAGTGCCTGGCATGTGGTATACCCTCAAGAAGGGTTGACTGAATGAATCGAATGAATGAATAGTAAATGTTTGATAAATATTGGAATGATGGATGGATAGATGAATGGATGGAGAGACGGATGAATAAAATTTACTCAAGAGAAAAGAGTTATATAGCTCGATCTGCTAGGACCATCTTCACTACCCAACCTGATAACTACCCTCTTTGCAAGGACAGATTGAATTTAATAGCCAATACATATGCCACAATGCTTTGGTCTCAATAAACTGATAGGGCTAACGTGAGTGCATTTCTATACTCATTTCTCCAAACAATAATATTCACAAAAAAATTTAAGTTGGAATACCTTGTTCATCTCTTCCCCAATACTTCTGGAAATATGGGAAATGCACAGCAAGCACTTTCATCCAAAATCACATAATTAATTTTTAAAAACAAAACAATACTAACGTGGTGGCTGATGTGTGAAAGTGAAAGACCTACTTTTCTTCTCTATGCTACCAATTTCCTGTGAGGATATCGTGGTTGTACTACAATGATTGAACATATAGAAAATCTATTCTTTCTTTTGGTCTTTTCTTGATGTCATAGGTCTCCTTACTGCTCAGATTAGGATGGATTTCTGAGGGACCTACTTCCCACTTACCTGAAATGCATCACCTTCTTTTTTAAAAAAAATTCAATTAGCCAACATACAGTACATCATTAGTCTCAGATGTAGTGTTCAACAATTTATCAGTGGTGTTTAACACCCAGTGCTCATCACATCACATATACACCAGCTGCCTCTGCTGAATTCAAGCTGTCTCTTTATGGCGAAACTGACTTGGGAATAGGGACTACCTTCTCCTTTCTTCAGTGGTGGTGGCAGTCTTTTCTTTTCCTTTTCCCTGGAAGTTTCCTGCTCTATGCTTTTTCTGTCAAGTAGATGGTCTATCACAGTGACCAGTGCTTCTCTCCCACTAAGCAATGGTCCTCACTCACTCATGGCTACATCTGACAAGCCCCTGAAGAGCTCCTTAAAATGCCAAGGCACAGAACCTACACCCAGGGACTCTAATTCAATTGATCCAGAATGGAGCCTGGGGAACCATGTTACACCAAACACACAGACCTTCCTCAGATGATTCTAATGGGTAGCCAAGGTTAAGCACCACTCCTATAATGGAGAGCACACCACAGTGAACAGTCCCAAGTATTCTAAGAACTGTAGTAATAACAAATGATTGTTCTTGCTTAATTAAGTGAAAGAAAAGTCATAGGTATAATCTACTGCATCAGTCAGAAATGTATAAGCCATGCAACAGAAACAAATAAGTCCCCAAATATCTCAGTGGCTTACAACAATAAAAGTTTATTTCTCACCCAAACTGTATGCCCTTCACAGGTGAACTATGGCTCTGGTGTTTGCCTTCTTCATTCTAGAACAAAGGCTGAGGATGCATCTTCCACCTAGGACTTGATGGTCTAGGGGCATAGAGAATAGGATATAGCAAAACCTCACTCAGGGCTGGTCTATGCGCTCTATCATGGTTCATTGGCCAAAGTAAAGCTCGGGCCGGCCTAGGGAACAAGGAGGGGCAGTATATCACAAGAAAACTTCAGACACTGAAGCCATAACGGCAACTTGACAAAGTAAAAAGACTGAATGAACACTTGGTTTTTCAAGAGAAATTAGATCTCTGCGCTTCTGAACTCAAAAAGCAGAGGGAAAGGTTGAGGAGTAAACTTCTTTGCATCCATCATCGCTTCACAAAGATTAGTCACTCAAGTCATAGTTCATGACGAATTTTGAAGATGTCGAACTGCTGACATTGTAGCAAGAGCTATGTAAGTGAGGCCCAGGCAAAAGTGGAAATTTATTCTCTCCCTTCCTCGGCCTTTGAAAAGTTGGAAGTCCTACATGGTTACAGGCAGATTTCAATGTGTCCATTTCCTCATGGATGCTGCTTACCTGGAGTGCCAGTGTTCATGCAGCAGGTGCCATGTATAATAGAACTGAAGAACATGAGCAAGAAAGATGAGAACTTTGGAAAGTTGATCCTACAAAATGAGAGGAGTCCACGTTTACTACTAATACAACATCATCCCTCTGACGGGAGAATCCTGTAGGGTTCATACAACACAGTGCTATGAATATGGCATGGGCACCCAGTGGATCACCTGCTTCTGTGCAGTCCAAGGAAAGCCACAGAATATCTTTAAGCCTCAGCTTCCCCATCTGGAAAACAAGACTTCCCCCACTTCACTGGATTGATAAAACACTCATAATAAGTGAAAAAATATGTGTGAGTCTTTTCAATGGCATCAATTCATTCTTACTGGTTTTGTTGACCCTCCCAATCCTGTAAGGCAGGCAGGGTAGCTATTATGTTATGTGCATTTTACAGAAGAAGGCACTGAAGCTTTAAGAGGAAAAGCAATTCAACTCAAGGTCACATGTCTCCGCACTCTTTGCAAAAGGAATAAAATGACCCTTCTCCATCATCTGTTGATGAAATAACAATGTTTGTTTTAAATTTTCTTATTTTTGCAAGGATAAGTGCTCGTGATAAAATATTAAGTGGAACAAAGCCAAAAATGGGATATACATTATAATTTTAACATTTATGCATGTAATATATATCCATATCTTTAATTATATCTATCTACTGAGTACAATAATTCACTTAAAACACTTAATAGAGTTCCCAGCACATTATAAGCACTAAATAAACCAGCCAGTATCCTTATCACTGTTATTGTAACTATAAATGCATAGAAAAAGACTGAAAGGAAATATCCATGGTAACAAGTTAATAATGATTATTTCTCTATAGAGATTAGTGGTAATTATTTTTATGCTTTTCAGCATTTTCCAATATTTTAATAATGTGTATTTCTTTTAAAATAAAAAATACAGGTGTATCTGTTTTATAACACATACAAATTACCAGATTATTCCTATAAAACATGGAATGAGCACAAATAAGATGAAGGATATATATTTCAAGTTAAGAAATGACTTTCTGTCAGAGAGGTCCAGAGAGAAAAGGAAACTGCTAAGAAAGCAGGTGTACCCAACTTCGGTAAGGAGCCAACAGCAGCTGCATGGCTACTGGCAGGGAATTTATCAAAGGAAAGTTTGATCTGATAATCCTGAGACTGTATGATCTTACAAATTATATTTAGACATTAGTGTATCTACACTTCAGAGAAGGTTCAGTTTCATAATCGCGGGGCCCAGAGTAAAATAAAAATGTGGGCCCCTTGTCCAAAAAGTATTAGGAATTTCAAGACAGGGAGAGCAGAGCATTAAATCAAGTGCAGGACCCTTCTGAGAACAGGGCAGTGAATGACCATATAGGTTGTATGCCCAGGAAGCTGGCCTTGCTGCAGAGTCTACAACATGAAAGGCTTGTTTACTCAAGATCATTTGGACAGGCCAGTTGTCTCCTAAAAGTTGATTAAGAGGAAAAACTCAGCATTTTGGGAGGACTTAAAGAATCTAGCGCATATCCTAACCATCAAAAATCCTTTTTTATGATCTCCTTTACACTACAAAGTAAATCAAAGAAGTTACTTTCATGAGGGATGCTTCAGGTGAAAAATGGTGAATAGACCACAGACATTTATCACTTATATTCCACATAAAATCCAGCCAGAATGAAAGCAAAGGAATGACAAGAATACAGGACAAATCGATCAAGAGAGGAAACAACAGCATATCAGCAATTTTGGCTGTATTCTGGAAAAGTGCAAGAAGGTAGAGAGTTAGTATCTGACTCAGCAAATTAGACCAAATTACAACCTAAAGGTCTACAGACGAAAATACCACCAAGAAGTGACCCAGTTTGGCCTGCAGAATTCCTGAGTCTTAGCATTTAGGAGCACCAGGAATGATGGAAGACCAGAGCAGTTGGGTGCTGGTCTAGAGACGGTAATGCTGGTAGGAAGACAGAAAAGAATGGGGTAGAACCTACAGACCCCTTTTTCCATGCCCAGGAAGACCAGAGGTTTATAACTGAACCAGAGGATCACTCCAGATTCAGGATGATCAGGTGCAGCCCGGGCTGGTTAAGGTGATTTTAAGTTAAATAAAAGTCTAAATACTGACCTGTGAGACTTTTACAGAATATCTGGAAAGAAAGCATAGAATATATACTGGCTCCTTGAAAGAAGAACAACCTGCCACTTAAAAGAAACACTCAGAAAATGATGAAGGGCTCTTAGGAATTAACAACATCATAGTCAAAATAAACAATTCAGTAGGAGAGCCATAAAATAAAGCCAGATGAATTTATAGGACAAAAGGACAAAGAATAAGAAATGGGAGAATATTTCTTTTAAGTAGGGGCTCTGTGAAAAAGTTTAGCACTCCATGAAAATTAGTTCCGGAAAGAAGAAGAGAAAATTGTGAATAGGAAATGCTTTGAAACACAAGAAAACTCTCTGAAACTGAAGAACGAGAATCTAGATGAAAAAAAGCAAAACACATATGAAGATCAGGAATTAGAACACCACTGAATTTCTCTGTAGCTGTACTATGAAACAGAAGATGGTAGAGAAATTATCAAAATTCTGTTTTTAACACATCTATTCTGCAGACATTCAAGCTCTTAGTCAACTATGAGGGAAAAGTAAAGATATTTTCACATAAGCAAGGTCTCAAAAATATGACTCTCCATTCATCTATTTCTAGAAAGTTACCTGAGGATGCTCTCCAGCTAAATTTTACATGACTGCAAGAAAAGGAAGATATGGGATCCATGAAACAGGAGATCCAGCGTGGGAGAAACCTAAGGAAGGTGACCGTAGCCTAAAAAGAAATCATCCAAATTCTACTGCAAAGGCAGAAGGCTTTGGGGGAGAGGTCTTGAGAAAATCTTTCAAAAACTGATTGAGCTTAATAGTAGGCCTAGAGCAGAGACATTCTGGCCTTCAGGGAAAACAAACAAACAAACAAACACGACATCTCAAGATGTGTATGTCTCAGTAAGACCATAGGAGAACCAAGGCAATGTGGCGAAATACTACAGAACCAGAGAGTTACTGACCAGGGAAACAGGAAAAGTCATATAAAGGAGGAGATAAGACTATTTTGCGCTACCTGGCTTAGCAGCAAATAGTATTTGCAAAGTAATCGCTGAAGGAAACAAACGTTACGGAGGAAAAGGGAGATGGTGGAAAGGAGTAGAAGTGCTCAGTCCTCAACCACCAAAAAGCATTTGTGGAGCAGAAGATTATTGTTAAAATTTTTATTTGACCTCTATTATGTATATGCATTACTATGAAGAAAATTAAAATGGAGATATTAAATATAAATAATTAAAAACAAATGTCATTCTAATACCTCGGTATGCTAATTTCCATCACAAACAACCCCCGAATTTTGGTGACTTTAACACAAACAAAGGTTTCTTTCTCATTCAAGTCACAGCCCCGTGGAGTTTGACCAGAGCTCTGCAACCTCCAGAGATTCACGAACCGAAGATTCTCCCTCCTCTTGGCACCTCGATCTTTAAAACATGCACCCCAAGCCTGCTGTTGAATGGAAAGAGAGCAAACGAAATTGCTCAGGGGGTTAGTGATCAGGGTGGAAGCGGTGGACATCATCTCTACTCTGAATCTGCCCCATGATCCTAACCCACTTCAACGAGGCTAGGGTGTGCAATCTTTCTCCATGCTCAAGGTTTGGTGAGCACTCCAGCCTTCGCTTGGGCATTTTTTAAAAAATAAACTAAAATGCTGTTTAGGAATGCTCTAAGGCAGTGGTTCTCAACCCAGAGCTGATCTTGCCCTCCAGGCACAATAGACACAGTTGGCTGTGTCTGGAGACATTTTGGTTGTCGCCATGGGGGGTAGTCCAGCATCTACCGGGTAAAGGCCAGGGCTGCTGCTAAACCTGACAAATGCACAATAGTGTCCCCCACCCCTGCAACAAACAACTATTTGGGCCAGAATGTCAAAAGTGCTGAGGCTGAGAATTTCTGCTCTAGACCCCCTATTCTCTGGGATTTCTGATAAGTGGAAATTAAGACCATCAGAAGCAAAGAGTTCTTGTCTAAGAGTCAGAAGTTCCTGCTTCTCCTCTTGACTTCTCTGTGTGGCCTTGCCTCAGTTATCAACACTCTGACACTCACTCTCCTCCTTGTCCAGTCATCTTCACGCTTCTGGGAAGGGTCACTTGTAGATATCTGGAGGCTATAAACAAAGGCAAGAATTCATTGATGCTATCGTTTCAGGAGTCATAACTTTAAAAAAAAGGTCTTTAATGGGAAGTTCATCAACAATGACTATTCAGTGGTGTTACTAAATAACAGAGTCACTGAAAACAAATGCTCAACAGTAAGCAAACAGGAGAAGAAATCAGATCCAGCTAATATATATGATTACTACAACCACATTTCCCAGATTTTCTGCGGCTGTCTCATGACACACGGCAATCCTTTACGTCATTCACATGTTCTGAAAATTACATTAATTCAGTTTACAAGCTAAAATCCCAAATGGCCTTTTGTACCAGACATAGCCTATAAATCTTTTATCAAACCTGGGTCTCTGTTTTTAGTTCAAGGCAGGATCAATCATAGATGGGGGAGAAATATGCTTGCCTTGTTTTTTATTCTACTCCTGGTTTCAGAGTTACTGGTTCGGAGTTGGTGTTTAATAATTATTTGTTAGTTGCACAGCTGAATGAACATAAGAAGAAAGACACAAATATGCTACAATTTAATTCAGCCATGCTGTGAGATCTGAGAAGAACCCTACATCTTTTTCTTTGTATATTTGCGATGACTAGCACATAAGAGACACTCAAAAATGCTGAATTAACTAATGATAATTACTAAAATTAATTTCTTGAATGAAATTTGTGCTAGACGTAATTTATGATAAATATAGGGAGGTATTTATGAGATCATTTAATGAGAAGCACAGGAGAAAGTACAGATTTATCCAGGCTAGAAAATGCATCAGACGATATTTAAGCACTTGAAGCAATAAAGAGGGCTACACACAAGCAAACACACAATTGATCATGGTCCTGTCATCGGTCAAGTGGGGGTACTGTGGCTTTCCTAAAAGGATGGGAGAAAAGCTGTGGTCATCGAGAAAGTTGCATGGAAGAGGCAGGCCCTAGGCAAGGGCTCATAAGATTTGAAGAGACTATGGAGAGGTGCAGGGATTTAGGGGAGCCAAACCCAAAGTTAGGGGTATGGTGGGAGCAAATGCATTAAAGTATCACTGCATTACTATAAGTCTACAATTCTCAAACAGACCAAAGAAACTGCACTCTGTTTTTTAATAAAATATTTCAAACAGAAAAAGCATAAAGAAAACACTTGGGAGTCTTATAGCCCAGGCATAGTACATATTTGAACACTTTCTATATTTGCTTCAGAACTGTAGTATAAAGAACCAAAACAGGACACACACAGTTGAAACCCATGTCTCTCCCAACTCCAAGCTGACGAGTTTCCTCTTTCCAGGTTAGTACCTTGTAAGTTTAGTGTCTGTCTCCAAGTCTGTATTTGTATACTTTACGACAGTTGTACATATTCAGAAATAAAATGTATAAAACTTTTTCCAGTGAAAAAATAATTAATGGCATCATACTGATCATATCCTTCTGCAACTTGTGTTCTCTGATCAACATCATATTCCCAGGTTTTCCATAATGATGTATGTCATTCTGGTTCATCCATTTTTAGAGCTCTCTGGTATTCATTCCATAAATGTGCTACAATTGCTTTATTCATTCTCCCGATAAATATTAAGGTTGTTTCCAAGTTTTTTTAGTTTGTTGTCTTCTGCTTTAACAAATAACGTTGCCAGGAACATTCTTGTATATGTGTGACAGTTACAAGTGGTAAATTCTTAAAAGTATAATTGATGATTTACAAAATATGCATATCCGCAAAGTTAAGAGATACTGAGAAATTATAATTCAAAATGGCAATGCTAATGAACATTCTCAACAGTGAACCTGAGTTTATGTTTGCTTTACATGTTTGTCAATGCTAATATTATCAGACATGTTAATTTTGCCTATGGAATGGATTAGAAAATCTCATTTTTCCCTACTGAGATTAATTTGTTCATGTCTGTATTGGCTAGTCCAGTTTCTTCTTCTGCAAATCAATGGACCATATTCTCCAGTGCTCTTTTATTAATCTTCCTTTTTCTTGTAGTTCTTTATATTGGACACAAATCTTTTATTATTCGTAGGGTAAATGACAGAATTTGTTGCCTTTTCATGTTTTTAAAGTACTTTTTTTTTAAATTTCATCTATTTATTTGGGAGAGAGAGAGCATGAGCAGGGGTGAGGGGCAGAGAGACAGGGAGAAGCAGACTCCCCGCTGAGTGTGGAGCCTAATGCGGGGCTCACTCCCAGGACCCTAAGATCATGACCTGAGCCAAAGTCAGATGCTTAATCGACTAGGCCACCCAGGCACTCCTGAAGTAAGTTATATTTACTTAGGATTTTTTAACTTTCTATTATTTTATTATAATCACCAGTCAAAACAAATCTAGTTCTCAGAAACAGTTGCTGGGAGAAAGGGGTAGAACGAAAGAGGAAGTAAGACCTTTGCTGCAGATACCTAACAAGCTATCTCAGTCAGTTTCCCTGGGAGAGAGCCTGAGATGAATATTTTTAAGGTAATAATTTATTGGGGGAGTTCTCTCAGGATATACAGAGGGAAAAGTCAGGCAAAGAGGTATTTTGGTGGAGGTATGGCCTCTGCCTGATCCCACGGAGTAGTCTGAAGTATGAATGACATAATAGAATTTTCCCGCCTCAGAGTGAGAAGCATTTTGAAGCCCTAAATCAGTTAGTCATTAGCTGCAGGTTATTGCTCCCCTTCTGCAAAGGAAGAGAGAATAGCATCCCAGAAACTTCCAGACGAGGCAGTTCCCATCACCAGAGCACAAAGGGATGCAGTTACAAAGCATTAGCAGCCAAAAGCCACAAGAGCTGAAGGATGGGAACCCGCCCCACCCCATAAGGTGGAGCTCTGCAGGACAGCAAATAGGATCTACTACACATGAGCTAAAGCATTTAATGTCTCCAACCACGTAGCACAGGAAATGTCATCTGCAATTTAGGTCAACGTGAACGGATGCTGAAACATGCTGACATACTTGCTCCAGGACCACACTGATAATCAAAGAATCCCAAAATTTAGACCTACTTTTTTCTGACTCCAGAATCTGGATCCTATATAATTTTCCATGGAAGCTCCTCTATGCAACTTTCTGTTCAGGACCTTCATTAGTTAATAACAGAATAAGCCAGGGAAGCTTTCTTTCTGCCTAATGGTGGTTACAGTGGCCTTCAATTGTCACCAGGGGAGGAAATACAGTATGAACAGATTGCCTGAGTCAGGTGGGCAGGGGGAGGCCACCAGGTCCACCTTCTTTGCACACCCCATTTGCACCACATTGCAGTGTCTTTCCCTGGAAAGGAGCAAAAGATCTCACCTCCCTGCAAACAGGTTAGGTACCTGAAGGAATCCAGGCTCACTGTAAGGAAGTAAGTTGTGAAGAAATTCAGTTTCATGACTTGGTGTTTGGGAAATCCTCTGCTTTCCTATGTGACTCTTTTTTCTAGTGTCATAAAGACATGGCTAGGGGAAAATAGCACCTGTATTCCTTATAAATTAAAGGTCAACGGAGCTGAGGGTTTAGCCCTGTCACTTTGCTACAAATTGAAACTGTCACGGAACTCTGAACACGTATTGTTACAGGAGAAGGTCTGCACGGTTCAGCGAGACACTGCTTATCTTTGTGCTTAATACGACGAAGATTCAAAGCGGCCTCACCATGCATGCCACTATGAATGCCACTCCCTGCTCTCCGCCAGGCTCACATGTGTTCTCTCGCTTACCAGAGCAAATGACCTAGGAGCATTCAATGTTTGCTGTCAGCTGCTTTCTCTCATGACAATTTACTCATAAGCCAGGCTGCCATTTGTAAAAGCAAGAGACAAAAGATTTTCCAGATGGTTTGGGGATCCGAGAGTGGGAAATGTTCCTACACAATATGTTCTGTTGGGTTACTGATGACACAGGGCACCAAAGCAAGAGGACTGAGATGTGAGGACCTGTACGGTTGCAAAGAATTCCATTTGGTACTATAAAAAATGTCCCCCAAACCACCATGAGGACTGCAAGAGTCTGAACTACCCTTCCTTCTCTAAACGACACTTTGGTCCCTATATGCCAAAAGAGAGGCCATGGAGGCCATGTGGTATTTATAAAGGGGGAAGTTCCATTGGACCCATGTGCTTCAGCGATCAGTATTCAGCACTCCAATTAAACACTGCAAAGTTAAGTGGTAGTAAAATTAAAATGGAGTCACAGAATGGAAAGGAATCTCAAACCAGGTGTAATTACACTCATTTTTATATCAGTCTCTTAAATTTTAATGCTTTTTATGGGTCCCTGAATAAATGAATTATACAAGATTCATAATTTTTGAAATGAATTTCAGCTTTCTCCAAAATTCCCCAGTTTCACAGAGATGGTACAGTGGACAATATAATTAATAAGAATGGAGTTGAAGAGCCTATCAGTAGCTATTACACTGAAGCAATCTCTATGTAAAAATTGTTGCATGTATAACAGATCCATAAAAATCCAAGCTGAGGAAGAAGATGTTGAATGAAATTTGACACATTAGTTTTTTGGGGGTTTTTTGTTTGTTTGTTTTTTATTTCTGACACCCTCAGGAACACCTCTGCCTACAGAAATTCCCATCACTGGGTCCCCATGCTATCCACTGAGGACCACATTTGTTACGTAACTCTTTATAACACATATCGGTCCAGCGTATCAAGACCCCTTTATATTCTCAACCAACTTACACCTGGTGTCATTGGGGAAATAAATTCTTTACATCTTCATTCACTTATTCCTTTGTTCCTTCATTCTGCCCTGGGCTGAGAGTGTGCTCTCTGCGTACTAGCATCAAGTTACTTAGCCTTTATATTTCAGTTTCTTCATCTGTAAAAGGTAGTCATGAATACACTCATTAATAATATGAATTCTGTACTGATAAGATTATTGCAAAGGTTAAATACACGAATCAACGTAAATCTACATGGACAAGGTCTGCTATATAATGATCACACAAGGTAAGCCATAATTATTACTCATTCATTCAACATTTTTTGAGCCTCCACCATGTGTCAGGCATGGCCCTCGGTGCAGAGTCCTAAGAATGACCCCAGGAAGCCGCATCTCTGACCTCAGAGGGCTCGCCTGGGTCCCAGCTATCTTTCCTGTTCCCGCCCCTCAGAGATGCTAGAGAACAGAAAAGCAAGGGGCTAATATTTTATGGACAAGTTTCATATCAAGTAAATCAGCAGGGCAGAGTATACGCGTGTGTTACTATCGGTAATAGTAGGCCTAATAATTATATACTTTCCCCTTAATGAGCACTTACAGAAAAGTATGTAGCAATATTTACTTTTTATTTTAATTATGTCAGTGTTACTTTCATGATAGTTATTTTTTCTGTCTTCATATTTTTACCCTTTCTTTCCTCAAATTAGGCATCCCAGGCTATCTATTCTGTATTTATTTCTATACATGTGGCAGAGAGTTATTTAGGCAGCTTATAACAAAGGCAGCCAGCCTGAAAACTTTCAAATAAGGCCAGCCACACACACACACACACACACACACACACACACACATACACACACACACACACACGAAGCACAGAGAAGAAAAAACAATTGTATCCAGAGAGTTCGTTAAGGAAGATACAATAGCTATGTCTAATACTTAGTTCTGGTATCTCTAGAAGCCAGGGAAAACAAAGAAAAAATGATGAATCAGATGACTCACTATCCAGATGAATACCCCTATGAGTCATTGGGGGAAACAATCTCTCCTCCGTTGTTATTTCATAGCCCTCAACTCTGAGATTAACTTACCAAAGGAAGGTGGTCTTCATAGAAGAGGTTTGGGGTAACAAAGCCAATGATGACCTCCACAGACACCCCACCCTACTCCAGTGGACATTCCCCAAATGTCCACATTGTGTCTCCCCTATTGCTCCATCAAATCCATCCACCAGGGGTCCGATGGACATGAAGCAGATGACCTGGTCTTTTGTGGGCTTTGTTTTTGTTTTTGTTTAGGTGACTTGGATTTTTAAAAAGATTTTTTGCCTAGAAAACCCTGGGAAGAAAAGCATGAATCAATCCCTCAAAGTTACCTTCCCCAATGTCAACATCTTAGCTGTATTTATAACAGGAGCGGGTGGCGGTCAAATCAAGACTGATAATGCAAGGGAGAGTTTAAAGTGCTTCTCTTGATGCGATCCTTGTAAGTACAATGATCTAATCTCCATAGGCCAAGTGCACAGAGGGCAAGGTGAAGGTGTAACTGAGTGACATTTACATCCAACCCTGGGTTAAGAATGCTGCACATATGATCTTTCATTCAATCATCCCTACAGGGTTTTTTTTTTTTTTGTCTTTTCTGTTGATATAATTATTATTAGCCCACTACAAGTGATACAGAGCAGAGGGAATTTAAGGAACATGCCCAGCGCCATATAGCTCATATATGGTAGAGCTGGGGTTTGAATCTTGTACTCAGATCCCAAAACTGATATTTTTTTCTACTCTTAAACTTCTTCCAGGATTTTATGGTAAACATTAAAAAAATAAACAAGTTTGTGATCATAGCCTTAGTGCAACTGCATCAATACGAGATAAGCATGGGCTTGGAGGACCTGACTTCAAGCTACGAGATCTCGAGTTTATTAGTTATCCTCTCTGAACATCGCTTTATTTATCATGAAGGTCAGAAATCATGTAGAAAGTGCCTAGAATACAGGAGATATCCAACCAACGGGAGCAAGTACAGTTATGATTTAAGATCACTTGCGGTCCACATTGTAGAAGGAGACATACTGTTCTCAGAAAGCAGCAATGGATCTACTTACTGACGCAAAGACACATGAAAAGCTTTGTACAACATCCTGGATGAAGAGAAAAGAAGGAGCAGGAAGGGAAGAAAGCAGACATTTGTTGAACATCAAATATGATGCTAAAAGATTTACTCATACATCCCAATTAGTCATTCCAGCAACTTGATACACAAAATACTATGCTTAGGGGGGAGGGGCAGAAAAGTAAATTAAAGCTTAGAGAAGTTAATCAGTTTGTTCAAATTCAACATATGGTAAATGGCAGACTTGAGATTTGAGTCCAGGTCCCTCAATCCCACACCCATTGCCCCTAACCATCCTGTGTGGCATCTCAATTAATCAGGAAATAAGCCCCCAGGCGTGTCAGTGTATTTTTCCATCTCTTGCTAATGTCACTGGAGATCCCGGAGAACTAGATATTCCCCCGTCTCGGCCACTAACTAGAGATGCAGCCACAGCCAACTCCCAGTCTCAGTTCTCCCGTTTCTAAAATGAAGCAGTGAGTCTACAGGATTTCTGAGGCTCTTTCAGCTTTCACATTTTATGATGATTCTTTCCCCCCAAAGAACTCTGCTGGCATTACAGAGTGAAGACACAGCACATATGTACCAAAGTTACTCCGTTTATATTAAATTCCACATTCCTGCAGGGATATGTAATGTCTGTTGCCCTTCGGTCGACTCTATACTCCAGTGTTTGTTTACAATCATTGGAGCATGAACAGCTATTTTTAAACCTGGCTTTTCATGTAAGAAGGTTAAAACTCAAACTGAATTTGATTTGTTGCAGAATTCAAATCCTCAGGATTATGGCAGGAAAAAAGAGAAATGTAAGTCACTTTAATTACCCTTTGACTGTCCTCCCTGCACACTCACCTCCCATAATTCCATTAACAAAGATGCCATTGGTTGAGCTGACTGTATCCAGGGCAGACAAGTCTTTACATTGGCGACTGATGACCAAAGGTCTTGGGGGCTGTTTACTTTATATTTTTGTTCAAAACAACAGGAAGTAATGTTTAGGAGGCAGCTGGCTTGGGAGTCAGCAAATCCAGGGATTTGCACAGCTGGGTAAAGTGAAACATATAGTATAGTCTTTTCAACTGAGTATTTTCTCTCTCATACTCTCCTTTCAAGAATACAGGCTTTGAAGTCAGACAGATGCCTGTTCACCATATCCTAGGAGAATGACCCTGTAGAGAACATGGCACATAGTAGGAATAGAACACATATGCCTTCCTTCTCTCTTCTGTTACTAGCATGGATTTTGTTCTGCTTTGTTTTTAATTTGGGCCCATCTGCAGACTTCAGTAGGGAACATAAGGTCCCTGAGAGCTGGGACTGCTTTCTTGTCTCTCTTGGTTGTCTCCCTATCACTACAGCCTGGAAGAGTACCTCACTTATAGTGGCTTCAATAAATATTGGATAACTTACTGATGGTTTACATTCCTGGAGCACTTTATAGAAAAATTAGAGAAGTATGTTACCAAGCTGTTGCATAAGATGAAGAGTGACTGCTAATGAGCATGGAGTTTCTTTTTGGGGTTGAAAATGTCCTAAAACTGATTGTGCTCATGGCTGCACAACTCCATGAATATACTAAGATTCAATGAGTTACACACATCAAATATGTGAATTATATGGTATGTGAACTATTTATCTCTATAAAGCTATTTTTAAGAGACTTTCTTTTTTTCTTAAGTAGGCTCCACACCCAGCACGGAGCCCAATGCAGGGCTTGAGCTCACAACCATGAGATCAAGACCTAAGCCAAGATCAAGAGTTGGACGCTTGACCCACTGAGCCACCTAGGCGTTCCCTAAGAGACTTTTTAAGCCCCTCCCCAAACTGCACACGTTCATGAACATCCATATTTAGATGAGAAGTTGACACCAGTGATCTGAATAAACTGTGGAGCAGCTGGTAGCCAAATGAACTGGGAGAAATGGGTCAAGAAAGAGAAGAAATACAGCATCCCATTCAGGAAAGAGATGCCCCTCCAGTTCTGTCCTAATGAAGACATGCTCTTTCCCCCGCTGCACTTAGACTCTTCTCAAGATGAGCCTGATAAAGATAACGAACACAGGTGGAACAGCCAGGAGTCGGAATTTCAAGCCTTTTCATTATATACTAACTCATTCCAAACAGTAACATGACAAGCTGTCAGATGAAATCTCTTGGCTTCCAACATGGCTCCCAAACTGACTGAGTTTTCGAGATTGCCAGGAATTCTTGAGTCCTGATCATCCGATCAACTCTTTCATATCAGAAATCACATACTTTGCATAAGACACACACTCTCCAGGCATATTTTTAAATGATTCATTCATATTCATTTACTGTTTAGTATTCACCAGACATTGGGCTAAGTGCTGGAGACTGAAAGATAAAACTTAGGACTGAGAGTTAACACTCACTGAGAATGCCACATGCTTCATGAGGATTGACCTAGTCCATTCTTCTAAAAACTGTTTAAGGCAAAGACTAATACCACCATGAACCCTGTTGAACAGATGAGAAAACTGACGCTCAGGAAGGTTGAGTAACTTGCTTAAGGTCACACCACAAGGAAGTGAAGGATCTGACATTACGTCAAGGCGAGCTGTCTCCAAGGCCTGGGCTGCAAACCTCTATTCTTGCTGCCTCCCACACTGAAGCTGGGACATGCCCAAGCAGGGAGCAAACCCCTAGGGACAACACAACATGCTGAGTGCCCTGTATTAGGGAGGAACAAGGTACAGTCAGAGGGAACATAGTGCTCACATAGCAACTAAATCTCAGAATTTTAGAGCTGAATGCAACACACAGATAATTTTCTCCAACTCTTTTGTCTGTCGGATGAGGAAAATGAGGTCTGGACAGAAGCAAGGACTTGCTCAGTGTCTCACAGCTTATATTAGGCATTGAACTTGATCTCACGTCTCTTAAGTTCCAATATAATACTCATCCATTCATTTATTCAAAAGTATTTGTGCCAGGCACTGTGCTCTTTTCACTACACCCTACTGCACATACCAATTATAAACCTGAGAAATTATTTTAAGCAACATTAAAAAAACAGATATAATTTCGTATTTAATCATGCAAAGATCATATTGTCTGATGACAACTTTACAAATTCATCAAATCACTTTTATGAGGCATAGGAGTGGGGAAAAGAGTGACAAAAAGAGAGAATGGGGTGGATTACTGCCTGGTTGTACTACATGTTGGGCTGATTTATCCCCACTAGGTCATGTAGTCTTCCAGATAATCCTTTCGGATGTTGGGACTTTTTGTCATTTTTTTTAAATGACAAAACAGGCTTCAAAAAAGTCTAAATAATTTGCACAGTTACAAGTCCAATAAGTAGGAGAGGGAAGAAATCTCCTTTTAGCCCTGCTTTTACTAACTGCAAAGCCCAAATTCTTTCCTCTCCCACGCTGATTTCCAAGCTCAATAACGGGGTAAGTCAAATCTCTCTGAATAGTATGGATTCTTTGCATTAATCATTAGATAAATTATAGTTAGGTTTGGAGTTCCATAAAAGCAGTAAGGTGGATAAAATGATCTTTCTTCCTCCCAGTCCTACCTGTCCATGAATATAAAATGTCATCTTCAAACTCTCTATTTCACTTTCCTTTCTCTCTCGTTTTTTCTTAAACACGCAACTTTAAAAAGTCTTCTTCAGCAGAGCCAGCTGCCATGCAGACTTGAAAGCAGATGACCTGGCCAAGAGATTTTATCAACTGATTTTTAATGGTTTCTTTCCTGAATGCCAAGTATAGGAGGTGAGTCGAAAATGGGCATTTCCAAATGTTAAAGAAAGCCACAGACATCCTAAGGCACTTAGATTTCCCAATCGGCCCTTTCTCTGTCCATGCCAAAGGTCACCCTGAGAAGGTGCCTGATGACAGACATTATTTTTGCAGTGGCTCACGGCTTTCTATGGTCACATATGTTCTTTTTCTCCTTTCCAAAGAATTTTCTTAAGTCAGTGGTCAGTATAGTTCTGCTCACATCATACAAAGGTGGTGAACTAATATTCTGTTAGTAATTTTTGAACAATAATGTTCCAATTAAAATTGGCAATTGATTATTTCTTTTTGGTTTACTTCTGTTATCATTTAGCTCAGTGGTTCTCTAGCTTGTCTGCCCACTGGAATCACTGGAGAGATTCAGACTACCTGGGTCTCACTCCCATAGATTGTGACTGAAATAGTCTGGGTGTGGCCTGGGCTTTAGAATTTTTTAAAGACATCCAGGTGATTCTAATATGCAGACAAGTATGGGAACCCCATTAAACACTGGACTCATCATTAATTAAGTAACCAAGTCCAGGGGGAGGATAATCTAACATTCTTTTCCCAAACCAAATTTGCTCCTTTCACAGCTCCCTAAAGCTTAAGGCAGGAAAGGGGGGAGAGTCAGCAAGTCATTAACTGATCCGACCACCACTGGGTGTCTAGCACAACTGATGGATCTCTTGGGACTATGCTAAGAGAGGCTGTATGAACAACTGTATCTCAGCACAGTGAATGATTGGGAAAAGAATCTATCCTCCAGCTTTGTGTTCCATAGAACCTCAGGCTCAAAAAGGAACCCAGAGGCAGGAGGCTAGAGGGATGCAGGTGGGACAAAAGGTGAGGTACTGTTGGGGTGTACCCTGTGATGCTGGTAGGAACCCACACAGAACTGGTGATTGCCACAAGTGTGGCTTGGTTACATTAGTGACCAAATATCCTGAAACAGGCAGAGCTGAGAGAGTCTCAAGTGGTCCATTTAGAGGGATCTAGCACTGGCAAAAAAGTTTGGCTAACCTAAGCAGTGAGTATTGGAGCCACTGATTGGTGAGCAATTGCACTTACGTGGGATGACTGTTAAAATTACAGTAGTGAGGGGCCACTTTTCTTTCAGGCTCCTATTTCAGACCTAAGACACAGGGGCCATTAGTGGGTGGTTACTTTTTCTTTTCTCTCTCTTCCATTCATTCCATCTGTCCAGGTGGGTATTTGAACTAAGGGATCTTCTTGGGGCCTGGCCTTGGCCCTTGGACACAAATGAATGCTCTAGTCTCTCCATATTTGAACTTAGCACATGATTGGAGGTATGCAGGTTGAGAACAAGAGCAAGAGATTCCAGACTGGCCTCAATTCTAGGTCACCTACTTCATTCCAGCTTTGGCCAGAGGACCTCTACTGAGGGCAATCAAGTGCTTATCCAGCTACACACAGTAAGATTTCAATTTCTCTTTGTTCCTTAGGGGGAATCCTGTGGGTAAAATGGTGATTGGTTGGCATGATTTGGAAATAGTTAGGTCACTGACCATAATAGGACTGGAATCTCACCCTTAAATTGCACTGCAAACATGTGATAGCATCTACTATGTTTCCAGGGACTGTGCTGGTTGCCAATGACTTAATAAGAACCAGGCCGAGTTCTTGCCTTTAATGAAATTAGAAAGTGATGGAGAAGACAGACATGTACATAGATAATCAAAATATGAAGCTCGCTTGTTCTGTCTGAAGAGAACGTGAGGTTTTGTGAAAACACAGAAAGGATTTTTCATTTTCCTGGGACAGTCACAGATCATATCAGAGATCCAACATATGATGTAAATTGTGACAGAGATATTCTAATAAAAGCTATATTTGTAGAACATTCTAGAAATTATAAAGTACCTCTAGATCCATCCTTTTAGAATATAAAAGCAAGAATTTGTCCATCTTATTCACCACTGCATTCTCAAGATACCCTGGAAACATGAATTCATTACCAAATTTGATCCCCATATCCTCCCATGCTTGGGAGAAGGTAGAAAGAGATAGTCCAGAGACAGAAAATATTTAATGTACAGAGACAGCAAATTCATAGTCCATGACCTCATGGAATTCTGACCTGTACACATTCCAAGAAAAGAATGGCTATGTTGGACACACCAAGGGAAAAGACAAGAGTCTGCCCTACAAAATACCTCACAGTGTTGCACTTAGTACCTTAGCAAATTCACCATAGCTCAGAGTCTGGTCCACATCTTTGTAGGTTTATTTTTTTTTTAAAGGCCCATCACTCAAGGCTGTGCATTAACCTTGCTTGTGAGACTGCTAGAATGACAACCAATTAATTTGGAATGAGAAATTGCCATTACAGAAACCACAATATTCACCTTTTCATGACCAGCCTGTCCTACCTTTGCCAATTTAGTAAATTACAGTTACAAATAATTGTCATGGTGACCAGAACACTCATGTCATAAGACTATCTTCTCCCTGTATAAGAGCAGAAATTATCAGCAGATAGCTTACCATGGAATCACATGTATAAGAGTTTACAATTGCACCAAAAACCATAAGATACCTAGGAATAAATCTAACCAAAGAGGCAAAGGATCTGTACTCAGAAAACTATAGAATACTCATGAAAGAAATTGAGGAAGACACAAAAAAATAGAAAAACGTTCCATGCTCATGGATTGGAAGAACAAATATTGTGAAAATGTTTATGCTACCTAGATCAATCTACACATTCAATGCAATCCCTATCAAAAACCATCAACTTTTTTCACAGAAATGGAACAAATAATCCTAAAATTTCTATGGAACCAGAAAAGATGGCAAATAGACAGAGGAATGTTTAAAAAGAAACCCAAACCCGGTGGCATCACAATGCCGGACTTCAAGCTCTATTACAAAGCTGTAATCATCAAGACAGTATGGTACTGGCACAAAAACAGACACATAGATCAATGCAACAGAATAGAGACCCCAGAAATGCACTCTCAACTCTTTGGTCAACTAATCTTCAACAAAGAGGAAAGAATATCCAGTAGAAAAAAAGTCTCTTCAACAAATGGTATTGGGAAAATTGGACAGCCACACGTGGAAGAATGAAACTGGACCATTTCCTTACACCATACACAAATATAGACTCAAATGGATGAAAGACCTCAATGTGAGACAGGAACACATCAAAATCCTAGAGGAGAAATGGGCAGTAACCTCTTTGACATTGGCCACAGCAACTTCTTTCAAGACACAACTCTAAAGGCAAGGGAAACAAGAGCAAAAATGAACTTTTAGGACTTCCAAGATAAAAAGCTTTTGCACAGCAAAGGAAACAGTCAACAAAACTAAGAGGCAATCCACAGAATGGAAGATATTTGCAAATGACATATCAGATAAAGGGCTAATATCCAAAGTCTATAAAGAACTTATACAACTCAATACCCGAGGAATAATCCAATCAAGAAATGGGCAGAAGACATGAACAGACACTTCTCCAAAGAAGATATATAAATGGCCAACAGAAACATGAAAAAGTGCTCAAATCACTCGGCATCAGGGAAATACAAATCAAACTACAATGAGATACCATTTCACACCAGTTAGAATGGCCAAAATTAACAAGTCAGGAAACGATAGATGTTGGTGAGGATGTAGAGAAAGGGGAACCTTCCTACTCTGTTGGTGGAAATGGAAGCTGGTGCCACTCTGGAAAACAGTACGGAGGTTCCTCAAAAAGTTGAAAATAGAGCTACCCTATGACCCAGCAATTGCACTAGTAGGTATTTACCCCAAAGATACAAATGTAGTGATCCAAAGAGACAACTGTACCCCAATGTTTATAGCAGCAATGTCCACAATAGCCAAACTATGGAAAGAGCCCAGATGTCCAACAACAGACGAATGGATAAAGAAGATGTAGTGTATAGACACACACACACACACACACACACACACACACACTGGAATATTATGCAGCCATCAAAAATGAAATCTTACCATTTGTAAAGACATGGATGGAACTAGAGGATATTATGCTAAGCGAAATAAGTCAATCAAAGAAAGATAATTATCATATGATCTCACTGATATATGAAATTTGAGAAACACGGCAGAGGATCATAGGGGAAGAGAGGAAAAAATGAAACAAAAAGAAACCAGAGAGGGAGATAAACAATAAGAGACTCTTAATCTCAGGAAACAAACTGAGGGTTGCTGGAGTGGTGGAGGATGGTAGGGTAGGGGTGGCTGGGTGATGGACGTTGGGGAGGGTATGTGTTGTGGTGAGCGCTATGTATTGTGTAAGACTGATGAATCACAGACCTGTACCCATGAAACAAATAATACATTATATGTTAATAATAATAAAAAAATAAATAAATTTTAAAAAAAGAGTTAGGGTCCTGATGCTTTAACAGAACTCAGTTATAATAGCCTAATACATTCCCTTCTCCATTGGGACAGCTGTACCAGTGGAACCAGACTACACAACATTATTTGCCACTTTACCAATGACCCCATAGGAGGAACCAGAATAATCAGAGACCATTAGCCAGACTGGATGGTGTTTCCTCTTTGTTTCCAACTGCCATTCAGATATGTTGCAATCAACTCCTGCAAGGCTGGAGGTCATTATATTTGTTTCAAAGTGACAGTAACAACATTCTTTGAGAGCCTAATATGGGCTAAACACAAGCATTTTCTCATTTAATCTTCACAATTAAATTAGATTTTTTTGCAGAGGCTTAAACTCAAGTTAAATGTCGCTCCAGTGAATACAGCATTAGATGGCAAGGTGAGGATTCTGTCCGAATCATTTTAAGTTCATTTAAGATTTCCACTGGAAGTCCACTTCCAACATCATCCATTTGGGGAGACAAAACATGCATGCCTGACCAGATCACTAGAAAACCTTAGAAAGCTGTGACTGAATGGGTCGGACAGTACATGCTGCAGGAGTTCTGAGAAGAATGACATCATCGTGAGCCACGGGGGCCAAAAGATTGGGGGGGGGGGTGATTCTGAATTGGGAAACATTTCCGGTCCTCAAGTGTTAGAACATAAAAGGCAAATAAATGGAGTATATAAGCGACACTTCCCTCTTCCCACAACCACAGGGGAACTGTTTTGTATTGATCCCAGAAACAACCTCAGTATCTTTCAAAACAGCAATCCACACGCAGCAGAACACAGCCATTAGCAGTCAGTAGCGTTTGGCATACAAGACAGAAGGTATATGAGCCGTCTCTAGCTTAGAGGCTGAATCTACAGGACACTAAAGGGGCTCAATGATTCGGTCTCTCTGGTGGAAAAATAAATAACACATTATAAGTGTGTGTGTGTGTGTATGTATGTGAACTATCCAGAGATAGTCAAATAATCACAAAATCAATATGTGATGATCTTTGAACAAAAGGAGGAATCTTTTCAGACTCACCACTTCATGGTTGGTGCTCCACTCTTAATTAAAGTTGACATAAGAGGATCAACAGTTTTAGATAGTATTTTTTAAAGGTTAAATAGAATTTTATTTTGTTATTGAATTTATGGTCAGAACTATGGCATGTTAATCTATCAAATTATCTATAATGGATTTTAAAATATTGCTAACTTATTCCAAAAGTTAGTAGTAAGTCCTGGAGATCTTATGAATTCCAGAGACAAGGGATCATTAAAAAAAAAAAAAAAAAAGACAGGCCAATGTTAATTCTTTTTTTTTCCCCAATGATCTTTTTTAATAATAGTATTTTTTATTATATTATGTTAGTCACCATACAGTACATCCCTAGTTTCTGATGTAAAGTTCCATGATTCATTACTTGCATATAACACCCAGTGCACCATGCAATACGTGCCCTCCTTACTACCCATCACCGGCCTATCCCATTCCCCCACCCCCGTCCCCTGTGAAGCCCTCAGTTTGTTTCCCAGAGTCCATAGTCTCTCATGTTTCATTCCCCATATAGTATGTTAGTGAACAAGATCTGCAAAAACTCATTTATGGTTCTTCTAAAAAAAAATTCAGTGCTTCATTCAGCCTCCGGGAGAACAAGCACATCCTAAGCAAAATGTAAAGCAGAAAGTCTTGCTAAATCATGTCTCTACTATACCATCAATCCCGAAAGAAGAAAGGAAGTCTAACAGAGGAACTAAGCCAGCTCATTTGACCCACTGGATGCCTCAACTCTGAACCCCGGGAAGGAGAAGTAAGATCTTAGCCTCATTTAGCCCTTCCGTTCCGGGGTTTGAGAAACCCAAGGGAGTCATGACTCTGTTCATTCATTCAATATCCAACAAAAATGCATGACTTGATCTTGTGAATATATTCATTCACACACTTAGCAATTTAGTAATTCATTAGCAAGCATTTGCCAAGAGCCTACACTTCTCCAGGCATTCTGCTAGCAACCAGGGATTTGGAGAGAAAGGAAACATAATTTCCACCCTCAGGGAGCTCACTGTACTGCTGAGCAGACGATGACTGAACAAATGATTTCAATATAGTATCAAACACAGTATGCAAACCATGAAAGAGCCCTCAGCTCTATGACTGGCCAAGGTTCTTTCTTTATGCAGGACACTTTTCAAGGTATCCAAGCTTCACCAAACCACGAACCAATGTATTTCTAGGTTCCCGGCAGAAATCCCATGTCGTCTAGTTTTACAAGGATTCTTGCATCTACATCACATCTCTCCCCACAGTTATTTGATGCTACTTCACCCCACCGTGACTAGCTCTGCTCTGCCCCAAGATCACTGAACAGGACTGACTAAGGAAAGGAGGAAATTAAAAGCTCAGATTTAAAAAAGAGGCAAGATGAGCATTATTTATATGCATTATTATGATGTACCTGGAAAACCTAAAAGAATCAACTGAACAAGTCTTAGAATCAGTAGGAAAATACAGTAAGATCGCTAAAGAGCTTTCTATTGTACAAACAACCACCAAACAGAAAATATATTGTAGGAGAGTCTCCTTTAAAATACAGCAATAATAGGGGCACCTTGGTGGCTCAGTTGGTTAAGGGGCTGCCTTCAACTCAAGTCAGGATCCCAGGGTCCTGGGATTGAGCCCTGTATCTGGCTCCCTGCTTCTCCCTCTCCTTCTGCCTGCTGCTCCACCTACTTGTGCTCTCTCTGTCAAATAAAGAAATAAAATCTTTAAAATATAGTAATAATAAATTAACAAAATGTCAAGACTGATACGACAAAACTTTTGATGGGCCTAAGTTTAAAGTGGTGTCTCACACTCTCAGTGAGAGGAAGGGACTTAGAATCTTAAGAGCATTGACCCATAAAACCCAAGGTAGAAAGGGCCTGTCTCAAACACATATGGGTATGATCTTTGTCTAAAAATATAAAATAAAATAACATATATAAAAGAGTTACCCCTCCCGGGACTGAATGGGACAGGGATCATTCAAGAAGAAAATAGAACCTTTTATGGGAACAGACTTGGCTGAGGAAACTAGTTCACAGCAAACAAAGGCTATTTCTTATGGAAAAGGAAGGATTGTTGTTATGCAACAATAAATATCCAAAACAGAGTGCAAAGAAGTATTATTCACGGATGCTGACTGCATTACTGTTTGTGATAACAAAAGACCGAAAATAACCCTTTTTTTCATTAGTTAAGGGCAGTCGTTAAATAGAATTGTAATACACAGATACAGTGGAATCCCTCATGGCTTTGTACAACACATTTTTTATCCACGTGCCCTAATATGGAAAGATCTCTGGGATCATATACGTATTATTTTTAAATTTATTTTCAACTTTATACCTAGTGCAGGTGGCGTGCTCTCAGACGTAGGCTCTATGATGACAGGGGTACTGTCTCTTTTTCTTCACTGCTCTGTTCCCAGCACTCAGAACAATGCCTGGGACATAGTAGATGGCGTAGTAAGTTTATCTCCAATGAATGAATTCATTTAAAATGCTTCATAATCACCTGGCATCTAGTAAGTTTTTAATAAATATTAGCCAGGACTGTTGTTCCTCAGAGAAATTCAGCCTTATAAAACTGACAAAAGAGATGCTATTCCCTGAGCTGTCACATCAGCCAGAGAAAGTTATTTTCAAAACCTGTGCTGCAAGGTTGCCGGGCATAGGTTCGGTGAACTTCCTCACTCGGGAAGCTCTTTCCTGGAATATAGCTCTATTAAAAGACTACCCAGTCAGCACCACTGCTGACACCCCATTTCCTCTCTCTGTCCATTCTTGATGACTTTTTTAGATGTCAGGCCTCGCTGACTTCTTGTTTCCCATCCATTTGTCACCATTCAGATGTTCTTCCTCCATTACAAAGAGTGACCAGAACAGTTACACCACTGGCCTCCTGCCCTTCCTGCCAGCTCTGCAGCAGAGAAAGATTACGGAGTCTTCCTCTCTGGGACACTGTCAGAGAACAGGCTGGGCCCAAAGATATTGCTCAGGCACTTCTCTGGAATGGGTGGAGTGGGTGTTTGCTTATTAAGTTGGAGGCATGAATCTGACTTTGTACTGTGAATGCCACACATTACTGCATTTATGCCTCACAATGATCTGTAAAGCAGACACTGGGTAACTGTCCTCTATTTCCAGATGCAGAACTGGAGGCCCAGAGAGTTCCAAGTCAAGACAGGCAGGACTTGAATCCCAGGCCCCATTACTGCAAAGTTCATGCTTTAAAACAGCACAGAATTTCAGTGATCTCAACTTCACTCCAAACCCTTCCCCAAGACTGATTATAATACCTAGCATTCCCTTTCTGGAGAGAGCTGGAAGGGAGAAGAGAAAAAGTGTAAATAAGAAGCAGTGGCTATAACTTGTAATTCTGCGACAGAAAAACCAACAGCCTCCTTAGGACAGGCTCCTGGGGTACACGGGCTGTGGATCTGACTCTGCTTATTTGGGATAGGTGAATCTTGACTGTCATGGTTGGGTTGGATCCAGTCGGTCCTACAATAGCAAAAGAGGCAGTTTCCTATATCTCTGGTGGACATTTAAACCAGTACAAACTCTTTTGGAATGAAATTATGTAGCATATGTTAAGAACCATATATTATGCACACCTATCAACATAATTATTCTAATCACCATAGAAAACACTTCAAAATATGGAAGAAGTTTCCATTATCCATTCACTCAAGTATCAGTTAACCATCTTTTATTGAGACAGATGTAGTCTAGGGCACTAGGGAAGCAAGGCTAGCAAGGGAGACCAGAACCCTATGCTCATGGAAATTATAGAATGTATTATATATAATAATACCAACTATTGGTAAATGCTAAAAAGAGAACGAGCCAGAGAAAAATGATAAACAATGAAGGGATAACCCAGGGCAGGCTCATCAAAGCAGGTGATAATCTAACAAAGACATGCATGGAATGAGGGCACAAACAGAGCTCCCAGATAATGGGGCAGACAGTTCCAGCCTAAGGAGCATTAAGTGCAAAGCCCCTGAGGCAGGAGACAAGCTTGATGGGTTTGAAGAAGAAGAAGAGAGTGTGGAACTGGAGGATGAGCCTACTTCCTAAAAATATTTAGTCATTTGTCATAGGGTGTAACTGCAACCTAAATGTCTAATAATCCAGGCCTTGAGTAAGTAAATTGCTATGTATCTACTTTGTAGACAAACAAATGGCGGCCCTAGAATTAGCCCAATGGAGGTCTGAATCCTCATCTGCCATTTGTTACCTGTGTGACCTTGGAAATTTAGGTCACTTATCCATTCCAGTTGATAAATAAAGACAATCATGGGCCCTCATAATGTAGACAAAAGTAAATGAGACAGTGCAAAAAAAGCATTCTTCATAGTTCCTGACAAACTTTGATGCAATAAAAAATCTGGTCGTGGTGATGATGTCATATTTTAATAGCTGGAGGAAATTTTTAACCTGTGACTTTATGAAGCCAGCGAAAGGTTGTATTATGCACAAATAAATTCTCACTCTGAAATGAAAAATATGTGCCATTTATTATCTTTTAATCTAAACATACTTGTAAATGGCATACTATAAGCCATATATGAGACATACTGATATTATTTCACTGATAGAAGACTGATACGAACATTAATTAGGTAAGAATATAAGATCTATCTTCATCCAAAGTTGGGTCAAATTTATCTTCTCTTGTTTTCTGCTGATCAATCTCTGGATATTAGACTTGACTTACCCCAAAGGGTGGCTCAGGGTGGATTATCACCATTTTGCATCAAGATCTTACGCTCAACTTCTACCAGATACCACCTAATTAAAGTCCTCACCAACTGATTCTTATGGACATTTTATTTCTCCAATGTGCTCAGGAAATTTTACAAATAAACTGCCTCTCAATTAGCACCATTTTTTGCTGCAGAAAATGTGATGGCTCTTTTTTTAACTCTTTAGTGCTCATGATGAAGTAGATTATACAAGTTAAATCCCACCCTGGTGCACAGGTTCTTTCCATGTAATATAGTAAAATAATGTCAGATTTAGAATCCAAAGATTTTAGCTTGAGTTTTAGTTATGCCCTTTACTAAAATCCTCCTTAAACTGAACCGTGAGTATCTTAGAGAGAAGGGAAACCTGCCTAGTCTATGTTGAGCACAGAAATGTGCTCTACTGGAAAGAGGACAAACCTGAGAATCAAGAATGATCTCTACCCTAATCTGGCCCCTTACACAAGGATCTTGGGCGATTCCATCTGAGCCTCCATTTTGCCATCTGTAGCATGAAAAGAATGATATCTACCAGTGTTATCGGAAGGGTTATATGTAGGGCAGGAAAAGAGTGGAAGTAAGCATTGTTAGAGGGTCTAATTTTCTTTTTCTTTTTTTTTAAGATTTTTATTTATTTGACAGAGAAAAACAGCGAGACAGGGAACACAAGCAGGGGGAGTGGGAGAGGGAGAAGCAGGCTTCCCGCTGAGCCGGAAGCCCGATGTAGGGCTCGATCCCAGGACTCTGGGATCAGGACCTGAGCCAAAGGCAGACGCTTAACAACTGAGCCACCCAGGCGCCCATGAGGGTGTAATTTTTCTCAGCAGTGAATTAAATCTTCTTAGTATTCCTCTCAGTGAGTTAACCCTACTTCAGCATACTTCCATGAACTGAAAATGAAGGAGAAAACAGTATGGTGCCAGGGAGCATTAAGATACAGCATGCATATTCAAAATGTATTAATTAACGTAATTTCTTACAGCACTCCATCTGAGTGAGAACTTGGAATTTTCTTCAAAGCACACATCATGCCCATTGACATGGATTTGTTCCACCTTAGATTCAGGGCTTCAGATGAAAACCCACAATGTCATGGTGGGTTTATCTGTCAGCTATTCATACAACAATGCTGAACAACAAACAAACAGCTCCAAAACATAGAGACGTACACTATCCAGGCTTGTTGAGAGACAATTCCCCAAGGGTCTGGTGTGTTTCTGCTTATCTTGCAAGCAAACGTAGCGTCTGCCTTTTTCCCAGACTTTCTTCTCAAGGATGTTTGCAGAATGAACAGACTTGGATATAGAGACAGTATCTCCCTCAGGAGTAAAGGGTGGGCGTGCTTACTGTCTAGTATAACATAGATAATATCTGCCTTAGAGCAAATGGGAAGACGCGCTCACTGCCTAATACAAAAAAATTGAGTTCCTTAAGCTCAGGCATCCTCTCCTGTAGCACAACCCACTATATTTGTAGGCGTCGCCCAGGCCTCTGCTTATCATCCGGTGGGAACTGACACGGAAAAATGCGGATTCTCTGATTATTGATATCACTCTGAGTAATTAAGTCTTCTGTCTCTGACCTAGGAGCCTCATGTCTTCTGTCAGCATCCCTGAAACTGTAGCAGGATAACTTGTTAGCTTGCAATTATGTTAAAATCTCAGTTTTCTCACATTTCTCGATATACTTTCTCATTCATGGATCTGTCAGTAGATTTATCTAGATTTAGATGAGATTGGTTGAGCCAATCTAGGCTCTGAGTTTGGTCCATGTGAGTTTTCCATGTGTCTCCTCATTCTCCTTGAATCGAAAGCTACCTAGAGCATGTCCCTCTCATAGTGGGCAGTAGATGTGAAGAGTTCAGGCCAAAGCACACAGATATATCCAAAGCCCTCATTGCTTCGCATTCGTCCATATTCCACTGACCAGAGCAAGCTACGTGGCTGAGACTAGTGGACAGGATGGGGATGCATATTGCACCTACTCCACTAGGAAACCCTATAAGCACATGTGGCAGGCAGAAAGGTGTGGACCACTGGAAAATGAAAGGCTACTAGACGCCCAAAATTCTACAGGAAGAAAGCAGGCTTATGGGACTACTGAGTCCCAACACTTGCCACTCTCATGGAAGAGGAAAGATGGCACCAAGGGGGCAGTGGTGAGCCCAGAGGGCAAAGCCACAAGCCACAGAGGATTATTCCTAGGCCTTGACACCATGGACTTTGCCAGGCTGAATTCTGGAATTGCTTGGGAGTGGTGCCTTATTTTTTTCCTCCCTTTTATAATGGGCATGTCTATAACCATTATCCTATCCTGTCCCATCTTTGTCTTTACCAGTGATTTGGTTTCCAGTTTCATATATACGCAAAGAGGAATTTTGCCCCAGAATGAAGCAAAAGAGACTTTGCAGATGTGATTAAGCTAAGGAACTTGAGATGGGGAGAATATCCTGAATGACCCAGGTGAACCTTAAAAGGCTAATCACAAGGGTTCTTAAAAGGTGGAAGAAGGAGGTGGTTGCAGTCAGAGAAGGGATGAGATGCAACAGACGCAGAGGTCATTTGAAGATGCTCTGCTGCATCTTGGAAATCAGAGGACCACAAAGCAAAGCACGCAGGCAGCATCTGGAAGCTGGAAAAGGCAAGGCAACAGATTCTCCCCCAGAGCCTCCAGAGGAACGCAATCTTGTCAACACTTCTCTTTATGCCCAGTGAAAACTGTTTCAGACTTCTGACCTCCAGAACTACCAAATAAAAAATGTGTGTTTGACGCTACTAATTTTGTGTGAATTTGTCACAGCAGCAACAGTATATTAATGCAGTTCCAGAGCCCCAGCTGTATACCCCCACACTTCCATCTCTAGGCACATTCATACTAGGATCTCAATATTGGTCTCATCTCACACTGAACCTCATGAATTACATCAGAGGTGTGTACATTGATCCTCAGATACTCACCCCTAACGGCCCTAGGAGCAAACAGGCTGACCCCAGAACAAGTGTCCTGGGTATCAGCCACATTTGTAGGATGAGACACATCCTTCTAGGACAGGGGGAGGGAGTGAAACAATAACTGAGAAGGAACCTAGAGGTGTCTCTTAGGTTCAAACTGTGATGTCATAAGAAAGGGTCTTCTATTCTTTTCAGAGATATGACAATGTGGTCCATTAATGAAGTACCAATTTGAGACAAGATCACAGAAGGGAGCAACTTATTGAGAGACAAGCAGATGGGAAGAAAGGATTCCATCAAGGCCCTAAGAGTACCGGCCCAGCTTTTGGAAATTAGAATGTAATTGCACTTGAAAAATAAAATTTGTTTCCTTATAATTCTATTTCCTATAAGTATTTTTAAAGTTATTTCAGAGGAAAAAATTCTACACTATATGCTGGGGAAAAGTATTTATGTTACTATGACTAACAAAGTATTAACACTCTCTATAAAAAGCAGGTTGAAATCAATTAAGAAAACACCAAGGCCTCAGTAGTGAAATAGACATAAATAAAAAGTTCACAATATTTTATACAAGATAACTGCAACTGGCCAATATACCAATATTTTTTGTTTAATTTTTGTTATCTGGGGCACCTGGGTGGCTCAGTTGGTTAAGTATCTGCCTTTGGCTCAGTTCATGATCCTGGGGTCCTGGAATTGATCCCTGCGTTGGACTCCCTGCTCAGCAGAGAGCCTACTTCTCCCTCTCCTCCCAGCTTGTGCTCTCTCTCACTATCTCTGTCTCTCTCTCTTAAATAAATAAATAAATAAATAAATAAATAAATAAAACCTTAAAAAAAATCTTTGTTATCAAGGAGATACTAGTTAAAATAGGAAAAACACTTTCATGCTTATCAAATTAACTAGGAGGAGGTACAACAGACATACACTGCTACTCAGAATGAGGTATTAATAAAACAGCTAATATTTATTTATTTATTTTAATGTTTTTTTATTATATTATGTTAGTCACCATACAGTACATCCCCGGTTTCCAATGTAAGGCTCGGTGATTCATTACTTGCGTATAACACCCAGTGCACCATGCAATACGTGCCCTCCTTACTACCCATCACCGGCCTATCCCATTCCCCCACCCCCCTCCCCTCTGAGGCCCTCAGTTTGTTTCTCAGAGTCCATAGTCTCTCGTGGTTCATTTCCCCTTCTGATCACCCCCCCTTTCTTCATCCCTTTCTTCCCCTACCGATCTTCCTAGTTCTTATGTTCCATAGATGAGAGAAATCATATGATAATTGTCTTTCTCTGCTTGACTTATTTCACTTAGCATTATCTCCTCCAGTGCCGTCCATGTTGCAGCAAATGTTGAGAACTCGTTCTTTCTGATAGCTGAGTTAATATTTATTGAGTGCTAACTAAATCTTAGGCGCTGCCTAAGTACTTTGTATATACTATCTCATTTTAATCTCATATCAATCCTATGATATAGCTACTATTTTAAACCTCACTTTAAGATGAAGGGAAAAATACCTAAGTGCTAAAAATATTCAATAATTTACTTAGGGCCACACAGATGTAAGATGGCCAACACTATTATGGGGCAATTTGAAAATATGTATCAGAAGCTTCAAAATGTAAATGCCACTTGACCAATTCTAATTTTAATAATTATTTTGTAAAGCCATAATATAAACTGTAGGAAAGACTACTTGCACAAAAATGTTTATTAAGGAGTAATTTACAGAGGTAAATGTTTGGTAATAAAGTGTTTAAAATAGATAAATTATGTAATATTCAATAAAATTTTATTCCATCTTTAAAATGTGACTAATGAGTTTTTAATAACATGAGAAAATACTTCTACTATAAATGGGGAGAAAAAATTAATACAAATTATTTCTACATTATATTGGACATGTATACCAGCCACTGCGCAATTTTATATAAAATGTGTAAGATTTAGTCATGTGTTTGAGTCTATAGATTCATAATTCTCAATTCATTGCATGAGAAAGAGATAAAGGAATTAAAACTCTGAGAACATAAAGAAATTATTAATGCAGAACTATTAGTATGAGCCTAAACCTAAGTCTGTCTGACTCTAGGGCCAAACTCTCTCCACTACTGGAAATTTTTAAAATCTATGACGAAGAAACAGAGTGGATAAGCATGGACCCAAACTTGACAATGGGGTCCATAAATACTGGATTATGGGCAGAATGGCTTTATCTTGTTTACTTATTAAGGTGTGAAATATTTCAAATGGCGCCATGAACTCGCCAGTTGATTTTTATCATTTAATATTATGTTCTATTTGTTCTTCAGATTTTAAAATAAATTTAAATTTTAGCTGTATCTTTCTATAACTTTTTCCCACTCAATATTATATTTCTGATACCCATGTTGATGGATATACCTCTATTTTATTTAACTGTTACACAGTGATCCATTTGTATCATAATTTATGTATTCACTCCTTCATTCACGCACATTAAGTTTTCTTTTCTTTTATCTCATTCATATTTTTTTCGCAAATATATAAGGTTTTCCCTTGGGGGGCACCTGGGTGGCTCAGTCGTTAAGCGTCTGCCTTTGGCTCAGGGCGTGATCCCAGGGTCCTGGGACTGAGCCCCTCATCAGGCTCCCTGCTCTGCTATGAGCCTGCTTCTTCCTCTCCCACTCCCCCTGCTTGTGTTCCTTCTCTCACTGGCCGTCTCTCTCTCTCTGTTAAATAAATAAATAAATAAATAAATAAATAAATAAATAAATAAATAAATAAAATCTTAAAAAAAAAAGAGGTTTTCCCTTGGGTGTATATGCAGAAATGGAATTGTTAGGTTATAAGGTATAAACACCCTCAATTTACTCGATGGTACATTTTTCTTCTATCTGTACTAGTGAGAAAACACTAACTGCAAAAATGAACCACCTCGGAATTACAGTGACTTAACATACAATATACTTCTTCTCCTGCTTATTGTCTTTTTCTCAATATCACGGGATCCTGGGATTACGACCTGAGCCACCCAGGTGCCCCTGCCCCTCAGCATTTATGTCAAGGGGCCAGTAGGGACTGACTTGCATTTTGACTCCCAAGAGAGTGCAAGTTTCCAAGGGAGAAAACATGACAGGCCATCCCAAGTCAAGCATCCAGCACTGATCCAGTCAGTTAGAGTGGCAAGAGTGGGTTTGCAGTTGACCACGGGCTATCATGGACCACCCTTTTAATGCGGAGCTGGGGAATAGGCAGTTCTCAGAGCATGGCAGCTGCGCCCCAAAGGAAGTCAACTCTCAAAGAGCATACACAGAAATCCTCTCTGTCCCCACCTCTGCCGAACGTTACCAGCTTTCTCTTGGGTGGGTTTTCTGGAGCTACAAATATAGAAATCCTTCATTTAGAGATTCTGCTTCTTGGTTATTATATCGTAAGTATTTTTCAGACTTTCTTGGGATCATGAATTGTGACAAAGATCATTGAGTTTCAGATCTTGAGAAGAGAGAAAAAAATAAAGTTCAAGTGGAATAAGAGTAATACATCTGACCTAAAAACCTTTTTCCCAAGCCTAAGCAATTTTAGACAGATGGCCTTTCCAGGGTGATATATAACTTGAAAGACTTTATCTTGGAATGGAGAAAAATAGGAAGTTGTTGACATGTGGCCTTTTCTAAGCCTGGTGCCCTATGCTGGGTTTCAACAGGGCTGTGTAACCATTATGGTACCTGTCATTTGCACTGCCAACCAGTCATGAACCGAAACCTCATTTGCTGAGTATATTTCAAAATCAAACATTCCCGCTGAATTTTCATATAGATGTATAGTTGAAAATAAATATCGTAATTTACAACCTCAGCATCTAGCCGTTTACCAGGTGTGTGACCTTAGGCAAGTTAATGTTTAGTGTCTCTCTGTGTAAAATGAGAGAAGTTATTACAGTATTTCTGAAGTCCCACGAAACTTACACACAATATGAATATATAAGCTCACTGAAACACCCTTAATCCAGTAATGACCGTGATCATAACTAATGAGACAGAGGAGGAGGGAGAGGAAGAGGAGAAAGAGTCCAAACCGTGGGTAACACATGCCAAGCGCTCATTCCATGCCAGGTGTTATTATAATCTCTTTATGTCCTTTGTCTCGTTGGCTCAACAAACCACCACGCAAGGAAAGTGCAGTATTGCCTTCATTTAGCAAATCAAGACATTGAGGCACAGAGAGTTGCTAGTGGCGCATGAGAGATCTGCGGCCTGTGCCAAGCCAGTTCCTCACTCTCCTGGGCTGCGGGACACAACGTACCAGCATTCTCCAAACGTGTCACCCTCTCACATGAGCCAGGTAGAAGACTTTTGATACAGATACTACCAACCTCCCTTTCAAAGCCGAGAAAAAGGAGGTTTTTTAGTGGTTTAAGAACTTCCCACAGGGGTAATGAAGTTGGACTCAGAATCAGGTAGATGTCTATCTTTCTATCTTTCTACCTATGTATTGGGGGGAAAAGAGTGGCACAAAGAGAAAGAATGTCTTCCTCGTTATAATATTGTGTGTAGCAGGCAGCATGGAGAGGGAAAACAGCCTAGACTGTCCAGATGGAAGAATTCTGGGAATAAAATCCTAGTTCTGTTACTTTAAAAAAATAATAATAAAAATAATAAAAATTTAAAAAATAAAAAGTTGTTTGCACATGGGCAAGTTATCTCATTTTGCTGAGTGGATTCAGGTGCTCAGTAAGTGGTAATTGTATTCTCCTTTACAAATAATCCCACAGTTTACTTTATTACAACATTTTGCTTTTGATGATCATTAATAATATGGACTTGGTCAAAGAAACAAAGCAGAAAGAGACCCATAAATACTGAGCACGAACTGGTGGTTGCCCAAGGGGATGGGAGAGGGGTGGGTAACCTGGGTGAAGGGGAGAGGGAGGTACAGGCTACCGGTTATGGAATGAGTAAGTCATGGGGATGAAAAGTACAGGGTAGAGAATGTTGTCAGTGGTGTTGTAATAGTGTTGCATGGGGACAGATGGTGTCTATACTTGCAGTGAGCACAGAATAACATACAGAGTTGTGAAATCACTAGGTTGTATGCCTGAGACTAATGGAACACTGTGTGTCAACAATACTTCAATTAAAAAAATAATAAGATGGACTCCAATTTTTAAGTTCTTTTTTTTATTATTTTTTATTTTTTTATTTTTTAAAAGATTTTATTTATTTATTTGACAGAGATAGAGACAGCCAGCGAGAGAGGGAACACAAGCAGGGGGAGTGGGAGAGGAAAAAGCAGGCTCATAGCGGAAGACCTGATATGGGGCTCGATCCCAGATCGCTAGGATCACGCCCTGGGCCGAAGGCAGACACTTAACCGCTGTGCCACCCAGGCGCCCCCAATTTTTAAGTTCTAAGCCGTCCAGGGTCTTACCTTGTTAGTTCATTTTAAAGTGTTTTAGTTCAGGGGCACCTGGGTGGTCCAGTCAGTTAAGCATCTGCCTTCGGCTCAGGTCATGATCCCAGGGTCTTGCGATCAAGCCCCACATCGGGCTCCCCGTTCAGCAGGGAGCCTTTTTCTCCCTCTCCCTCCGCCTGTCACTTCCCCTGCTTGTACTCATGCGCTCTCTTGCTCTCTTTCCCTCCCTCTCTCAAATAAACAAAATCTTTAAAAAAATTAAAAAATTAAGTGTTTTGGTTCATTCTATCCAGCTTAATTTTTTCTACAAAAACAAACAAATAAAAAAATGCTTCCAGATTGGCAGATTTATAGTTTTTCAGGGTTGTATTTATTTGTTTGTTTTTGAGGTGGATGACCTCACTCACATATCTAATAGGTAGGCTGACTACTAGCAGAGGCTGTAGTCACAATGTTCCCAATGGCAGCAATATAGGGAAGGTCACAAGGCACAGGCACTTTACAAGGCTCTTCATACCTCACATCTGATGGTACCATTGGCCAAAGCAAATCATGGCTTTTGTGTTGGATGAGAGGTTTGATGAGAAGATCTCTGTTTCCTTTCTTGGTTCATTCTTTAAAAAAAAATTGCCAATTTGCCAAGCATCCTTTTCAATTCATACAATTATTTCCAGTTGTCCAAGAAATAATCCTAATAAATAGACAGAAAAGTAATCAGTGGACACTGGAGTGGAAAGGAAACTAAGAGATGTTCTCATCAAACCTCTCACCCAAAGCAATAGTCATCTTGACAAATCCCTCGTGTACTCAAAGGCCTGAAAACTTAGAGAACGTAACTCAGTACCTCATAAAGAGCTCCGAATTGTTATTCATACAGCACTCAAACAACAACATTTACTGAATACTTACTGCATGCACATCAGGACTATCAAAGGCATTATGGATAAGACAATGAATAAGACAATATACCCTTACAGAGGGTAATATCCCCTTACAGAGATTGTATTTCTGGGTGAGAGAGACAATTAAAAGAAAAAAACAAGCCAATATGCATATAATAAAAACGAAGAAAAACAAAGCATGATAAAAGAAGGGAGTACAGTAAGGGAGCTTTAATAGGGAGTCAAGGAAAGTCTCCTGGAAGAGGTAGCATTGAACAAAAATATCACCTAAAGTGAAGGAGTGAGTCATGTACAAATTTGGAGGAAAAAACATGCACACAGATTGGAAAGAAAAGAGAAAGAACATAAAATGTGATGAAACCAAAAAGTGAACAAACTTGCATTGCTTCAGTAACAGAAAGAAAACCAATATGGCCAGAACAGAATGGGAGAAATTTCTTAGGTAATATTTTTTAGTTGCATCCTTCCCATAACTTCTACCTAATGAATTTATTACCTGTTGATTCTCACTTAGTTCGGTAAGTAATTGAACAAACAGATACATGGATACATTATCCCAAGGCAGGTAAGCTGAAAGGATTTTCACCCCAGAAGGTGAAACCCCACAGACCAGAAGAAGGACATCGGAGCCCCACATTTGCACAAGCCCTAGATATTGAGACTAGGGAGACTTTCTTAAGCCTTGTAACCATTAGCCTCCATCCACTATGCCTAACCACCCTCTACAAGTAAGCCATCAAGGATAACTTCATCTTGCCTCTCATTTCAGTTTTCATATGTAAAAGTTTTGACTTCCAACCCTGGCCACTGCCCCCAGGCCCAGATCTGGATTTCTTGCTCCCCTCCATAGATTTCTGCTCTGCCCTCTGGAAATACAGGTCCATAAACAGCAAACTCCTCTATAATGTGCACTCCTTCTCAGGTCATTCACTCCAACTTCTTTCCTGAATGGAAATCTGGCTCTCCTCTAAGGACAACACTTCTTTTTACAGTTCTTACTACAGCTACTGATTTTAACACAGTCATGAAACAGAACACTACCCTCATCCCCCTTGGGGCTTCCTGTTACTTTTGAAAACCTTGTTCTTTTAAGGTGAGCACTATTCTCTACCAGCTTCGGTCTCCTACTGTACCCCTAATTATTCCATCTTATTCACTAAAAAACTTGGCATCTTAGCACCAAAAACCATAAGATATCTTAGAATAAACTAACCAGAGAGGTAAAAGGTCTATACTCAAGAAACTACAGAACACTGATGAAAGACATTGAAGAAGACATAAAAAGATGGAAAAACATTCCATGCTCATGGATCAGAAGAATAAACATAGTTAAAATGTCTATGCTACCCAGAGCAATCTACACTTTCAATGCCATCCCGATCAAAATACCAATGACATTTTTCAAAGTGTTAGAACAAACAGTCCTAAAATTTATGTGGAACCAGAAAAGACCCTGAATCACCAAAGAAAGGATGAAAAAGAAAAACAAAGCCGGGGGCATCATGTTGTCTGATTTCAAGCTATACTACAAAGCTGTGATCATCAAGACAACATGGTACTGGCACAGAAACAGACACATAGACCAATGGTACAGAATACAGACTCCAGAAATTGACCCTCAACTCCATGGTCAACCAACCTTTGACAAAGCAGGAAAAAACATCCAGTGGAAAAAAGACAGTCTCTTCAATAAACGGTGCTGGGACAGCTGTATACAGCTATATATATATATATATATACATATACATACAGCTATATATATATAGCTGTCCAGCTATATATACAGCTGGACAGCTATATACAGAAGAATGAAACTTGTCCACTCTCTCACACTATACACAAAGATAAACTCCAAATGGATGAAAGACCTTGATGTGAGACAGGAATCCATCAAAATCGTATAGGAGAACACAGGCTGTAACCTCTTCGACATCGGCCACAGCAACTTCTTTCATGGCATGTCTCCAAAGGCAAGGGAAACAAAAGCAAAAATGAACTTTTGGGACTTCATCAAGATAAAAAGCTTCTGCACAGCCAAGGAAACAGTCAACAAAACAAAGAGGCAACTCACGGAATAGAAGAAGATATTTGCAAATGACACTACAGATAAAAGGCTGATATCCAAGACCTATAAAGAACTTCTCAAGCTCAATACCCAAGAAACAAATAATCACATTTAAAAAATGGGCAGAAGGTATGAACAGACACTTTTCCAATGAAGACATACAAATGGCTAACAGACACATGAAAAAATGTTCAACATCATTAGCCATCAGGGAAATTCAAATAAAAACCACATTGAGATACCACCTTACACCAGTTAGAATGGCAAAAATTGACAAGACGAGAAACAACAAATGTTGGAGAGGACGTGGAGAAAGGGGAACCCTCTTACACTGTTGGTGGGAATGCAAGTTGGTACAGCCACTTTGGAAAACAGTGTGGAGGTCCCTTAAAAAGTTAAAAATAAAACTACCCCATGACCCAGCAATTGCACTACTAGGTATTTACCCCACAGATACAGACATAGTGAAGAGAAGGGCCATGTGCACCCCAATGTTCATAGCAGCATTGTCCACAATAGCCAAACTGTGGAAGGAGCTGAGATGCCCATCAACAGATGAATGGATAAAGAAGATGTGGTCCATATATACAATGGAATATTACTCAGCCATGAGAAAGAATGATCACCCAACATTTGCATCAAAATGGATGGGACCGGAGGAGATTATGCTAAGTGAAATAAGTCAAGCAGAGAAAGACAATTATCATATGGTTTCACTCATTTGCGGAACATAAGGAATAGCAGGGAGATCGGTAGGAAAAGGAAGGGAAAAATGAAGGGGGGTTAAACAGAGGGGGAAATGAGCCACGAGAGACTATAGACTCAGGGGAACAATCTGATGGTTTTAGAGGGGAGGGGGGTGGGGGGGATGGGCTAGCCCAGTGATGAGTATTAAGGAGAGCACGTATTTCATGGAGCACTGGGTGTTATACACAAACAATGAATCATGGAACACTACATCAAAAACTAATGATGTACTGTATGGTCACTAACATATCATAATTAATTAAAAAAAAAAAACTTGGCATCTGACTCAGAGCGTTCCCCTAAAACTCAATTTCTACCTTGTCATTTCTGATGTCAGTGACAATACAGATAAGTTACCTGGTAAGCTGGCTTCTGAACAACTTGACCTTCATCTCAAGGTCCCTTCTGCTTTCCCAACCTCTGCTACTAGCTCCCAGTTTCTCCCCAACTGACACTATTCTATGTCTGAAGTTACTGACTCAACCACTCAGATCTCAACTTCTCCTCCAGCTTCCTCATCACCTCTTCAAATTACTCTTACACTGAAACTCACTGTAGACTGACCTCACAGCTCCAAATCAGGAGCAGTTCACTTCCTGCCCTAAG